>NC_052075.1:20047500-20355625 GCF_015852505.1 Tachyglossus aculeatus | reverse complement strand
TACTATCGCTGAACACTGCTAAGTCTCACAGCAACAAGATAATATTTCCACCCCTGGGCACCGCCCTTTTGATGAGAGGAATGGATCCATTTCATGGACTAAATTATTAAGTTTTTTAAAGCAGAATTGCCCAACCCCAGGAAACTTTCAGAGAAATGGCGAGCAAAATTCTCCCCTTAAGCACCTGCGATGACAATAGCGAACATCCCCAGTGAAGCCAGACAACTGCCATTTGGTTTCCACTTCATTTTCAGCTCTGGCCTGCCCTGTCACTGACAGTCCCCATCCCCATCCAGTATTGCAATCCCAGCAAAATGTCCTAAATCCACTGTGGCCATTCAGCCCTAGGCTCCAGTTCCACCCTCCACCCTAGGCCTGGGCCTGAACTTTCTTCCCCTCCTCAGTCTCTGGTCCTCCTTGGGCCCGGCCTTGTGGTCCTCCTCCCTCCGGTCCACCATGGGCCTTGACTCTGTGCTCCTTTTCCATCTCTGGTTCTCCTCAGGCCCTGGCCTCATGTTTCTCCTCTGTCTCTGGTCCACTGTGGGTCCCAGCTTTTTGCTCCTCTCTCTTCTCAGTCCCTGGTCCTCCCTAGGCTCTGGCCTTGCGCTCCTCTTCAGTCTCTGGTTCCCCGCTCCCCTGTTCCACCCACACAGACCCATCCTGTGCTTCTTCTCAGTCTCTGTGCTCCATCCCAATCTCTTGGCCTCTCAACCTGGTCTCCCATCAGCCCCATTTCTAAGCCTTTGAGTCTTCCCCTGCTCTGAAGTCCAGTTCTAAAGCCGCTTGCCTATTCTGGGACAGATGCCCAAAGTCTTTTTTCATATACGATGATTTTTCACATATATTTGCACAAAACATCCCCAGATATTATTTGATTTATTACAACAGCACTCTAGGCCATTATACAGCATGGCTCACCAATATAACTCCAGAGCACACTAAAGAAGGAAATAGTATTGAAAGAGTCAAACTCAATCTTAGTTCATTCATATCCATGAATTTCTATTTGCATCTTAATGTTGCGGATACCGGAGAATAAATTTGATGTGATTTCCCAGACGGTCCGCCTGTCTGAGTATGCCTTTCTCACTACCCTTTAGTGTGCCCACGGAGAGGGGTAGCTGCTTTATAAGGAGAAGCATACGTGAGCTATGGAAAAAGTGATACTGCTAGAGAGAGTAGATTTTCTTCTAGTAGAGGAACGATTATGTGGGTGAGGTGTTCGGTATTGCTCTTTGCTTACCCTAGAGAGATTTTTTTCATTAAATCATCCAATTATATTTATTGAGCACTTACTGTATGAAGAGCACTGTACTAAGCGCTTGGGAGAGGACAATCTGACAATAAATAGACACATTCCCTGCCTACAAGGAGTTAGAGGAGACAGACATTAATTTAAATAAACAAATGTTAGCTATGCACATGAGTGCTATGAGGCTGGAGGTGGAGAAGGAATGAAGGGAGCAAGTCTGGATGACAATGAAGGGAGTGGGAAAAGAGGAAAGGAGGATTTAGTGAAGGCTTTTTGAAGATGTGCCTTCAATGAGGCTTTGAAGAGGGGGAGAGTAATTATCCCGGAGAAGAAGCATGGCTCAGTGAAAAGAGCCCGGGCTTTGGAGTCAGAGGTCATGGGTTCAAATCCCGGCTCTACCACTTGTCAGCTGTGTGACTTTGGGCAAGTCACTTCACTTCTCTGGGCCTCAGTTACCTCATCTGTAAAATGGGGATGAAGACTGTGAGCCCCCCATGGGACAACCTGATCCCCTTGTAACCTCCCTAGTGCTTAGAACAGTGCTTTGCACATAGTAAGCACTTAATAAATGCTATTATTACTATTATTATTATTATTATTATCGTCAGATCTGAGGAGGGAAGGTGTTCTGGGCCAGAGGCGGGATGTGGGCAAGGGGTCGGCAGAGAGATAGACAAAACTGAAGCATGGTGAGACGGTTGGCATTACAGGAGCCAAGTGTGCGGGCTAGGTTGTAGTAGTAGATTTTTCTTTAATGGCAGCCCATCTGAGTGGCTCATTATCCACTCTGTAACCATTGTTTGCACATTGTTAAAGTGAAGGGATGGGTTGGAACTTGCCAGGCCAAGAGAGAGAAAGAGACAGGCCAGGAGAGACACAATGGGGTAACAGCACGTAAAGACTCAAAGGGGCAAACACAAAAGTAGCAAGCACAGATGTATCCCCACACCTTACCACACGATCATTAGTGGAACTTAAACATTCTGAAACAATTCAGACATTTTGCTCATTCCCATAGGATTAAAAGCCTCCTTTTTTCCTAAAGAAGGGAGACATTTTAAGGAATTCAATCAGCTCACCCCTTCCTATGTAACCTTAATGATCTCCTACTACAACCCAGCCTGCACACTCTGTTCCTCTAATTATGACCTACTCTCATTACCTCAATCTCATCTATTCTGCTACCAACCCCTTGTTCACATCCTTTCTCTGGCCTGGAGCTTCCTTCCACCTCCTAAGTGAGAGTCACCACTCTCCCCACCTTCAAAGCCTTCCTAAATTCACACTTAGTCATTCAGTCATATCTGTTGAGCACTTACTATGTGCAAAAAACTGAACTAAGCACTTGGGAGAGTACAATATAACAAGAAATGGACACATTCCTGCCCACAGTGAGCTCACAGTCTAGAGGGGAAGACAGACATTCATATAAATAAAGATAAATAAATGAATAAATTACAGATATATACCTATTTGCTGTGGAGATGGGAGGGAGGGTGAATAAAGAAGCGAGTAAGAGCGGTGCAGAAGGGAGTGGGAGAAGAGGAGAGGAGGGTTTAGTCAGGGAAGGCTTCTTGGAAGAGATGTGCCTTCAATAAGGATTTGAAGTGGGGGAGAGCAATTATCTGTCTGATATGAGGAAGGAGGACATTCCAGGTCAGAGGTAGGATGTGGGCGAGAGGTGGACAGCGAAATAGACGAGATCGAGATACAGCGAGAAGGTTAGCATTAGAGGAAAGGAGTGCGCAGGCTGGGTTGTTGTAGGAGAGTAATGAGGTGAGGAAGGAGGGAGAAAGGTGATGAAGAACTTTAAAGTCAGTGGTGAGGAGTTTTTGTTTTAAATGGAAGTGGATGAGGACCCACGGAAATTTTTTGAGGAGTTGGGAAATACGGTCTGAACGTTTTTGAAGGAAAATGATTCGGGCAGCAGAATGAAGTATGAACTGGAGCTGGGTGAGACAGGAGACAAGACATCTCCTCCAAGAGGCCTTCCCAGGTTAATCCTTTTATTTCTCCATTTGCTCTCTCCTCCTTATTGATTGTGAACTCAGCCATGTTCCCCTTAGTGACATTGATATTCACCCCAGTGCAATACTTATTTTAAATATTCTTGTACAATACTGCTTCCCCTAACCCTAATCTACTTTAATTCATTCATTCATTCGATCACATTCATTGAGCACTTACTGTGTGCAGAGCACTGTATTAAGTGCTTGGAAAATACAAATTGGCAACAAATAAATGTACATCTCCCCCTGTAAGCTATAAGCTCCTTGTGGGCAGAGGTTGTATCTGTTGTACTGTCCTTTCCCAAGCACTTAATACAGTTTCCTGCTAATGGTAAGTTCTCAATAAATACCACTAATTAATTGTTATTATATTACCCTGTGTTTATCCTAACAATGAATGTTGGTCAGATATCAGCAAACACGTTTATGCTCAAACAAGAGTTTAACAATAGCTTGTCTGTTATTGAGATAGAGAAATTTCTCATTGTCCCCAACAATTGAACTTTCTCTTACTCCATTATCTCTTTGAATGCGGACTATATTTACACCTGGGGAAAGATGTTATTGTCTAAAACTGCTAAGGAATGTCCTAGCCCTCTTCGGAGAATCCCAGGGATCAGAAATTAAACAGTCTCTGGTTTTATTTTTAAATCATTAGCCATTTAATTTGGTAGTGGGAAAACTGTGTTGCTGTACAAATCTATTTACCATGCATTGTTGTGAACCAAAGCTCACAGGTGCTCAGCGCTGACGACCAGATGGCAAAGAAATAAGGCCACCTGCCTTCTGGACTATCTGTTGACTGATTTCCAAGACAGATAGAAAGCTAGCAGTTTTGCCTTTCTTTCTGCTCTTGTTCGGAGTCAATTTGGAAGCGCTGTCAGGAGAAGCCTCAGTTTCCACCTGTAAAATGCCACGAATGCTTCTCTTTTCTGAACACCATCTAAATCCTCCATCCCGTGTTGGCTGTTTTCAATCAGTCAGTCAACGTCATGGGCAGGGAATGGGTCTGTCTATTTTTGTGTTGTACTCTCCCGAGTGCTTAATACAGTGCTCTGCACACATTGAGTGCTCAATAAATACGATCCCATGAATGAATGGTATTTATTGAGCGTTTACTGCTTCCAGAGCACTGTACTGAGCACATGGGAGAGTGCAACAGAACAGAGTTGGTAGAAATATTCCCTGCCCATAATGGAATGCTGCCTCTCCAAAGCCCACCCAGACCGTTCCTGAAGGACGAAGTTGACAAACCAAAGTGCCATTGGTCTCCAGGCGTCCTAGCAAATGGGGCAGAGACCAGCTCATTGAGGTGGAGCTGACTGACGTAGAATTGGGACTATAAAGGGTCAGAAACCTTTAACTCAGATTAAAGGCCCGCATCAAAATGTGCGGAGAAAGATGCATGGTCTACTGAAAAAAGCACGGGCCTGACGGTCAGGGGACCTGGGTTCTAATCCTGACTCTTCCCCTTGTCTGCTGTGTGACCTTGGACGGCTCGCTTAATTCTCTGGACCTCAGTTTCCTCAACTTTAAAATGAGGATTCAAACCTCATGGCCTAGTGGATAATAATACTACTACTAATAGTATTTGTAAAGTGCTTACTATGTCAAGCATGTTCTAAATACTGGGGGTAGATACAAGATTATCAGGTTGTCCCATGTGGGGCTCTCAGTCTTAATCCCTATTTTACAGATGAGGGAACTGAGGCCCAGAGAAGTGAAGTGACTCGCCCAAGGTCACACAGCAGACAAAGTAGAAGAGTTAGGATTAGAACCCAGGTCCTTCTGACCACCAGGTCTGTGCTCTAGCCACTAAGCCATGCATGGCAGTGCACAAGGAAAAGGCTGTTGAGTGAAGCCCCAGTCACCCCTTCAAGCTACTCTACGGGATGACCACTTGGCTCTCTGTTGCTAACTTATTTATAAAAGGTGTCTTGGGGTGACTAAGGTTTGGAAAAGTTTAATGCTAGCCTAGCCTATTCCTAACCTGTCTAACCTTCTCCTTAGGAATAAACAGTTCATATTCAGAGAGATTCTCCCCATTATGTCATGCAGATTTTAAGTATAGAAAATGGCCTTCTCAAATACATTTGATGTTAAGGTGTAAATAGACATTGGCATCTGAAAAAAGCCCTACACCCCCTACATAAACAGATGAACAAGAGTTGTCTTGTGAATTTTGTTGCCATGCTCATTGAATGGGCAACAAACATGGAATCATCCTGCTCTCTGTCGCTGGAAAGAAATAACTTCTTCATAAAGACTTTTCTGTGTTCTGAATGGCCAAGCAACCTCAAATGAAGTCAAGATCAAATAGGCAAGTAACAGGAGCAGATTAAATTTAGCAACAGTAAGCACAAAGTAAATGCTAAGGGAAGCAGCGTGGCCCAGTAGAAAGAGCATAGACCTGGGTTCCAATTCTAGCTCTGCCACTTGTCTGTAGTTTGACCTCGGGCTAGTCACTTGAATTCTCTAGGCCTCAGTTCCCCCATCTGCAAAATGGGGATTCAATACTTATTCTCCTTCCTACTTGGACTTTTAGCACCATGTGGAACCTGATGAACTTGCATCTTCCCCAGCGCTTTGTACAGTGCTTGACACATAGTAATTGCTTAACAAATACTATCCTAGCTCTACCACTTGCCTGCTGTGTGACCTTGGTCAAGTCACTGAATCAATCACTGGTATTTATTTTGCACTTACTGTGTGCGGAGCACTGTACTAAGCACTTGAGAGAGTATAATATAACAAAGTTGGTAGACACGTTCCCTGTCAGAGTTGGCAGACATGTTGTTTATGAAGTTTACAGGCCCAATCTGTAAACTGTGTATTGAATTCTGCTCCTTCGTACTCAGACAGTGAGACACAAATGGGACAGGGACTGGATCTGGCCTGATTATTTTGTTATCTACCCCAGTGCTTGGTGCAGTGTATTTGAAACTGAGCAAGCACTTAGCAAATACCACAATTATTATTGATAGAAAACCTTATTTATGTTTTAATGAGAATATTTCCTTAAAAATAATTTTTTTTTGAAAAAAGCTTGCACCACCAGGTCAGAATTTCTTCTAGTTGAGTTTCTGTCTAGGTTTGTGGCATTTTGTTAAGCACTTACTATGTGCCAGGCAATGAACTAAGGGCTGTCTGTTTTGTTTTGCTTTGTTAAGCGTTGGGGTAGATATAAATTTGTCAGGTTGGACACAGTCCCTGTCCTGCATGAGACTCACAGTCTTAATCCCCATTTTATGGATGAGGTAACTGTGGCACAGAGTAGTGAAAAGACTCACCCAAGGTCACACAGCAGACAAGCGGCGGAGCTGGAATTAGAACCCAGGTCCTTCTGATTCCCAGGCTCATACTAGGCCATGCTGCTTCTCTCTTAGGACTCACATTCTAAATCCTCATTTTACAGATGAGGTGGGGTGACTGTAACACAGAGAAGTTAAGTGAGGTTTGCTTCTCAGTTGTTTGCTAATGAAGCAAAGAAAGAGCCCAGTTCTGGTCAGTTGAATGAATTCATTCTCCTCAGCTCCAGCATCCTGAGGGACAATCCTAAATTGGGAAGAGAAATTTTCCTTGTCTTGTACATGGTAGGGAATGTTAGACCACCCAGGTCTCCTTCAAGGCTGTGACTCATCAAGTCAATTGCCACATTTGGGAAAGAGATGGTGACTTTACTAGCACATTCAGACAGGAGGGAGAATCACCCTCTGGTTGGAACAATGTCGTTTGGTGAGGAAAAAAGCATTAGTGGTCTTGGTCTTCTCATAAAGAGGGTGAGCTAATGGGGAACAGTCTATTTACTGGATGTAACTTTCCACGTATCTCTAATGGTTTAAGGACAATCCCATATGCTCTTTCCTCATTTCCCTTCCAAAACTTAAAAAAAAAAACTGATTAAAAAAAAATCCTCATCTGACCTCCTTCTTCCTTTTCCTACTCCTCTTGCGAAAGTGCTTATTATGCATATATTAAGCACTTTCATATGTGTAGCACAACTACAACCCCTCCCCTATAGAAGCTTATAATCTTAAACAGATGATGTTGAGGCAAAGAAGTAAAAATTATATAATTTTGGAAACATTGTAATAATGACTGTCGTGTTTTTTAAGCTATAATTATGTGTCGGGCATTGTACAAAGCACTGGGGTAGAATCAAGATTATCAGGTTGGACTCAATCCCTGACCCACATGGGATTCACAGTTTAATGGGGAGGGAGGATAGGTATTGAATCCCTATTTGACAGATGAGGAAATTAAGGCCCAGAGAAAAGAAGTGACTTACCCAAGGTCACACAGCAGACAAGTGGCAGAGCTGGGCTCAGTCTCCAGATCACCCGACTCAAAGACGTGTGCTAAGAATAATAACAATAATAATAATTGTGGCATTTGTTAAATACTTACTATGTGTCAGGTACTGTACTGACTGCTGGGGTGGATACCAGCAAATAGGGTTGGACTCAGTCCCTGTCCCACATGGGGCTTACAGTCTTCATCCTAATTATACAGATGAAGTACCTGAGTCACGGAGCTGTTAAGTGAATTGACCAAGGTCACACAGCAGACAAGTGGCAGAGCCGGGATTAGAACCCAGGTCCTTCTGACTCCCAGGGTCATGCTCTTTCCAATAGGCCATGATGGTTTTCAAAATGAACTGTAGTCTGAATAATAATAATATTTGTTAAGCACTTACTATGTGCTAAGCACTGTTCTAAGCGCTGGGGTAGATACAAGGTAATCAGGTTGTCCCAGGTGGGGCACTCACTCTTAATTCCCATTTTACAGATGAGATAACTGAAGCACAGAGAAGTTAAGTGGCTTGCCCAAGGTCACACAGCTGACAAGTGGCAGAGCCAAGATTAGAACCCACATCCTCTGATTCCCAAGCCCGTGCTCTTTCCAGTAGCCAATTATTTGTGTTAATGGAAGGGAGCATATGAAAACATGGAGAAGACTTTAGGCCTAGAAAAAGTAGGAGGTCTGGAATGAGCCCAGATGATGTGGGGAGTTAGTTCTAGGACAATGATGTTTGGAAAGAGTGGCCCTTACTGCTGTGTGACCTTGGGCAAGGTACTTAACTGCTCTGTGCCTGTTACCTCATCTGTAAAATGGGGATTAAGACTGTGAGGCCCATGTGGGACAGGGACTGTCCCCAACCCTGGCAGAATGTGGGAGAAAAGACAGGCTTGCAGCTGGTGAGAGCTACAAAAATTGAGTAGGCAATCAACTTGCAGAGGCTGTGGTTTACAATCTTGCCTGCTGTGTGACCTTGGGTAAGCCACTTAACTTCTCTGGGCCTCAGTTTCCTCATCTATAAAATGGGGATTTAATAGTGTTCTCCAGTTCTCCGGTGTTCTCCGTCTTACTTAGACTGTGAACCCCATGGGGCAAAGGAACTGTGCCTAATGTGATTTTCTTGTACTTATTCCGGCACTTAGTGCAGTGCATGGTACATAATTAAAACTTAATGAAACCCATCACTATTAAGAGCATTGTGAATGCAGATTAAGTATTTGCCGTCCGTCCTAAGATGCTCTCCCAGCTATTAGTAGATACTATCAGAGAAATGCTTACAAATCAGACTAGTTAAAGGCCACTGCTAACGCCTTTCTAGTTAGTCCAGGGAAGGCTGCATGGAGGAGGCAGTGTTTCAAGAGCTCTCCCTGCGGGGAAAGAGAGGGGGAGAGGAATAGGGGTAGGAGAATGACCAGAACGAAGGGAGTGAAGCTCCCCCCTATCAATCAGTGGTATTTATTGACCACTTAGCACAGAGCACTGTACTAAATGCTTGGTAGAGTACAATATAATAGACTTGGTAGACATTCCCCACTATCTGTAATATATCTTCTAGACTTTAAGCTCATTGTTGGGTAGGGAACATCTCTATATGTTGCCGACTTGTACTTCCCAAGTGCTTAGTACAATGCTCTGCACACAGTAAGTGCTCAATAAATATGATCAAATGAATCTGTAATGTATCATATCTGTAATTTATTATTTGCATTAATGTCTGTCTCCCCCCCAGACTGTAAGCTTGTTGTGGGCAGTTAATGTGTATTTTGTTATATTTTACTTTCACAAGCACTGTACTAAATGCTCTGCACACAGTAAGTGCTCAATAAATACAATTGACTGACTGACTGACTGACTATCCACTGTTAGGAACATTGCAGGATTGAGAGCTTGGGAAATGAGGCAATTTAGTTCTTCCAGGTCTGGGTGGTGACAATCATTCCAAACCTCTCTCCCCCTTTACCTCCTTTCCCTCTCTAAGATCTTGTGTCCTGGATTGACGCTTTCCCGGGAACAGGCCGATCTGCCTCATAACCAACTGTCTTCCACTTTCTGGGTTTGACGCGATTTGGATGGGCAGAGGCAGACGGGTGGAAGGGAGGTCTAATTCCTCCTGTGTTTTTTAAATTAGGCTTCAAAAAATGGTAGGGACCAATCTTGAATCCAGTTCAGTTGGAACACTTTAACTATCCTCCTTGCCTTGCCTTGATGATTTCTTCCTTCCCAGCAGAGCAGCTGTAGACTTTCCACCAACACTGCTGCGGGAGTACGGGGGGAGGGAGAGCTTGGATCTCAGTAAGTAGGAGAGGCAACAAAGCAGCTAAGAGCAGACTCATGGATAAAACACGGGCCTGTGAGTCAGATGGGTCTGGGTTCTAATCCCAGCTTTAACCCCGCTTTTCTGCTGTGTGACCTCAACCGATTCATTTCACTTCTCTGCACTTCAGTTCCCTCATCTGTAAAATGGAGATTAAGACTAGGACATGGGTTGTGACCAACCTGATTAGCTTGTATCAACCCCAGCACTTAGAAGAGAGTCTGACACATAGTAAATGGTTAACAAATACCGTAAAGAGAAGGAGCACACATATGGAGTTCAATAAATGTTAATAGACAAGGGGGAGAGCAGATCTGTAAGACTAAGAAAAGCTGGGTGGAGTAGAGGGAAGAAGCTTTCCAAGAACTACCCTAGCTCACTTCATTTCTCTGTGCCTCAGTTACCTCATCTGTAAAATGAGGATTAAAACTGTGAGCTCCATGTGGGACAGTCACTATGTCCAACCCAATCACCTTGTATCTACCCCAGCACTTAGTACAGTGCCCGGCACATAGTAAGCACTTAACAAATACTACAATTATTATTATTATTATCATTACTAGCCCAGTGGGTCCCTCCAGCTTTTTAGAACCCTCTCCTCCTTCTGTGCATCTGTTTATTGTTATATTGTACTTTCCCAAGCACTTAGTACAGTGCTCTGCCTACTAAGTGCTCAATAAATATCACTGACAGTCTGACTGACTCCATCTTCCCCTGTCCCCATTCTCACTGTTGCTAGTTCTGGTCTCTGGGACTTTTAACTAACTTCTCTTTCAACCCTTCCCCCAATTCTCACGTCTCACAACCTGGTTTACTCCAATAAATCAACAGAAGCAGTGTGGCCTAGAGGAAAGAGCTCTAGCCTGGGTTTCAGAGGATCTAGGTTCTAATCCTGGCTCAGCCACTTGTCTGACATGTGACTTTGAGCGAGTCCCCTAACTTCTCTGTGTCTGTTACTTCACCTCATCTGTAAAATGGGGATTTAGACTAGGAGTCCTAAGTGGGACAGGGATTGTGTCCAGCTCGATTAGCTTGTATCTACCCTAGTAGTTAAGCACAGTGCCTGGCACATAGTAAGCACTTAACTAATACCATTTAACAAACAAACCCCACCAATAAACAGTTCCAGGACTATTTCTACTTTGTGAAAATTGGATAACAAATTGTGAAGGTAATTTGTGAAAAAAGATCATTGGCCAAAACAGAATTCCCCTGACCTTAGATGACTCAAAATCCTAACATTTCTCCCCTTCTGGGATCTTTTCCTCCTTTTCATGTCCTAGAACTTCTAGCAAGGTTTTTGCCCATTTGTTAAAAACAAAACCCAAAAACAAAAACCCCTCAAAGAAACTGGTTTCACATTCTAAAGACATAAGGAAAACCCTATGTGGGGAGCAAAACAAATCCTGTTGACTCCACCCTGAATGTTATCACAATTTGGGCATGTGAAGAAGGCTGAATTACTCTGTTCAACAGTCTGGGAAGGTTCCCAAGAGATCAGGTCAGTGGGCAGAGTTTCTAGGGGTGGGGTCCGTTGAGGCAAGGAGGAGATGGAACGTGGAGTTGTTCACTGGCTGTTGTCTCTCCCTAGCCTCCAGAAAAATGCAGGCCACAGATGCTTCTGGGGCAGCCTAAAACTGATTCAGTAAGGATCAACTCTTGACATTATTCCTCTTACATCTTGACCCTTATAATTAGCATTTATTAAAAGCCCAAACAGAGGCAGCATTTTCTCTCCCCAAGAACTTGGCCAGAAGAGGAAAATTTTTAGTCAGACACATTTAGTCCTTGAAGAGGGGACACTATTTCTGTGAACAAATTGAATTAGGTCCCACTTAAAATGCCATGAGTATTTCAATGGGACTTGCTTTCAAGGGCTATGCTTGAGCTATATTTGAGATAGAGGGAGAGAGGGAATGAGGGTGGAAGAGAGAGAAAGAGAGATTGCGGTCCATTTTGTAGTGATAACTTTGAGGTCATTCTCACAGTTGTATGTAATGTCCTGCTCATCACCAAGCTCCCCTAAACCCAACACCCAAAGTAACATTTTGGCAGCTTTCCTACAACCCCAGTGAGTAATATTAGAGTACTTCAAACACTTAGTCCAGTGCTTTGTAAGCAGTAGGCGCTCAATAAGAGCTCACCTCCTCCAGGAGGCCTTCCCAGGCTGAGCCCCCTTTTTCCTCTCCTCATCCTCATCCCTCTGCCCTACTTCTTTCCCCTCCCCACAGCACTTGTATATATTTGTACAGATTTATTACTCCATATTTTACTTGTACATATTTACTGTTCTATTTATTTTGTTAATGATGTGCATATAGCTATAATTCTATTTGTTCTGATGATTTTGACACTTGTCTACATGTTTTGTTTCGTTGTCTGTCTCCCCCTTCTAGACAGCACGTTGTTGGGTAGGGACCGTCTCTAAATGTTGCTGACTTGTAGTTCCCAAGCACTTAGTACAGTGCTCTGCACACAGTAAGTGCTCAATAAATACGATTGAATGAATGAATGATTGAATAAATATAATTGAATGAATGAGTACCCTTTTGAACGGTCCTTGTCTACTTTGAGTCAAGAAAACAGCATTGCTTAATGGAATGAGCATGGGCCTGAGAGAGAAGCTGGGTTCCAAACCCAGTTCTGCCGACTGCTTGCTGTGTGACCTTGGACAAGTCACTTAACTTCTCTGTGTCTTGGTTCTCCTGTTCTCCCTCCTACTTTGACTGTGAGCTCCATCTGGGACAGGGACCATGTCCAACCTAATTAACTATCATCTACTCCAGTGCTTGGAACTGCGATTGACATATGAGTGCTTAACAAATGCCGTAAAAAATAAGAAATAGAGAAACCTCCTACAAGCAGAGGAAATCAAAAATCCATTCATTGTCTTGTCTATGTGGAGAAATTAGGATTTAATAATTATAGTACTTTTTATAGTATTTATTAAGTGCTTCCTATGTGCCAGGAACCATAATAAGCACTGGGGTAGATACACGCTAATCAGGTTGGACATAGTTCATGTCCCACATGTAGCTTAAAGTCTTAATCTCCATTTTACAGAGGAGATAGATGAGGCACAGAGAAGTTGAGTGACTTGCTCAAGGTCACACAGCAAACAAGTGATGGAGCCAAGATTAGAGCCCAGGTCCTCTGCCTCCCAAGTCCATGCTTTATCGACTAGGCCATGCTGCTTCTCTGTTTAAGTGCTTACTATGTGCCAAGAACTGTACTAAGCTCTGTGGTAGATAGGTGATAATCACACTGAACATATATGAAGGATGCATCTCCAATTGATCAAAACTTGGGTTTAAGGCTACAACTTGAGGGATTTAGGTTAGCCATATGGAAGAACTTTTTGATGGGGATGTCAGACAATAGATTGGGTTCCTGAGGGTGATTATGGAATCTCCCTTTATGAAACCTTTCAGAAAATCTGCTAAGGTCTCTTCTGCCTGGATGGTTAAAACTGATTCTACTCATAAGCAGGGGGATGAAAGAGATGACCTCTCAGGGTCCTTTCCCCCCCGAACCTATGGGATAAGACATTGCTGCAAAGAGGTCAAAACATTTATTAAAATATACTCATTAACCTCAAATTTCTAGACTTGAATAATTCCCAAGGGTTTGAATGAACCTTCTACCTAGGCTATTTTTTTGGGGGGGGAGGGTGGTCACTGAAACTCCTTCAAAAGTTTGGAAGACACCGAACACCTACAGTCAACTGTTTCTCTCATGAAATGTGTCACCCTAAGCAATATGAAATCAAATCCATATGCTCCTGAGTCTTTTAGGCTTAACTCATGAAGATGTTGTTTGAACAGGGCTATTGGAATGCACAGAGATTCTTCTGAGTTTTTTCAAGCCTTTTTGCACAAACAGGAAGTTGTGTTTTGCCAAGAACAGGAATATCCCCTTGACCACTTTGAAACCTTGAACCAGTGAGGTCAGGGGTCTTTAGTTTGGCAAGCCTGCTCTCTGCACCTGGCATTCATCAGAAGCAGAGTGCAGGAAAATTAGATGAGGAAAGGAGTGACACATATTAGGATTGGGGAGTTTGTGAAGTAATTCCCTTTCTAAAGTGAGTGGGTAAAAATGTGATAATTTGCATTTCCTACACTTCTTTACCACTTCTGAGCTGAAACCACGTAATGACTGCAGATGTATTAGAAGAGAAAGAGACATTGAGATAATGTCCACAGGAAAGAGGGAGGAGAAAGATGAGAGAAGGGGAGAGAGAGAGAGAAAGAGAGAAGGGGTGGAGGAGGGGAGAGAGTGATCTCAGAAAATGTTTGGAAGAAGCATCAGTTAGGCAATAAAACTTACAAGAAAACATGCCTCTCATATAAAGCATTCCCACCAGAACTATTTAAGTGTCGGAATCAGTTCACCCATAGCTCAGAGGCATTAATAAGAATAGTGAACGGCACAGTCGCCAGAAAAGTTGAGCCTCTGTGTTAATCTAAGGGAGTTTTTTTTTTTTTTTTAAAGCCCATGCTTTGTCTACTCAGCATCAGGAGTTCCTAACGGGACTGTGGACCAACTGGCACCCAGGAGACTGATAACCGATCCAAAAAAAGTTCAAGTGGGAGTGTGGTGTGCATTTTGTGAACTGGACCGTCTAAAGATTACAATAATTGCTGGACCGAGCAGAGCCTCTTCAGGCATAAATAGCAAGACTCCCACCGTCCCCGCTTGGAGAACAAGCCAGCCGCCAGGAAAGCAGGTGTCCTCACCTCTGCAGGACTTCAGAGGAAACAGTGAGTATTCATGAATGCTTTTCATAAATGAAAATGCCACTGATCGTGTCTCTTACATTTTGTAATTTTCTCTCATCAAAAGCCCTCTCTCTTATTTTCTCAATTTTCCTAATCTACAAATTTGAAGAGCTGCCCGAGTTCTCAAAGTTTAGTGCCAGCATGACTGCAGTTCTATTGTGTTCATTTTCAAATGTTTTCTCCCAGTTCTCTCCATACAATACAAAGTTCATGCAAAATATGACAGCTCAGTAATGAATTACAGTTGTAATTCATTTAACTTTAAAGAGCATGCCATAAAACAGTATTTTCAGAACATAAATTTAAAATAAATCATGCTTCTTGGCAAAGTAACATGCAATTTAATCTTTAAAAGAATAAATATACCATTAATGTTTTCCATAGAAACATTTGCTAGTCTAATTAATTCAAGATGTGAGGCTAATAAGATTTAGGAAGAAAACCAGAAACAGATTTCTTCAAATACATTATCATGAATAAGGTTTAGATTATTTTTATTTTCCATTAGACACACTTGTTGTAAGTACAGTGACAGATTTGCAGCATACTGTATGGAAAGTTCAGATCTGCAATCCTTAGAGTTTGGAGCCTTAAGCTTTGAAGGTTTGCATGTGTGCTTTCTTTGTATTCAGATGCAGGCTACATTACGTTTCATTAGACTGAACTTACTCGTTTTGACTCCGCATGACTAATAAATGCTAACGTGGATCGTTTCTTCCTCTCTGCTCCCCCCCCCCCCCCTTCCTTTCCATATGCAGGGAAAATGGAAAACTTGACGCTCGTCTACAGTTCCTGCAAAGTTATCTGGACTCTCCTTTTAACCCTCCTGGGTTATGCCAGCTGTCTGCCTGTGGGTGAAGATTCTGTTTGCAGAGCAGAGGAGCTTGCTAAGTACGGCATAACCTTTACAGGGAAATGGAATCAGATTGCCTTCCCTAAGCAGTATCCCCTATTCCGGCCTCCGGCTCAGTGGTCATCAGTGTTAGGTAAGTAAAGGCGGCCTAGCACCGAAACCATGTGTGTCTTTTACCACAGTGATGTTGGAGTGATTTGGGAGGTGTACTGGTTTGGTTTTCCCTGACTAAGCCCTCATTTATTTTTCTCCCACTCCCTTCTGCATTGCCCTGGTTTGCTCTGTTTATTCACCCCTCCCTCAGCCCCAAAGCACTTATGTACATATCTGTAATTTATGTCTTTTTATTAATGTCTGTCTCTCCCTCTAGACTACAAGCTCATTTTGACAGGGAGTGTATCTGTTATATTGTTCTATTGTACTCTTCCAGGCGCTCAGTACAGTACACTGCAGACAGTAAATGCTCAATCAGTGGTATTTATCGAGCACTTACTATGTAATAATAATAATAATATAATAATAACAATAACTGGTATTTAAGAATTTACTATGTGTCAAGCACTGTTCTAAGCGCTAGGGCAGATACATGCTAATCAGGTTGTGCACAGTCACTGTCCCACATGGGGCTCACAGCCTTAATCCCCATTTTACAGATGAGGTAACTGAGGTACCGAGAAATTATGTAACTTGCATTATGTGCAGAGCACTGTACTAAACACTTGGGAGAGTACAGTGCAACAGAATTAGCAGACAGGTTCCCTGCCCATACTGACTTCACAGTGTAGAGGGGGAGACAGATAGACAGGTGTTAACATGAATACTCATATAAATATGATTGATTGATGTAGAAATAAAGATTGGTGCACAATTTGTAAGCAGGACACCAGAATGTTCATGGTCTGAGCCTGCTTCCCAGACTACATTTATTGAAGTGCACGGAAAAGTCAAGCCAGCAAAGCCTGGTCCTGGGGTCAATTTGCAAATCGGGCCACTGTTCTTGAAACCAAAGGGAGACATCGGGGTGTGACCCTGGGCAAGTCACTTCACTTCTCTGTGCCTCGGCTCTCTCATCTGTAAAAATGGAGATTAATAATAATTAATAGTGATTATGGTATTTGTTAAGCACTTATTATGTGCCAAACACTATTCTAAGCGATGGGGTAGATACAAGGTAATCAAGTTGGACACAGTCCCTGTCCCACATGGGGTTCACAATCTTAACCCCCGTTTTACAGGTGAGGGAACTGAGGCACGGAGAAGTGAAATAACTTGTCCAAGGTCACACAGCAGACCAGCAGCAAAGCCAGGATTAGAACCCGTGTCCTCTGATTCCCAAGCCCATGCTTTCGCCACTAGACCATGCTGCTTGGGAGCCTCATGTAGGACAGGTACTATATCCAACCTGATTACCTTGTATCTGCCCCAGTGCTTAGAACAATGCTTGGTACATACTAAGCGCTTAACATGTACCACAGTTACTATTATCACTGCTCAGTCAGCTTACTCTCTCTCTCAAATAGGTGCCACACACAGCTCTGACTATAACATGTGGAAAGAGAATGAATACGTCAGCAACGGAGTGCGGGATTTTGCTGAGAAAGGAGAGGTCTGGGCGTTAATGAAGGAAATAGAAGCAGCCAGTGAAAAGATTCAAAGCGTTCATGGTGTCTTCTCAGCTTCGGCCATATCCAGTGGCACAGGGCAAACATCTACTGAACTAGAAGTACATTCAAGACACTCATTAGTAAGTACATTTTCATTTCTCACCTAAGGGATTCTTTTTCCGCTATATTCATCTGTTAGCAGGAGGTAAATAAAAAAAGGTGTCATTTGGTCTACTGCAGAAACCTACAAAGCCATGACTGAAAAAATCCACCAGTGTTGAAGGGATTTAATGTAAATGCAGACGTAAGAAATACACGCAAATCTTTGAATGAAATCAGCCTAGAAGGGGCTGGTCTGAAGCCAGCCTTTTCCAATCTGTTGCCTGTCTTTACAGTCCCTCAACACTTTTGCACGTATCCGTAATTTAATTATTTATGTTAAGTCCATCTCCCTCCTCTAGACAGTAAGCTCCTGGTGGGCAGGGATCGTGTCTACCAACTCTGTTATAATGCACTCTCCCAAATGCTTAATATGGTGCTCTGCACACAGTAAGCGCTCAATAAATATGATTGATTGATTGTCCAGGCAGGCCTTTGGCCATCAGTAGTAGATGCATGATACTATTTAGTCCTTTTTTATTTTTTTTCAATTTCCAGGTTTCATTTGTAGTGAAGATTATACCGAGCCCTGACTGGTTTGTTGGCGTAGACAGTTTAAATCTCTGTGAAGGGAACCAGTGGAAAGAACAAGTTACGTTAGATCTTTATCCTTATGATGCCGGGACCGATAGTGGCTTCACTTTCTCTTCACCAAACTTTGCCACTATTCCTCAGGACGCAGTCACAGAGGTACATGTCGGGGATGTATGTGAAAAGACTTTTGCTTTTAGCAGAATGGAGAGAGCGTTGAGGGGAATTCTGACATGTTTTCAACTAAGGCACCTCTGCCGACTCCATGCGAAGCTTGTTCTGCCTTTGTTTTGGTGGAGTTGGCTCGATCTTGGTGATGATGTGCTTTCAGGGTTGGTGATGAGGCAATCCTGTGATTCAGATACCAGATTTTGTTTTTGTCAGGGAGAGAGACGGCTGCTCTGAAGTGTCCTCTCACACAACTCATACGCGAGTTTGCACTGCAGAGTATCTAATCAAACCATAATGAATACGATTGAATTAATGAAATGGTGCTAAAAGAGGCCAAGTTTAAAAACAGATTGACATGAAAACCATAAAAAAAATTTGATTGACTTGACCCTGGCCAAATAATTTGATTTTTGAAACAAGGTCTGCTGGCCAAGTTTCTGGATATTGGCAGCCCCTCTTGACTTCCTTTCCCCCCTCACTCACCCCAAATAAGCCAACTTGCATTTGGCTAAATTACTGTTTCAGGCTTCTCATCCTTCTTTAGGAATTGTTTCCCTGCATACTCCAATTCCCTGGCACCCCGCCCCTTTGTTGCATCTTAATTTCTCTGCTCTCTCTCAGTATCCCTTCTTCCCTCCCTCCCCCAAATCCACAGAGGATTTCTTGAAAGAAGCAGCATGGCTCAGTGGATAGGGAATGGATCTGGAAGTCAGAAGGACCTGGGTTCAAATCCTGCCTCTGCCACTTGTCTGATGAGTGACCATGGACAAGTCACTTCACTTCTCTGTGCCTCAGTTACCTCATCTGCAAAATGGGGTTTAAGACTGTGAACCCCATGTGGGACAGGGACTGTGACCAACCTGATTACTTTGTATCTGCCCCAGTGCTTAGAACAGTGCCTGACATACAGTAAGTGGTTAACAAATACTATCATCATCATTATTATTATTATTAGTCCTGGCTCCACCACTTGTCCACTGTGTGACCTTGGGCAAGTCACTTTACTTCTTTGTGCCTCAGTTACCTCATCTGTGTCCAACTTCATTACCGTATCTACTTCAGTGTTCAGAACAGTGCCTGGCACATAGAAGTGCTTAATACCATTTAAAAAAAAAAAGCTCAGGCTTAGATCACTGAAGAAGAGTTGCATTTTGGGCTTGTGTTTTCCAAATACTCTGTATAAACTCCTTCTTTAGACTGCAAGCTTCTTGTGGGTAGGGGGTGTATCTACCAACTCTGTCATATCATGCTTTCTCAATCGTTTAGTACAGTGCTTGGCACACAGTAAGCACTCAATAAATACGATTGATTAGTTGATTGTTTTACCATTCCAGACTATAATAGATAATGGCCATCTTCCAGTCTACCAGGTGTTAGGCAGGCACAGCAAGAGAGGGATTTCAACAGAGAAGTGGTATGGCCTGCTGGAAAGAGCACAGGCCTGAGAATCAGAGGACCTGGATTCTAATCCTGACTCCACCATTTGCCTGCTGTGTGACCTTGGGTGACTCACTTAACTTCTCTGTGCCTCAATTCCCTCACCTGCAAAATTCAATACCTCTTCTGCCTCCTACTTAGACTGTGAACCCCATGTGGGACCTGATTATCTTGCATATATCCCAGTGCTTAGTACAGTGCTTGACACAGAGTAAGTGCTTAACAAATACCACAATTATTATCATTGTTATGGCTAGTCCAAGTGTGTAAATGTCTCACTCATCTCTTGCTAATGACCTTGTTTTGTTTTTCCCAAATCCTAGTACAGAGCTTGACACATAGTAAGCACTTAACAAATTCCACAATTATTATTATTAATAAGGCAGACCCAAATGTTTAAATATCTGTCATCTCTTGCCAATGGTTTGGTTTTTCCCAGAACTTAGTACAGAACCTGACACATAGTAAGTGCTTAACAAATACCACAAATACCACAATTATTATTATTATCATCATTATTATAAAGCCTGGCCCAAATATTTGAATGTCTCACGCATCTCTTGCCAGTGACTTTGATTTGTTTTTTTCCTCAGATAACATCTTCATCTCCGAGTCATCCGGCCAACTCATTTTATTATCCCAAGCTGAAATCTCTGCCCCCAATTGCTCGAGTGACCCTCTTCAAACTTCAACAAAACAAAATGGGCTTTGCACCTACTCAACCTGACCTGCCTGCCATTGGGAATGAGATAGACGATGCCCTCTCAGGTAATTATCTCCAGATGTTCCAGGTTTGTTTTTTTTATGAGGAGAAATGAAGATGTGATCCATTGGACACAATTGACACACTAGAATGTGAGCCCATTGCTGATTAGGGACCATCTCTATATGTTGCCAACTTGTACTTCCCAAGCACTTAGTACAGTGCTCTGCACACAGTAAGCGCTCAATAAATATGATTGAATGAATGAATGAATTGGACAACTATCCCAGTGTTTATGGAGAGTAGATGCAATTGTTATGATGATACTAACATTTGTTAAGTGCTTAGTTTGTACCATGCACTGTACTAAAACAATGGGATAGATACATTGTCATCAGGTCCCAAATGGGTCTCACAGCCTAAGTAGGAGGGAGAATGGGTACTGCATCCCCATTTTGCATATGAGGAAACTGAGGCACAGACAAGTGAATTGGTTTGTCCAAGGTCACGAGTAGGTAAGTGGTGGAGTTTGACTCTTAGGCCCATGATCTTTCCACTAGGCCATGCTGTTTCTATTTTTCTTTCTATCTATCTATCTATCTATCTATATCTATCTATCTATCTATCTATCTATCTATCTATCTATCCATCTATTTATCTAGCTATCTATCTTATGTCTCTCTCTCTCTATCTATGAGATTTAGGATAGATAGATTCATAATCCTCATAAACTATTGTAGTCTAGCACTCAGCTTCACCTCTGCCTGAGTGATGAAACTGAACAGCTCAACTCTCATTCACTCAGACAATAGTAATTATTGAACACTTACTCTGGACAGAACACTGTACTAAGCATATGGGAGAGTGCAAAATTATGTATGGACATGATCACCAACCTCACGTTCACCCGCCCTAGGTAGGAAGACTTTTAATAAAATCAGTGACAGGCCTGCAGAAGCAATAACTTATAAAAATATGTACATAAGTACTAATGGGAGTTGGGGAGGGAGATACCTAAGTGCTTAAGGGATGTGCCAGTGCTGAATCAATCAGTCAGCTGTATTTATTGAGTGCTTGCAGTGTAGAACACTGTGCCAAGCACTTGAAAGAGTACGATATAATCCCTGTCCACAGTGACCTAATAGTCTAGAAGGTGAGATAGATATTGAATAATTTACAGTTATGTTGGTAAGTGTAACAGTGCTGAGTGGGGGAATTAATTCCAAATGCGAAGGTTGAAGTGATGGTAGGTGGGAAAATAGGGTGGGTGGATGAGAGGTGAATCAGGGACAGCCTCCTGGAGGAGATGTGACTTCTGAAGGAACTTGAAGATGGATAGAGCAGTGGTCTGCTGGAGATGAAGGGGGAGGAAATGCCTAGCAGGAGGGAGGGGTGAGATGAAAACAAGGCATAATGAGTAGGTTGGCTTGAGAGCGAGTAGGTTAGTCCAGAGCATGGATGGAAGGTCATAAAGCCTCTCTTGGACAGCGGCAAAATAGTCTGAGGGATTCTCTCACTGTCCCAGGATGGCCATGAAAAGTAGAAGGGGTGGGACTGTAGGAGGAGTAAGGTGGAATAGGGCAGATCAGTCAATTAATCAGTCAATTAATCAGAAGCAGCATTGCCGTCCTCTTCTGGGGGTCAGAAGGACTGGGGTTATAATCCCGGCTCCGCCACTTGCCTGCTGTGTGACCTTGGGCAAGTCGCTTCACTTCTCTGGGCCTCAGTTATCTCATCTGTAAAATGGGGATTGAGACCGTGAGCCCCATGTGGGACATGGACCATGTCCAACTTGATAAGCATGTCTACCCCATTGCTTAGTACAGTGCCTGGCATATAGTAAACGTTTTAGCAAATACCATAAAAAATCAATCAACTGAGCGCTTAGTGTGTGCAGAGTACTGTACTAAGCACCTGGGAAAGTACAACAGAGCCAGTGAGCCTGCACCTGCTGTTCTTCCTTAGGGTATATTTTCCAGTTTCAAGGCTCATCGTCACCATCATCGTCATTATTATCATCTAGACTGCAAGCTCCTTGTGGGCAGGGAATGTATCTACCAACTAGGTTGTTTTGGACTCTCCCAAGGACTTAGTACAGTGCACTGCACACAGTAAGTGCTCAATAAATACCACCGATTAATCACTAAAATAGTATTTATTGAGCACCCATAGAGAGTTGCACATTCCTTTTCACATGACCGATGAATAGGAAGGGGTCTCAGATATGAGCATGGCTGCAGATGGCAGCAGGAGAGAATTAATGAAGATGCTCAGTTCTCACCCCCACAGGCAGGAAGGATTATGGGGTTGAAGACCTACAATGAGTTTTTTTTAACGGTATTTGTTAAGTGTTTACTATGTGCCAGGCACTGTGCTAAGTGCTGGTGGAAATAGAAGCTAATCAGGTTGGACACAGTCCATGACCCGCATGGGGCTCACAGTCTTAATCCCCATTTTACAGAAGAGGGAACAGAGGCCCATAGAAGTGAAGTGATTTGTCCAAGGTCACACAGCAGATAAGTGGCCGAGCTGGGATTAGAACCCATGACCTTCTGACACCCAGGCCTGTGCTGTATCCACTGTGCTATGCTGCAGGACAGTGCTTTCTTACTGCCACATATTCAAGGGATATGGGGAGTGGGGAGGGAGGATAGGAGTTTTTTTTCCCTTTCCCCCAATGTCACCCCAGATATCCATCTTTCTGGATCCAGAGAAGCTGAAAGATGAGCATCCGTGAAAGGACATGGAGTGATGCCAAACTAAGCCGTGGTTTGCGTGTCACTAGTTTCCAAGCTATCCTCACCCTCTAGAGAAATCCAGCATGGTGGTTTGAGGGCAAGAGGGATGATAGGCCCAATGGACTCTCGTCCTTCTGAGGATTGGAGAAGTTGGGAATAACTCTGAAGTTATTACCCCACCCAGAGCAGAATTATGACTCAAGGTGTAGTGACTAGGGCTTTTCTCTGTCATGTCAAGTCTTCATGGGAAGCAGCATGGCCTAATGGAAAGAGCACGGGCCTGAGCGTCAGAGGACCTGGGTTCTAATCCAGCCTCCACCACATACCTGCAGGATGACCTCGGACAAGTCACTTTTGTTCTCTGTGCCTCAGTCCCTTCATCTCCCCCATACTTAGGCTGAGCCCCTTGTAGGATCTGTTTACCTTGTATCTACCACAGGTCTTAGTACAGGGTTTGGCACATACTAAGTGCCTAACAAATACCACATTTTTTTTCCCAGCTTTCAGCTTCTGTTCTCTACCGGGAAAATCTTCCTTCAGTATAGGAATACATATCTTGGTTAAGTAGATTTTCTTCACATGGTCTTTATTTAAATTTGTATGGAACTAAACATATTCTAAATCCAGAGAATTACTCATAAACTATTTCTGTCTTCTAGGGCTTAAGCTCTTGTAGATTTTTTTCCTGACCCCTTTAGCCTTCACTGAACTAAGCTGCATATATTGAATCCTTTAAAACTTTCTTCCAAAATCAATGTTTCCAGCATCTTGAAGGAGGCATTGAAACAAGGGTAACTCCTGTACTCTGTGTATTTGGAATGGAGTGGGCTAATCTGATAGAGCCATTTCATTATGGATATACTACTAACGTAAGGCAGATTTCAAATGGCCTCTTGAAGTGAAATGAAAGGTTCACTACTGAGTCTCTGTGACACGTTCTTCCACACCTAGGGCAGGGAATAACTGTATTTTGTCTTTGACATTTTTATGCCTTCAGTTATGAATGCTGTGTATTATAATAATACCACCTTGATTTTCTAGATCACCTTTCTTTTTAGTAGCTCAAAGCACTTCTCCTGGATTATTTCATCTGCCCTGACAATATATAATGAACTTGCTACCCCTCTAGGTCCAGGTGATATGATAGGGACAAAAACTCTTCAAATACAGTACCTTGTGGTTTTTTTAATGGTGTTTGTTAAGAATGCTTACTGTGTACCAAGCATTGTTGTAAGCACTGGGATAGATACCAGCTAATCAGGTTGGGCACAGTCCCTGTTCCATTCATTAATTCATTTATTGAGCACTTACTGTATGCACAGCACTGTACTAAGCACTTGGGAAGTACAAGTTGGTAACATATGAATCCACATGGGGCTCACAGCCTTAATCCCCATTTTACAGATGAGGAAGTGAGGCTTAGAGAAATGAAGCTACTTGCCCAAAGTCGCACAGTAGACAAATAGTAGAGCTGGGACTCGAACCCAGGTCCTTCTGACTCTCAGGCCCATGCTCTATCCACTAGTCCATGCTGCTTTTAAAGGTTTGAAACTTTGGGCTGCAGAAGAGCTCTTCCCCTCTAGACTGAAAAACTCATTGTGGGCAGGGAATGTGTCCATTTAATGTTGTATTCTACTCTCCCAAGCACTTAGTACAGTACTCAGCACATAGTAACCACTCAATAAATATGATTGAATGAATGAATGAAGAGCTTAAATGATGTCTTTATAGCATAAGATGGATCCACAACCCACTTACACTTGGTCTTCAAGGGAGACCTGGACAATTCAGGTATTTAAGAGCAGCACTGTTTTCAAGGATCTCAACCAACTCTATGTGTATTTCCCACATTGTTTTATTAATCCTCACATTCTCCCCATGAAGCCAGCTGGTAGATTTACACTCCCCATTTTGCTTATGGGGAAACTAAAGTCTATGGACTCTCCTTACAGTGCAACTGCTCCCAAGCGCTTAGTACAGTGCTCTGCTCATAGTACGCACTCAGTAAATACCACTGATTGATCGGCAATGCCAGAGATTCATCTCTATCCGGTGCATTATCTATTAGCCCAGTCTGGCTCAGTGAATTCCCAATAAAATACATTTTGTTTTAGAACATGTTGAATTAGTTAAGGCTTGTGGGAGAGCAAGAAGAGGCACTTAACTTTTTTTAAAGGAATATTAAAGAATATTTCGAAATGGTTCAGCCATAAACAAAACTGAATATTTTCTTTATTTATTCAAAGGAATGGAGCAGAATTAAAATGGAAAATGTGGAGGAAAAAAGCTATATTAATAATATCTGCACCCAAGAGAGGGATTAGAATACTTAATCAAAATGTTAGTGTTAAGCATGGTAACTAACAATTCCATTAGCTAAGCATTTATTAAATATTTTCTGTTATGATTATAACTACTATTAGATAGTGCTCCTTTCCAGAACTTTTTTTCAGCATAGGAACATTTTACAGCTGGTAAATATAATCCACAATCCAGTACTTCAAGTAACCTTTAAACTGCAGTTTAATGTTATCTCATTTTCAAAAGCAGAAAACACAAGCTTTTATTTACCAGGCAACATATGGTTTTTATTATAGGAATAAAAAAAAAATGTAGTTCTGTATTTTTGAGCAGATCATTTTGATACCCTCCAGGAGGAAACTGACTAAAATTTAACATATAAAAAGAAATATCAGGCCCACATTTTGAAAAAGCCAAAACAATCAAGCTTGAAAAAGGGGAGCCTTTAGGCTTCTTCATCCTTCTCCTCATCATCACTGATGGTATTTATTGAGCGCTTAGTGTGTGCAGAGCCCTGTCCTAAGCACTGGGGAGAGTACCACAGAACTGTTAGAAGCATTCCCTGCCCACATCCATCTTACAGTTTAGAGGGGGAGACAGACAAAAATTTCTAATATTCATTGGTTCAATCGTATTTATTGAGCACTTACTGTGTGCAAAGCACTGTACTACTACTACTAATAATGATGGTATTTGTTAAGCGCTTGCTATGTGTCAAGCGCTGTTCTAAGCGCTGGGGTAGATACCAGGTAATCAGATTGTCCCACGTGGGGCATACAGTCTAAATCCCCATTTTACAGGTGAGGTAACTGAGGCACAGAGAAGTTAAGTTGCTTAGCCAAGGTCACACAGCGAACAAGTACTAAACGCTTATAAATTAGAGATAAGAACATAAATTCCCAATAATCACAGATCCAAGTGCATGGATGATGCAGAAGGGAGAGGGAGTGGGGGAAAGAAGGTTTAATCAAGGAAGGGATTATGCAGAGGTGGTAGTTGAGATTTCTTGTTGCTGCTGGTTAATTTTCTCTCGAGTTTTTTCTTTAAACCAACCTACCTTCCTTGTTTTCTCCATCCCGCTGAATCTTTCTCCTATTTCTGTGTATTCCAGAAACACCCCTGGATTGCGAAGTTTCCCTGTGGTCCTCTTGGGGTCTGTGCACAGGCACCTGTGGCAAATTAGGAACCAAAAGCAGAACTCGCTACGTTCGTGTCCAGTCTGCCAACAATGGGACCCCTTGCCCGGATCTCGAAGAGGATTCCGAATGTGAACCTGACAATTGTGTCTAGCAGGTTTAGCACGTGGATCGCTTAAATGCAACAGATTTCCCAAAGTTGATTCTTTGCTATGTCAGTCATTCAATCGTATTTATTGAGCGCTTACTGTGCGGAGAGCACTGTACTAAGCGCTTGGCGGAGTACAGTAGAACGTTATAATAGACACATTCCCTGCCCAGAACAATGGTATCTTTTCTAATTCAGGGGTATCGTGGAATTTTACTGAACGTGGCTTTTGTGAGGCTGGGGAGGCCATTTATTGTTTGAGATGAAGATGTTTTTGTTTCCTTTCTAAATGTTTCTGCAACAATTCCTGACTGCATTTTAGAAAGCAAACCTCCAAAAAGCTATTTTCCCTCAATACCATAAATACTGTCAATACCCTCTAGTGGCTAAAAGGAAGACTTTTTGGATAGGTGAATTTCCTTACTATCAACAAATCTTTCCAAAACAAAATCTCTAAAGGAGACCACTGCTTTTCTCAGATGTAAGAGTCTAGATTCTCGGAGGTTTATTTATACCTTTATGGCTAATTATTACGTCGCTCTAAATTATGTTGGATGATAATTTATTACCTTTGATGTTGACCTTTAAATGCCGCTGGTCTCTCCAGGAAACACTTATTTGAATGTGGGTGGCCAGATGTTTCAGGCTAGATGGGATAATTAAAGGCATGATTGAACTCCTGGGGTCCTGATATCACGGAACAGCATTAGGCACTTGCCCCGGGATTGGAGAAAACACTCCTTTTACTGAGTTGACAGAAGCACCTAGAGGTGCAGGTGTCTGAGAATCCATTGTAACTCCCCTGGATCTCTGGTGGGATTCTTGAAACTTGTTCTTTGCTCCTTTGGAATTTTCAAGTTACCAATAAAATCATCTTTGAACTAGAACAAACTGAAGGATTCTAGGGGATTCACCTAAAGAATTTTTGTTTGTTAATGATAGCTCTTGTGGTCAATGAATAAATGTTTTCACCTTTCTTCTTAAGTATTGGTGGATGTGAATTCCTTGTATACCTAAAAGTAATCCAAAAAATGGAGGTAGAAAAAGAAAAATGAGAGGTAATCTGCTACAAGTCAAAACTCACCCGTGCTGGGCAGCAGTGGCATGGGAGATAGTCGAGGGTGGAGACTCGCGTTTACTGCACAGAAGGAGGCAATGGTAAATTAGTTCTGTATTTTGACCAAGAAAACTCTACAGATACACTACCAGAATGATGGCAGATGGAGGTGGGGCATTTTGGGAGAGATGTGTCCATGGAGTCTCTATGGGTCCGGAGATGGCTTGACAGTCTAAGACAAGACAAGTAGTAGTAGCAGCAGCAAGAGCAGCAGTAGTAGCAGTAATAACAAAAGTAGCAGTAGTAGTAGTACTAATACTACTGCTACAAGAAGCAGCGTGACTGAGAAGCAACGTGCTTAGTGGGAAGAGCCTGGGCTTTGGAGTCAGAGGTTATGGGTTCAAATCCTGGCTCTACCAATGGTTAGCTGTGTGACTTTGGGCAAGTCACTTAACTTCTCTGGACCTCAGTTACCTCATCTGTAAAATGGGGATTAAGACTATGAGCCCCCCATGGGACAACCTGATCACCTTGTAACCTCCTCAGCACTTAGAACAGTGCTTTGCACATAGTAAGCGCTTAATAAATGCCATCATCATCATTATTATTATTAGTAGTAGTAGTAGTACTTGCAGTAATTGCTGTAATGTAGCAATAGTAGTATTATAGTTTTACCAATCAATAGTATTTACTGAGCACTTACTATGTGCAGAGCACTGTACGAAGTGCTTGGGAGAGTATAATATAAAACAATATAACAGGATTAGTAATAATTATGATATTTGTTAAGCATTTATTATTTACCAAGCCTTGTTCTAAGTGCTAGGGTAGGTGCAAGGCGATCAGGTTGTCCCACGTGGGGCTCACAGTCTTAATCGCCCTTTACAGATGAGGTAACCGAGACACAGAGAAGTTAAGTGGATTGCCCAAGGTCACACAGCAGACAGGTGGTACAGCCAAGACTAGAACCCACATCCCCTGACCCCCAAGCCAGTGCTCTTTTCCACAAAGCCACGCTGCTTCATGTTCTCTGCCCATGATGAGCTTAGAATCTAGAGAGGAGACAGACATTAATATAAATGAATACTTTATAATATAGACTGTAAGCTTTTTGTGGACAGGGAATGTTTCTACCAACTCTGTACTGTCTCTGCACATAGTAAGCACTCGATTGATACCATTGATTGATTGATCTCTCCAGTGCTTTAGGAGACTCCTTGGCACACAGTAATCACTTAACAAATAAGTGACTGTGATCCCATTGTTGGGTAGGGACCATCTCTATACATTGCCAACTTGTACTTCCCAAACACCTAGTACAGTGCTCTGCACACCATAAGTGCTCAATAAATATGATTAAATGAATGAATGAAATAAACCATTATTGTTATTAACTTGAGCGTGCAGAAGATGCTAACTACATGTTGTTTACAATGGTTATGATGATGATGAAGGTCATGATAACATTGTGGTTCGATGGGTGGTCTAAGTAGTCTTAGAAGACAGTATTACCTAATATTAACCAGTGCTAATGGTTGAGCTTGGGGTTAGGGGTGGGTACAGAAGAGATTTTTAAAATGTCACAGATTGCTCAGCATAATCTTCCACTTAAAGATGAAAACCGTTTGGGAAACTTTAATCGCAAAGGGATTTCACAAAGAAAATATTTTTTAAATGTTTGATCTGCCATTAGAGCACAAACACTTTTTCAAGGTTTCGACCGGGCAGATAGTAAGATTTAAGAGAGTTTCTGTTCAGAATGAAAGCGCATCGGGGTAGGGATAAATATTTGCAAAAACATCTGCCTTAAAAATAAATGTTGGATAAGCTGGGGTATTTGTAGCAGTAAATGCTTTCACTGGAAAACATTTGGTGGTAAAACAAACATTCGCTATTGAAATTTATCCTTGAGCGGTTATGACTATGAAGTGAAACATTTGTTTGCAAAACAATTAGGTTTGTCCCAGCACAGATGAGGCCAAAAGGAAACATTGACTGTATCTAAAGAGAGAAAATTCATTCAACAATATTTTTTGAGTGCTTATTGTGTGCAGAGCACTGTAGTGTGTGTTTGGGAGAATACAAAATAACAGTAAACAGACATTCTCTACCCACAATGAGCTTACAGTCTAGAGGGAAAATGAAATGGCTAGGTAAGGGTGTTTGTCTCCATAATTTAATCGACCTCCTCTCTGTCTCCTCAGAGGAAAAGGTCGGGATTTGGCCTTGAATTTTCCAGTTTGGTTTTCTACAATGATTGAATTATTAGATAAACCCCCTCTAGACTGTAAGCTCATTGCAGGCAGGGAACATGTCCACTGACTCTGTTGTACTCCCAAGCACTTAATACAGTGCTCTGCAACTGTAAGTACTCAATAAATACCACTGATTGATTGATAATTACTTCAGATATCCACTTAGCCTGAGTCGACAGAGGCTTAGAAAATTCTGTATGATTGACGGCCATATCTCCAACTGGTGAAAAATTAAAAAGAATTTGAAGAGACCGTTTGCTTAACAGTTCTTGGAATTCCCACCTGGTTTTCAATTCAGCGAAAGGCAGATTAGAACCAGTGTTTATCATCCCAGGTAAGGAGGGTTCACCTCAGTTGCCTCATCTGTAAAATGGGGATTAAGTCTGAGGTCCCCATGTGGGATCACAGACTGCGTCCAGCCTGATTAGCTTGTATCTACCCCAGTGCTTAGTTCAGTGCTCTGCTCATGCTAAACACCCAGTGAATACCATTGATTGATTGATTGATTCAATCACACCACAGCAAGTTCCCGATGTAAACTTCTTTATGGCTCTAGGCTGTGAGCTCACCGTGGGTAGGGAACATGTCTACTACCTCCATTTTTTTGCACTTTCTTTGTTATACTCTAGAGCTTAGTACAGTGCAGAGCTCAGAGCAAGTGCTCAACAAATTCTTCTGGTGGATTGACTGATAGCTACAACCTGATGGGCAGAGACAGAAGAGTCACTGTCCTCCTCATCGTCAGCTGCAGCACCAATCTGCCTATCTTCAGAAGTTTTGCTCTAAACATTTGTTCATTCATTCATTCAATCACATTTATTGAGCACTTACTGTGTGCAGAGTGCTTGGAAAGTATAATTTGGCAAGAAATAGAGACAATCCCTCCCCAACAACGGGCTCACGGTCTAGAAGGGGGAGACAGGCAACAAAATAAAACAAGTAGACAGGCATCAACCCACTCAGACCTTCAGCTGGGTAGGACATAGTTGTTGAAAGTTGTACATCAACACGAACTCGGTCAAAATCAGCAAAGTTTACAGGATAGGCAACTTTGTGCTGGTCTTGGATCCTGACAGCATTATTTAAGCTCTTATGTGCAGGGAAATGTGTCTGCTAATTTTGTTATCTTGTACTTGAAGCAGGATGCTGTAGTGGACAGAGCATGGGCCTACGAGTCAGAAGGTCACGGGTTCTAATCCTGACTCTGCCACTTGTCTTCTTTATGACCTTGAGCAAGTCACTTCACTTCTCTGGGCCTCAGTTGCCTCATCTGTAAAATGGAGTTTGAGGCTGGGAGCCCCACGTGGAGTTATGTTCAACCTGATTTGCTTCTGTCCACCTTGGCACTTAGTACAGTGCCTGGCTCATAGTAAGTGCTTAACACATGCTATTACTATTATGAGCCCACTGTTGGGTAGGGACCGTCTCTATATGTTGCCAACTTGTACTTCCCAAGCGCTTAGTACAGTGCTCTGCACACAGTAAGTGCTCACTAAATATGATTGATTGATTGATTACTCTCTCAAGTGCATAGTACAGTGCTCGGCACATAGTAAGTGCTCAACCAATACCATTGATTGATCGATTGATTATGCTTCACAATGAAGTAAGCCACATTTCCCAGCAGCAGCTAAAATGGAAGTGTGCCATGAATAACCTCGGTTCCAACCTAATTGCACCATTGGCTTGTTGTGGGACCATGGGCAACTCAGTTGACTTTTTTGTGTCTCAGTTTCTTCTTTTGTAAAATGTTCTTCCTCCCTCTTAGACTGTGAGCCTCAGGCAGGGCGGAGACTATGTCTGACCTTATCAATTAGAACAACCCCAGCCCTTTGCTTAGCACTTGGCTCATAATAAGCACTTGCCAAATATGGAAATTATTATTATTATTATTAGAAATGCGGGGGAGATGCATGACTATCATGGACCCTGAGGTTTCTAATAGAAAGTTATACATGTACCGTGAGTCTGAGTTTGGTTTTGGGTTTTTCCAACATGGCATTGTGCCTCAAATGGACATTTCTACTGAAATACTGAGAAGAGAGTAATATAACTTATATATTTAATTATATTTTGGGACTTGCCATATTCCACTTCTGGACGTTTCTTATGACATTCCCCCCCCCCCTTTTTTTAAACATTCTGCAGATTTTTATATGTTGAGACACTAAAATGTGATCAATTGGTCCCTTAATCCTCCCTAGGAAGCAGTAGTATGTCAGAGCTACAGAATGAACTTTGATGCCTTTGTGTCTGAGAAGGCGCCACAGTTTACATTTCTTTTTATCGTGTTCTGTGGACTTTTACTGCAATTATCTGCATGGGAGTCACTAGCAGATGCCATTTCTCACAAAAATCAATTCTACAAAAAACATCCAATGAGCCAGGGTGACCAGGAGGCCATTCTCACTTGCAATCGATCCATTTTAGAAGAAATACCACAGTGGGCAGAGTGGCTAAGATCATGAAAATCTCAATTTTGTTATTTCTTTTGAACTTCTGGTTTGTGCTCTCACCTGCTTTTTATTTCCACTCGGCGGAAAGAGAGGAGAAATGCATAATAGAGGACATTCCAAGTGACACCTTGATAACAGGTAAGCAATATTTGCTTTACTGCATTTTAGATTAAACTCAAAATGTTGTTTCATGGAGGCATAATATGGATCACTTGAAGCAAACGCCACTGTCACGGAACACTTATGACCCTACATTTTTCATGGAATATATCATTTACACAGAGCCAATTAAATGTGAGTAAAATGTGAGTGAACATTAATGGCCTCAAACATGAGCTTCCATTATGTAAAAGGGAAGGAAGACAGTGTATAGCACTTCAGCATCCATCTTAATCTGCTTTACTAGTTCTGGGTTTTCTCTGTGAAATAACTTTTGATGATTGTGAATGGGTTCATTATAGTTGGACACAGAAAAAAAATACACTGTCTTGAAGATAAAAGAATCAAGAGCATGCTATAGACCCATCTGTTTTTTAGATATAGGACTCCCAAAAATTGAACTCACAAAATACCTGTGATAATCTCTATGGGTCTCTTGTAAAGACGTTGTTCCCAAACTGTTTTATAATGAATACTCCTTGGCAATATTTTGGAAAAAGAACAGATATTGAGCTTACTAATGTTCACTAAGAATAATCTCTGTTGGAATCTTAGAACTATTCTCTTGAATATTGCTACCATTTTCCATACTCTTTGCCACTGTTTCACAAGGACTGCTTTGATGTGGTCATCCTTTTTAAAAACTGGATTAATTATCAGTAAGTGGTCTTAAGTGGGAGGTGTCTTGGCAAAAGGAAAAGTACTCGGTCAAATATGTGAAAAATGAAATTTTTATGGTGTATATTCATTCTTTTTCTTCCTCTTTCTTCCTTTATTTTCTGATGGTTGTGTCAACATTAATGGAAGTCCACACTCGAGGTCCAATGCTCAATCAATCCCAGTGAGAGTGAGGATCAGGTTAGCCATTCAGGAATGAGAGAAGAGGAGAAAGGGAGAGAAAGGGAGAGTCAAGTCGACTTGCCTAACAAGTCCAAATGCTAACCCATCCTAAAGGTGAACAATAGGAACTCCAGGGTAAGATGATGCAGTGTTCAAGATGATGAGAGAAAGAGCAGCAGGGAAACAACAAGGGTAGAATAAAATGATTTCGGTGTCTTCATCATCCTCAACACCATCATCAGCAATCTTGTGGGCTAGAGCGATTAGGCCTCTCCCTGTGGATTTTTGTGGAAGAAAAATTCATAGCTTCTGTGGCTGTGTTCAAAAGACTACATCAGAGATAAGTTTATTCCTACTGGCACTTCCTCAGCACCAGATTGTAGACTGTAAGTTCGTTGTGGGATGGGAATGTGTCTGTTTATTTTTATATTGTATTCGCCCAAGAGCTTAGTACAGTGCTCTGCACACTATAAGTGCTCAATAAATAAGATTGAATAGTAGGGAGTGGTGGTGATGGACAGATTTCCCTCTACTAATCAAGGCCAGCTCAACTTAAAGCAAAACAAAGTTTCTTTATATACAGTTGGTACAGCACACTAGCTTCATACATGACTGAAGAGCTCAAATCATTGTAAATACCTTAATACAAATAGCAGTAAATTCTACTTGGGGTAATTATTAGGCCCTGCCTGGTTCTCTCCATTATAAGGATCTGGTAGGAAAACACTACTGTTAAGCAGGTTAGGAATCCTGACCTAAACGATCCAAATTTCCTGATGACAGACAAAATGGACCAAAGGAGAAAGGAGGTAACATGATGTGCCCGCTTTGAGTAAATGGAGGCTTGGCCAGACAAAAGGGAGTCCAGGCCTAAAGGCCCATCACATTCCATCTCTTGGTGTCCTACCACTCCTACAGACACTAGTCACTGGAGCTACTCTTGTTCAGTTAAACAAGGTGATGGGAAACAATCAAACAGGCCTAGGAACAAAACGGCTCAGAGGGAAGCGTTGGTTGAAAAATGGGACTAATGCAAGGCCCACCGAGCTTCCACAGTCTAAAAGTGTTCCCCTGAAGGATGCTCAAAGGCAATTCCAGGCTACCCACAGTGTACGCAGCTGCCTGCCCACAAAGGATGCTTCAGACCATTAGGGACATGCAAGAAGGAGCACCTATGAGTGAGGCCCAGGAAAAGTTTCCCAGGCCACAGGATAAGTCAAGGGTACTTAATGAGCACTCACTGTGTGCAGAGCACACTATTATGCTATTATATTGGAAAAGTATAATAGCACAGAGTTGGTCCATGTGATCCCTGCCCACAAGGAGTTTCCTGGCTACAGGGGAGCTCCATTGACAAATCTGCTCAATCGATCATTTGTATTTGTTGAGTTCGATGTGTACAGCACTGTACTAAGCACTTGGAAGTGTAAAACAGAAGCGAAAGACACACTGTCTACCCTCAAGGAAAAATCAATAATGGAGAAAGGACAAGCAGACAGATTAGTAACAAATGGCAGGAGCAGGAAGAATGAAGATACTAATGGTAACAGCGCTTAGAACAGTGCTTGGCATATAGCAAGTGCTTAACAAATACCATCATTATTATTATTACATGGTCAGGCAAAATAGATGAAGCCATAGGTAAAGGGCATATAGGTCAGTATACACCATTAATCTATAAAATGATGTAATCAATCAATCACTCAATGGTATTTGCCTAGCGCTTGGGATAGTACAATATAACTAATCCTGTTATAACTGTCCTAATCCTCCTCGACCTCTCAGCTGCCTTTGACACTGTGGACCACCCCCTTCTCCTCCACACGTTATCTGACCTTGGCTTCACAGACTCCGTCCTCTCCTGGTTCTCCTCTTATCTCTCCGGTCGTTCTTTCTCAGTCTCTTTTGCAGGCTCCTCCTCCCCCTCCCATCCTCTTACGGTGGGGGTTCCCCAAGGTTCAGTGCTTGGTCCCCTTCTGTTCTCAATATACACTCACTCCCTTGGTGACCTCATTCGCTCCCACGGCTTCAACTATCATCTCTACGCTGATGACACCCAGATCTACATCTCTGCCCCTGCTCTCTCCCCCTCCCTCCAGGCTCGCATCTCCTCCTGCCTTCAGGACATCTCCATCTGGATGTCCGCCCGCCACCTAAAGCTCAACATGTCGAAGACTGAGCTCCTTGTCTTCCCTCCCAAACCTTGTCCTCTCCCTGACTTTCCCATCTCTGTTGACGGCACTACCATCCTTCCCGTCTCACAAGCCCGCAAACTTGGTGTCATCCTCGACTCTGCTCTCTCATTCACCCCTCACATCCAAGCCGTCACCAAAACCTGCCGGTCTCAGCTCCGCAACATTGCCAAGATCCGCCCTTTCCTCTCCATCCAAACCGCTACCCTGCTCATTCAAGCTCTCATCCTATCCCGTCTGGACTACTGCACTAGCCTTCTCTCTGATCTCCCATCCTCGTGTCTCTCTCCACTTCAATCCATACTTCATGCTGCTGCCCGGATTATCTTTGTCCAGAAACGCTCTGGACATATTACTCCCCTCCTCAAAAACCTCCAATGGCTACCGATCAATCTGTGCATCAGGCAGAAACTCCTCACCCTGGGCTTCAAGGCTGTCCATCACCTCGCCCCCTCCTACCTCACCTCCCTTCTCTCCTTCTACTGCCCAGCCCGCACCCTCCGCTCCTCCACCACTAATCTCCTCACTGTACCTCGCTCTCGCCTGTCCCGCCATCGACCCCTGGCCCACGTCATCCCCCGGGCCTGGAATGCCCTCCCTCTGCCCATCCGCCAAGCTAGCTCTCTTCCTCCCTTCAAGGCCCTGCTGAGAGCTCACCTCCTCCAGGAGGCCTTCCCAGACTGAGCCCCTTCTTTCCTCTCCCCCTCGTCCCCCTCTCCATCCCCCCGTCTTACCTCCTTCCCTTCCCCACAGCACCTGTATATATGTATATATGGTTGTACATATTTATTACTCTATTTATTTATTGATTGATTTATTTTACTTGTACATTTCTATCCTACTTATTTTATTTTGTTGGTATGTTTGGTTCTGTTCTCTGTCTCCCCCTTTTAGACTGTGAGCCCACTGTTGGGTAGGGACTGTCTCTATGTGATGCCAATTTGTACTTCCCAAGCGCTTAGTACAGTGCTCTGCACATAGTAAGCGCTCAATAAATACGATTGATTGATTGATTGATTGATTGATAACAGAGCTGGTAGACATATCCCTTGCCCACAAGAATCTTACAGTTTAGAGGGAAATCAATTAGTGCTTTATCGGACACTTATTGTGTGTAAAACACTGTACTAAATGATAGGGAGAGAACAGTATTATAGAATTGGTAGACATGTTCCCTGCCAACAAGAAGATTACAGTCTGGAGTGGGAGACCTTGGATAAGTCACCTCACCTCTCTGGGTCTCAGTTCCCTCATCTGTCAAATGGGGGATTAAGACTGTGAGCCCCATGTGGGGCAGGGACTGTGTCCAACCTGATTGCTTTGTATTTACCCCAGCACTAAGTACAGTGCCTGACATATAGTAAACTCTTAACAAATAACATTAACAGCGTCGGACTCCAAATGTATTTTGGATTTTTTGAGTGATATTCATTAAGCGTTTACAACGCATCAGGCTGGGAAGCAAGACAGTGTGTGTTAGTGTGTGCAGAGCAGCCAGACATACACAGGGCTAAGCGAGATAACAAAATGGATTCGGTCCTTCAGGGCCGCACTTCATGGAGAATTGTCCTCGGCTTCCTGGAAACAAGTTCATCGGTTCCTGGGACCGCATTTTCACAGGTTGCTCAAGGGCCTGCATCCTTGCCTTTGAAGCTCATTCTCTCTGGAAGTCAGTCCGCCAACGCCGGAGATTGGCACCTTTCAGAGAATAATGCAAAATATGTTTATTTGGATTAGTGTCTTGCTCATTTCCAGCTTCAGTTTCATTTTGCTTTGATCCATTTTATTTCTGGCAGTCGGCTTCCATGGGTCCCAAACAAGGAAATGGAATTTTTTTTAAAAAAAGAAGCTGTAAAAGAGTCCCCCTTTTATGCTTCCTTTGTATCTCCCTGGCAGCCCTGTTTCAGCCATTGTGAAGAGGCTTAATTTACATTTTTAAAACACTTTTTGTGAAAGATAACCTGAGCGGTCCTATGCATTATTAAATATAAACATAGAGCACTTTTGACAAATAAAAGCTGCTTTCAAAAGGAGTGCACATACTAGAGATTGACTGACCATAACCAACAAAAAGAGGGACTTTCCTATTTGCAAGTACTTAATTCTCATCAAAGCTTCACAATCCAAATGTATTTTCAACCTTCAGAGTCTAATATCCTGAAGCAGATAATAATAATAATAATAATAATAATAATAATAATGCTATTTATTAAGCGCTTATTGTGTGCAAATCAATAGTCCACCCAGTCAGGTATTCTGTCTCCAATGGGAAATATAAAAATAATAATATAAAAAGGTTCTTATTAATAATAATAATAATGACATTTATTAAGTGCTTACTATGTGCAAAGCACTGTTTTAAGCACTGGGGAGGTTACAAGGTGATCAGGTTGTCTCACAGGGCGCTCACAGTCTTAATCCCCATTTTACAAATGAGGTAACCGAGGCACAGAGAAGTTAAGTGACTCGCCCAAAGTTACACAGCTGACAATTGGTGGAACTGGGATTTGAACCCATGACCCCTGACTCCAAAACCCATTCTCTTTCCACTGAGCTTCGGCTGAAGCACTTACTATGTGCTAATGTTGTCAGATTGGACACGGTCTCTGTCCTACCCAAGGTTTACAGATGATCTTATTCCCATTTGACAGATTAGAAAACTGAGGTCAGGAGAAATGAAGTGACTTGCCCAAAGTCACACAAGAGGCCAGGGGGTAGAGCCGGGACTTAAACCTGGGTCTCTTGCCTCTCAGTCCCAAAATGCCCTTTCCTGGATGTATTGAGCGCTTAGAGTACAGTGCAACAGAGTTGATAGACATGTTCCCTGCCCACAGTGAGCTTACGGTCTAGAGTGACAAATTCCACTTGATCAGATCGCTTCTGGGTGATGATACAACTTGGGTGAATTATTTGATGAATTTTTTAAAAAAACAAAGTAAAGCCTGCTGGGTTACACTTTGAGTGTAAGACTTTTGGAAGTGAATCAAATATTTGGAAGTGAATACACTGATGAACTGATTAACTAAATGGCATTCTTGGACCTGAAAGAATTCATGAATTCTCTCTAGATGCTTACAGGAAGGAGTTTACTCAGTCGTTATAATCTGCTTCATCAAGACATTTGGAGCGATTATTGTTTTTTATCATTTGGATGAAATGAAATGGCATAATTTGGCATGCATTAAAAAATCAGAAAGCACTGTTGTACAAATAGTCTTACAGCATCTATTGCATGCTTCATTTTTGAATAAACCTCTACTCTTTACTTTCTAAACAGCATCTTTCAAAGTACAGCAGTGGGATATAACCACTCATGATTTCCTTGAATCTGCTCCTGGTTTAGGAATGTTTGTGACCATTACAACATTCCGTGATGAGGTAAAACTTTGCCAATTTTGTAAATGATGTCAGTCAATGGGGGGAATTTATTCAGCGCTTACTGGGAAGCGCTTGGAGAGTACAATTCAATAGAGTGGGCAGTTACGATCTCTGCTCACAAGGAGGTTAAGATTGGAAGGGGAAATGGACATTAAAATCAATTACAAATGTGGATGCATGTAAGTGCCAGAGGAAGGATGAATATTAAAGTGTTAGGGTGTACAGACCCAAGTGCATAAGTGATGCAGAATGGATAGTAAATCGAGGGCTTAGTTGGGGAAGGCTTCTTGGAGGAGATGTGATTTTAGAAAGACTTTGAAGGTGGGGAGAGTGATGGTTTGTCATATACGAAGCGGAAGGGAGTTCCAAACCACAGGGAAGATGTGGGGAAGGGGTTGGCAGTGAGAAAGATGAGATTTTGGTGGACTGAGTGAGTTGGCATTAGAGAAGAGAAGTGTGTGGGCTGGGTTGTATAGGAAATCAGTGAGGCAAGTGATGATTCAGTCCTTTAAAGTCAATGGTAAGGAGTTTTCTGTTTGATGTGGAGCCTGATGGGCAGCTATTGGAGGTCTTTGAGGAATGGGAGAATGTGGACTAAGCATTGTTTTAGAAAAAACTCTGAGCAGCAGAGGTAAGTAAGGACTGTAGTGGGGAGAGACAGGAGGCAGGGAGGTCAGCAAGGAGGAGGATACAGTAGTCAAGGTGGGATAGGATAAATGCTTGGATCAGCGTGGTAGCAGTTTGGGTGGAGATGAAGGACCAGATTCTAGAGGTGTTATGAAGGTAGAACCGACAGGATTTGGTGACAAATTGTTATCGGTGATCAGAAAGTCATCATGACCATTGACACAATTGGGTCATGGCTCAGCCTACTGGCTCATATCGTGTGATTTCACAGGAAGTACAATCTGGTATCTTCCTTGGTAGGGGTGTAGTCATTCTTGGACCCTGAATCTCTGCTGGGTCCAGTTTATAAAGAATGGGTGAAAAAAAAGCAATCAGTCAATCAATCAAGCATATTTACTGAGTGCTAACTCTGTGCAGAGCATTGTACTCTTGAGGGAATACAATATAGCAGAGTTGGAAGAGGAGACAGACATTAATATCAATAAATTAATTACATATATGTACATAAGTACTGTGGGGCTGAGGAAGGGGTGAGTAAAGGGAGCAAATCAGAGTGATGCAGAAGGGAGTGGGAAAAGAGGAAATGAGGGCTTCGTCAGGGAAGGCCTCTTGGAGGAGATGTGCTTCATCTTTTCTATCCTTGCAAATTTTCTTGTTTTGTCTTGTGCTGTCGAGTCGTCTCTGACCCATAGCGACACCACGGACACATCTCTCGCAGAATGCCCCACCTCCGTCTGCAATCGTTCCGGGAGTGGATCCTTCGAGTTTTCTTGGCACAAACACAGAAGTGGTTTACTAATTCTTAATCCCAACATAGCTAATGTTAAAGATTAGCTCTCTGCTATTTGCTACAAGTCAAAACTCACCACTGCTGGGCAGCAGCGGCATGGGAGAGGGTCGAGGGCGGAGACTCAAGTTTACTGTGCGGAAGGTGGCAATGGTTAAACTGCCATATTTTTACCAGGAAAACTCTATGGATACACTACCAGAACAATTGCAGATGGAGAGCGGGGCATTCTGAGATATCTGTCTGTGGTGTCGCTATGGTTCAGACACGACTCGACAGCATAAGACAACAACTTGGAAAATAGGTTTTAAGACATTTCGTTTTTAAGAATGGAAAATTGAAACGACATGAAAGAATCCCACTTGGGAGAAAATGTTTATTTCAATGCTAGCTGGGGATTTGTAATTAGATACTAAAAATATTTAAACACTTAAATTGTAGATACTGATGTCCAAATTGTATGGACCGCAAGGAACATTCTCTTTTACATCCCATTCACCTGGAGAGCATAACATCTGTTTACAGTCTAATTCCACACGACTTGCGACATTTGGAGGAAGTAAACTGGTAAGAACATTCCTTGGCTATTTTCGTTAATGAAAAGGGGAAAATGGTGTCTTTGGGTCTGTTACATTGTTATATTGTGCTCTACCAAGCACTTAGAACAATGCTCTGCACATAGTAAGTGCTCAAGAAATACCATTGATTGATAGATTAATAAAGGACAGGTTGAAGGAATAGAATTCTTCAGCCTGGGAAGGATAAACTTGAGGGGTGGTAGTGACACAGTTTTCAAGCCTCCACCAAGGTAATAATGATAATAATAATTATGGTATTTAAGCACTTACTAAATGTCAGGCCCTGTTCTAAACACTGGGGAGAAGCAGCATGGTTCAGTGGAAAGAGCTCGGGCTTTGGAGTCATGGGTTCAAAACCTGCCTCCACCACTTGTCAGCTGTGTGACTTTGGGCAAGTCACTTAACTTCTCTGTGCCTCGGTCACCTCATCTGTAAAATGGGGATTAAGACTGTGAGACCCCCGTGGGACAACCTGATCACCTTGTAACCCCCAGTGCTTAGAACAGTGCTTTGCACATAGTAAGCACTTAACAAATACCATCATCATCATCATTTATTGAGTGTTTACTGTGTGCAGGGCAATGTTCTAAGAGCTTGGGAGAGAACAATACAACAGAGTTGGTAGACATGTTCCCTTGCCTACAAAGAGCTTACAGTCTAGAGGACTGTAAGTTCCAAGAGCTCCTCCAATGGATAAAAAATTAATAAATCAACAACAAACATAATGAAGTGCATAACGACAACAAGAACAAATAAAGAAGTGCATAACAAGAACGTAGAGGTGCCCGAAGCGATGGCATTAATTAGAGTGGTGTGGGAGGATTGATGCCTGTCTATTTGTTTTGATTTGTTGACCGTCTCCCCTCTTCTAGGCTGTGGGCCCATTGTTGGGTAGGGATTGTCTCTATTTGTTGCCGAATTCCAGTGCTCTGCACACAGTAAGCGCTCAATAAATAGGATTGAATGAATGATCAAGGAGTCGTTCTTAGAAGAAAGAGGTCCTTTTGTAAGGTTTAATCCCTCATGAGCATTAAATTTTCGTCCTGGAGAGTTTCCTCTCTCCTCACCCTATGGATAAGAAAAGGAGAACAGGGGAGAGGGAAAGAGGGAGGGAGTATTGAAAGGGGAGAGATAGGTGTGAAATTTCAAATGAAAGCTTTTAAATATGGTGCAGTGACTGTATCTGACCTAATTACCCTGCATCTTCTTTGATGCTTAGTACAGACTTGGCATCGACTAAGCACTTAACGGACATCACCATTATTATTATTAAGGTGGTGAAGGCAGGAGTTTCTTTTAAAATGTGGGATGAGTTTAATTTCTATTGCTTTTATAGCGAATTCATTTGGACATTCGAGTTGGAGAACATGATCTTGATTCTGCTATTGCTCATGCAAAGGACAAGGTGAACGAAGTTAGCTTCAGAATCGAACATCTCATTGAGGAAATTGAGCATATCGTCAAAGAGCAAAATTATCAAAGGGTGGGTATTCCCTCTCAATAAATTCCTCAATTCTACAAGTTAGCTTCAAACTCGAACATCTCACTGAGCTAATTGAACATATCGTCACAGAGCAAAATTATCAAAGGGTGAGCGTTCCTCCTCAATAAATGCCTAAACTTCATATGATTGATTATTTAAAGAGTACTAAGAGCTTAACCCTTTTTGGATATTTTATACTCCTTAAAGAGAAGCAGCGTGGCTCATTGGAAAAGACCATGGGCTTTGGAGTCTGAGGTCATGGGTTCAAATCCCGCTCCGCCAATTGTCAGCTGTGTGACTTTGGGCAAATCACTTAACTTCTCTGTGCCTCAGTTACCTCATCTGTAAAATAGGGATTAAGACTGTGAGCCCCCCGTGGGACAACCTGATCACCTTATAACCTCCCCAATGCTTAGAACAGTGCTTTGCACATAGTAAGCACTTAATAAATGCCATTATTATTATTATTATTAAAATTGTCTGATACTTGGGTAAATGAAACTCTACAACATTACTGTACTTGTGAATCAGATTTGTTTTTAAAAAATAGTATTTATTAACTATTACTATGTGCCAGGCACTGTACTAAGTGCTGGAGCAGATACGAGATAATCAGGTTGGACACAGTCCATGTCCCAGTTGTGGCTCAGAGTCTTATTCCCATTTTACAGATGGGGCAACTTAGGAACAGAAAAGTTAAGTGATTGCCCAAGGTCACATAGCAGATAAGTGGTAGAGCTGGAATTAGAACCTAGGTCCTTCTGACTCCCAAGCCACTAGGCCACACCACTTCTCACTGACAAATAAAAGTACTTTGGGTAGGTGATACACCTCTATCCCAGAGATCCGACAACTTTATGGTTCCTTAAGGAATGATGTAATTTTCTCATTGCATATAGGAACGTGAGGAGCATTTTCGAACGACAAGTGAAGATACCAACGGCAATGTTTTCTGGTGGGCTCTTGTGCAAACGTTAATCCTTATCTCAGTTGGAATTTTCCAAATGAAGTGCCTTAAAGACTTCTTTATAGCTAAAAAGCTTGTTTGAGATGTTATTAAGAAGCAAATAAACTGTCCAGTAATTTGCATAACATATGTTAGTAAAATAAAACCATAAATATGCATTACTTTTTTGTATAATTTCAAAGCCATCCACAGTTCAAAGTAAATTCCCTTTTGATGAGCATCATAACCCCCTCTAGCAAATAAATGATAGCTCAAAGGAAAAGTCCGGCAAATGATTTAGATTCATTCTGACTCATCTACCGTGTTTATTCCCATTCATAAATAGTTCTCCATGGAAAATTCACAATGTCCCCTAAACTCTCTCATGTCTACTTTGATAGCCACACCTTATTTAACAAACTTTGGTTTCCTCTTCTGCTTGCTTCTTATAATAATAATAATTGTGGTATTCATTCCTACCCAACCTTTGATATTTTCCAGTTGTTTACCCTAAAAGAATAGTGGTTTTCCACCTATCAATCAATCGATCAATTGCATTTATTGAGTGCTAACTGTGTGCAGGGCACTGTACTAAGCGCTTGGGAGAACACAATACAATAATATAACAGACACATTCCCTGTCCACAACAAGCTTACAGTCTAGAGGGAGTTTACAGTACTCACCCTTTTTGGCTCTTAAGAGTTTTCACTGCAGCAGCTCACTGCTCAAATGGACGTTAGTGATGGTCTGGACACAGCCGAAAAAGGGCACATTTTGCTAGGTATGCCCTAGGGGTTGAAGAAACTATCATGTTACAGTGATGATAAGAGCACTAAAAATGAAAAGAAACATACTGCTACAAAATATCCATTTGTAAAATTCAACTGTCATTTTGAGGGTTCCCATGGTACTTACAAATCTTTCTTATTTGGAGATTTGTCTCTCAGGGGGTTTCTTTATTCTCATTCCCGATGCTAGAGGTCCTCAGTCAAAGAGGGAGAATAGCTAAAAGAACCCAGAATTGAGAACCGAAAAAACGGACAAGACCCAATAAACCTCTTATCGTAAGCACTAAAGGAGCCCTATATTGTTCTAAATCCAACAAGCAGTTTCACATTTCTTTAAAAGAGTAAATATTTCAGATGAGTCAAGGACCTCACTGTGTGCTGTGAAAAACAACTATTAGAAGTCCTACCCTATCACTGGTTGAAGGCAATTGAGCACCTGGGTGCAATTATATGCTAGATTCTAGTGTTCTCAGGGATAACTAATATGATTACGACGGACAGAAACAAACCCCCCAAATCTCTGCCCCTTTTAAAGAAGAGCTTCCTTCAAACCACCTTCATTCAAGTTACAACCAGATAAACAAATAGATGCCTGAAGGCGGGGATTTGTGGTTTGCTGTGCTGATGATTATGGTTTTGTAAATGACTGTCTGTGAGATTCTGTGAAACTTTTCTATATCGGTCATTTGTGCTTCTGTTAAAATGAGCCAATTTGAACAGGTGGCCAGTTTACAGATGCCAGTGGAAATTCAGTGCCTCTTGCAATCTGGGGTCTGGTACAAGTGAAACGTCCTTGAGATGGCACTGCCAACGAGCAAGTAGGGCAAATAGAAGACAAAATTCAATCTAGTCAGATAAGTTCCCCGTGAGGAAGAGAAGATGGCTCACTAAACACTGTTTGTCAGCTAATTTTCATCGTGCCATTTGTTTATGCAACTCATCAGAACTACGCACACTATCACTTCCAAATGATTGATTTTTCTCTTTTCCTTTCATTTCCCTTTCATTGCCTGATTAAACTTGAGAAAATATGGGCGTTTTATAACTAGAAGTGAGAATGAACGATGTTGGTGAATAACCAATTTTCTTGGAACTAAATTATTACTTTTAAAAGGAACTGACAACTAATGCTTGGGATGGTTTCATTACAGCTACTTCTAGGCAGGGAAATAGAACTGCTTCAGCTCATTGTGGGCAGGGAACATGTCTACCAACTCTGCTATATTATACTCTCCCAAGTGCTTTGAACAGTGTTTAGTACAGCTCTCAGTATATACGATTGATTGATTGATTGATATTGGGTCCCTTCTCTTCGATCCTATAAAAACTCTTTGCTTTGGATAATCAAAAAATTGGCTGTTTGGACCATACACATAGTAAGCACTTAATAAGTGTCATCATTATTATACAGGGGCATACACCCACTAGATGAAGGGTCAGTTTGCAAAAATTATTCTGAATAGTTTGTCCTAAACAGAGAGCTCATTAAATCACTCAAAATCAGTCAGTGAGACATGTATAACAAACAATATAGGAGCTGGCAAAGTATCACTCCAGGCTTCACTACCTTTCTGGCGTGACCCATTTCAATCAATCAATGATATTTATTGAGCGCTTGCTGTGTGCAGAGTGCTATACTAAGCACTTGGGAGAGGACAATACAACAGAGTTGCTTGACACAATGCATTCATTCACTGTTGTATCTATTGAGCGCTTATTCATTCATTCATTCAATCATATTTATTGAGTGCTTACTGTGTTCAGAGCATTGTACTAAGTGCTTGGGAAGTACAAGTCGGCAATATATAGAGACAGTTCCTACCCAACAACAGGCTTACAGTCTAGAAGCTTATTATGTGCAGCTTATTGTGTGCAGAACACTGTAGTAAGCACTTGGGAGAGTGCAATTTAACAATAAACAGATCCATTCCCTGCCCATGATGAGCTCTCTGCCCACAACCAGCTTGGCCTCTCCTGGGCAAGGACTGGCAAGAGAAGAGAAGCTGTGTTGCCTAATGGATATCAATCAATCGTATTTATTGAGCACTTACTGTGTGCAGAGCACTGTACTGAGTGCTTGGGAAGTACAAGTTGGCAACATATAGAGACGGTCCCTACCTACAGTCTAGAAGGGGGAGACAGAGAACAAAACAAAACATATTAACAAAATAAATAGAATAGATATAACACTGGCTTGGGAGTCAGAAGGACCTGCCAATCAAGCAACTGTATTTCTTGAGTGTTTACTATGTGTAGAGCACTGTACTAAGCACTTGGGAGAGTACTATATAACTGAGTTAGTAGATACGTTGGGTAGGGACTGTCTCTATATGTTGCCAACTTATACTTCCCAAGCGCTTAGTACAGTGCTCTGCACACAGTAAGTGCTCAATAACTACGATTGATGATGATGATGATATGTTCCCTGCCCACAAGGAGCTTACAGTCTGGGGCAGGGGACAGACAATACTATAAATAAATTATGTGTATTTACATAATTCCTGTGGGGCTGAGGGACAGGTGAAAAAGGGGAGCAAATCCTAGTGCAAAGCAAAAAAGCAAAGATAATCGGACCTGGGTTCTAATCCTGCCTCTTCTACTTGTAGGCTGTGAGACCTTGGGCAAGTCACTTCATTCCTCTGTGCCTCAGTTCCCTTTTCTGTAAAATAGGGATGAAGATTGTGAGCTCCATGTGGGACAGGGACTGTCCAACCTGATTAGGTTGTATCTATCTATCCCAGCGCTTAGTACAGTGCCTAGCACACAGTAAGCGCCTAAGAAGTACCATAAACAGGGAATTTCGAATCCAATTTCAAAATATGATCTAGTTGTCAGCCCAACTCTGTCGTTGTTTGACTTTGTGCGATTTTTTGGCTTATTCCGAGGCTGCCTTCGACCTACAGGAGGCACCCGTTGTTGAGTAGGGATTGTCTCTATCTGTGGCCGGATTGTACTTTCCAAGCGCTTAGTACAGTGCTGTGCACACAGTGAGCGCTCAATAAATACGACTGTCTCCCCTTTCTAGACTGTGAGCCCACTGTTGGGTAGGGACCGTCTCTCTATGTTGCCAACTTGTACTTCCCAAGCGCTTAGTACAGTGCTCTGCACACAGTAAGCGCTCAATAAACATGATTGATTGATTGATTGTCTGTCTGTCTCCCCCTTCTAGACTGTGAGCCCACTGTTGGGTAGGGACCGTCTATATTGCCAACTTGTACTTCCCAAGCGCTTAGTACAGTGCTCTGCACACAGTAAGCACTCAATAAATACAATTAATTGATTGATTGATTGATTGACTGTCTGTCTCCCCCTTCTAGACTGTGAGCCCACTGTTGGGTAGGGACCGTCTCTCCATGTTGCCAACTTGTACTTCCCAAGCGCTTAGTACAGTGCTCTGCACACAGTAAGCGCTCAATAAATACGACTGATTGATTGACTGATTGACTGAATGAATGGCGTCGCCCAGACCCCAAGTCTGAGCAGGCCCTGGATTGTACCACTATCGGAGAATAAAAGGGTGTGTGTGTGTACGTTTGTATGTCCCTAGAAAAATTCCTAAACCCCAGAAAACGTGGAGAAGAGTCCTATTTAATGTTTTTTTAATCTTTCTCCCTTTTCTCCCCCTCCCAAACGGAGCTCTTGGGAGAAAAGAATACGATTCCCCCCCCTGCTCGTTTTATGAGTGGTTCGCCCCGGCTTCCCCTCCCGTTGGATCTGGCGGGAGATGAGGAGGGCCTCAGGCGCGCGCCCTGCAATCCGCAGCCTGGTTGAGCTCCGCGGGGGCGCATGCGCTCTCCCCCCATTCGCGGACGAGCGCCGGGGCGGCGCATGCGCACTCCGGCCCGGCCTAAGGCCAAGAGCCTTCCCTGAGGTAACTCTGGCGAGGGCAAGCTTGGGCGGTTGGCCACCCTGCCTCATGCCAACATGGCCAGTTTGGCCTTCTGCAATCGCTGCTTCCAGCCACCCAGGGGCACCTGCAAGTTCAGCTTAACCAGCTGCGGTCACGTATATTGCGACGCCTGCCTCCAGAAAGGTAGAAGGAGCGGGCATGGTGGGACTTCCGGAAGTGGCCCACCCTGGCATCACCTGCCTTGGCCCCCTTGGCCCAGTTACTACTGCTACTACTACAAATGATGGCATTTGTTAAGCGCCTACCATGTGCAAAACGCTGTTCCAAGCTCTGGAGATACAGGGTGGTCAGATTGTCATCATCATCATCAATCGTATTTATTGAGCGCTTTCTGTGTGCAGAGCAGTGTACCAAGCGCTTGGGAAGTCCAAGTTGGCAACATCTAGAGACAGTCCCTACCCAACAGTGGGCTCACAGTCTGAAAGGGGGAGACAGGGAACAAAACCAAACATGCTAACAAAATAAAATAAATAGAATAGGTATGTAAACTATGAATGGTTTGGATCGTTGATGGGCCCACAGTCTTAATCCACGTTTTCCAGATGAGGTAACTGAGGCTCAGAGAAGTGAAGTGAGTTGCCCACGGTCACCCAGCAGACATGTGGTGGAGCCGGGATTCGAACCCATAATAATGATGGCACTTTCAAGTGCCTACTCTGTGCACTATCTATTCTATTTTGTACATATCTATTCTATTTTGTACATATCTATTCTATTTATTTTATTTTGTTAGTATGGTTTTGTTCTCCGTCTCCCCCTTTTAGACTGTAAGCCCACTGTTGGGTAGGGACTGTATATGCTGCCAACTTGTACTTCCCAAGCGCTTAGTACAGTGCTCTGCACACAGTAAGTGCTCAAGAAATACGATTGATTGATTGCAAAGCGCTGTTCTAATAATAATGATAATGGCATTTATTAAGCGCCTACTCTGTGCAAAGCACTGTTCTAATAATAATAATGGCATTTATTAAGCACTTACTAGGTGCAAAGCACTGTTCCAAGCGCTGGGGAAGTTACAAGATGATCAGGTTGTCCCACGGGGGGCCTCACAGTCTTAATCCCCATTTTACAGATGAGGGAACTGAGGCACAGGGAAGTTAGGTGATTTGCCCAAAGTCACACAGCTGACAAGTGGCAGAGCCAGGGTTTGAACCCATGACCTCTGACTCCAAAGCCCTTGCTCTTCCCACTGAACCACGCTGCTTCCCATAGCCACGCTGCTTTTAAGCGCTGGGGAGGTTACAAGGTGATCAGGTTGTTCCACATGGGGCTCACAGTCTTCATCCCCGTTTTACAGATGAGGTAACTGAGGCTCAGAGAAGTTAAGGGACTTGCCCAAGGTCACACAGCAGACATGTTGTGGAGCCGGGATTCGAACCCATGACCTCTGACTCCAGTTATCGCTGGTTCCACCCAGGTCCCATCTGTTTCAGCCCCTCCACCCCCCTAAAATAACAAATGTGGTATTTAAGTGCTAATAGTGTGCCATGCACGCTGCTAAGCGCTGGGGTAGAGAAGCAGTGTGGCTCAGTGGAAAGAGCCTGGGCTTGGAAGTCAGAGGTCGTGGGTTCTAATCCCAGCTCTGCCACTCATAATAATAATAATGATAATAATAATGGTATTTGTTACATGATTACTATGTGCGAAGCACTGTTCTAAGCGCTGGGGAGGATACAAGGTGATCAGGGTGTCCCACAGGGGGCTCACAGTCTTAATCCCCGTTTTACAGATGAGGTAACCGAGGCTCAGAGAAGTGAAGTGACTTGCCCAAGGTCACACAGCAGACATGTGGCCCAGTGCTTAGTACAGTGCTCTGCACACAGTTAGTGCTCAATAAATATGATTGAATGGATGTGGTGGAGCTGGGATTAGAACCCATTACTTCTGACTCCCAACCCCTACTCTTTCCACTGAGCCACTTGTCAGCCGTGTGACTTGTGTGTCCAAAACAGAACTCCTTATCTTCCCACCCAAACCCTGTCCTCCCCCTGACTTTCCCATCACCGTAGAAGACACCACCATCCTTCCCATCTCACAAGCCCATAACCCTGTATCCCCCTCAGTGCTTAGAACAGTGCTTGGCACATAGTATGTGCTTGATTGATTAACAGATGCCACAATCATCATTATTATTATTATTACCAGCGAATCAGGTTGGACACTGCCCCTGTCCCTCATGGGGCTTCCAGCCTCAACCCTCAATCAATCAATCAATCAATCGTATTTATTGAGCGCTTACTGTGTGCAGAGCACTGTACTAAGCGCTTGGGAAGTACAAGTTGGCAACATATAGAGACAGTCCCTACCCAACAGTGGGCTCAGAGTCTAAAAGGGGGAGACAGAGAACAAAACCAAACATACTAACAAAATAAAATAAATAGAACAGATATGTACAAGTAAAATAAATAAATAAATAGAGTAATAAATATGTACAAACATATATAGAGGGGCTGTGGGGAAGGGACCGAAGCCCAGAGAAGTCAAGTGACTTGCCCAAGGCCACACAGCGGACAAGTGGCAGAGTGGCGTTAGGACCTTCCGACTCCCAGGCCTGCTGCCGTTTCTTAGTCCACAACCCCCACCTTTCATTCATTCAGTTGCATTTATTGAATGCTAACTATGTGCTAAGCACTTGGGAGAGTACAATATAACAATAAGCAGACACATTCTCTGTCCACAGAGAGCTTACAGTCTCCCCCCTCAACTGCACCTCTGTCCTAACCATGCCACTGCTTCCACCCTAACTCTGCCACTGCCCCAACTGACCCCGCTACTGCCTTGAACACCCCACCACTGTGATGATAATGGTATTAGTTAAGCGCTTACTATGTGCCAACCACCGTTTTAAGCTGTGGGGCAGATAGATCCAAGATAATCGGGTTGGACACAATCTCTGTCCCACAGAGGACCCACAGTCTTTTAGAGTAAGGACTGATTTTAGGGTGATCACGCCTGATAGTTTTAATGTTCTCGATAAAGTATGTAGCCAAGTCATTATGTACAAGAGATGGGGAGTTTTTGTTGGGGCTGGGGTTTGAGGAGGGAGTTGAAAGTCTGAAACAGCTGGCATGGGCCATGGGAGTGGGAAGCAGTAAAGATGGAGGATCCTTGTATTCAATCATATTTATTGAGCGCTTACTGTGTGCAGAGCACTGTACTAAGTGCTTGGGAAGTACTAGTTGGCAACATATAGAGACGGTCCCTACCCAACAGCGGGCTCACAGTCTAGAAGGGGGAGACAGACAACAAAACAAAACATATTAACAAAATAAAATAAATAGAATAAATATGTACAAGTTAGAGTAATAAATACGTGCAAACATATATACAGGTGCTGTGGGGAGGGGAAGGAGATAAGGCCGGGAGGATGAGGAGGGGGAGAGGAAGGAGGGGGCTCAGTCTGGGAAGGCCTCCTGGAGGAGGTGAGCTCTCAGTAGGGCTTTGTATTCAGCGCTTTACTGTAATAAGCACTTGGAAGAATAGAAAATGATGGAGTTGGTGGACACATTCTCTGCCCGCAACGAGCTGAGCGTCTAGAGGATAGTTAGTACAGTGCTCTGCACACAGTAAGCGCTCAATAAATACGATTGATGCTTACAGTCTAGAGAGATAGTGTTGCTGGGAAGAGAAATAGTGTTGCTGGTCAGGATAAATATGAAGTGGATGAAATCGGCCTGGTGTCTGTATATCTGCTAGCCAGCGCTCTGCAGCTCAAGCACAGGATGGGGGAAGCTCACTGAGAAGGCCGTCTAAGGTTATAGGTTGATGGTATAAGGGTGGCAGAGGGACACGGGAGGAAGGGAAGCAATTAAGTCCCTTGGAGAGGATGGTGTTGCGGATGTGGATTTGTGCATCAAGAGAAGGTAGTTTAGATGGTTGTTTACCAACTCTGCACTCTCCCAAGTGCTTAATACAGTGCTCTGCACGCAGTAAATGCTCAATAAATACAACTGATTGATATGGAGACCAAAAGGGGTATGATGACTTTAGAACATTAGAGGGGGTCAAAACATTGGAGGTCTACCTGATCAATGGCATTTATTGACCACTTACTGCAGACAGAGCACTGCTCTAAGCACTTGGAAAAAGTCCAGCGCAACAGAGTTGGTAGATGCAGCCCCTACCCACAAAGAGCTTATGGTCTCCAGGGGTAGGCAGGCATTAAAGTAGATTGAGGAGAAGGGGAATAGAATATAAGAATATTTACATAAGTATTGTGTGGCTAAGGAATCAATGTGCCCAGGGGGTAGACAGCCAAGTTCACAGTTGATGTTTGGAGGAGGGGCAAAAAGGGGAAATGAAGGGCTTAGTATGAGAATAATAATAATTGTGGTATTTGTTAAGTGCTTACTGTATATCAGACACTGTACTAAGCGCTGGGGTGGATACAAGCAAATCTGGTTGGACATAGTGTCAGATAAGAAGAGGGTAGGAGGGTGAGTTCTAGGCCAGAGGGAGAATGTGGGTAGGGAGTTGATGGTGAGATAGAAGAATTTGAGGTACCGAGAATAGGTTGGTGTTAGAGTAGTAGAGTATGTGTTTTGGGTCTTAGTAGGAGAACAGCAAGGTTAGATAGGAAGGAGAGCTGATTGACAAATATCTTCAAGTTGATGGTAAGGAGCTTCTGTTTGCCGCAGTGGATTGGCAACCCCTGGTGTTTATGAGGAGCAGGGAAATGGACTGAGTAGTTTTTCAGAAAAAAGATCTGGGCAGTAGAGTGAAGTTTGGATTTGAGGGGGAAAGAGGAGGCAGGAAGGTCAGCGAGGAGGCTGATGTAATAGCCAAGCTGAAAAACGATGATTGTGTGGCGGTCCACCCAACCTCAGAGGGGGAAGCAGTGTGGCTTAATGGAAAGACTACAGGCCTGGGAGTCAGAGGACCTGCTTTCTAATCCTGGCTCCTCCAAGTACCTGTCGCGACACCCTGGGCAAGGCACTTAGCGTCTCTGTGCCTCAGTTTCCTCCTCTGTAAAATGGGGATTACAGCTAGGAGTCTGATCTGGAACAAGGAGTGTGTGCAGCCTGATCGTCCTGTATGTCCCCCTTTGTTTGCTACAGTGCCTGGCACACATCCCTTAAATACCCTTAAAAAAGAAAAGAAAACAAAAAAACCCTCCCTCGCTGTTCAGTTAGTCATCACGTTTCTGGGTGCTCTCACCTCTCTTTCTAATGGAGAATGTAGGGGAAGGGGAGCGTGAAAGAAATTCCTTCTGTCAAAAGCGAGACCTGGGCATGTGGGTGAGTGCTTTAGATGCCTTGCCCTGGGGAAAAGGAGCTAGAAGGGCTACTCCTTGTCATGCCCTTTCCATTCCTGACATGTTCCCATTTCCCAGATTCCATGTTATTTTTCTTGCTCTATCACTGTGCTGAGCCCTAATGGATCTGGTGGGTGGGCGATGTTGACATTGTTGCCAGCACCAATACCGTGCCTCAGTTCTTAGGAGAGGGACAATTTGCTTGGGCCTGTCTGGCAACCCAGTTGTGAAGTTCTGCCCGAGATAAACTTTGTCATGCCTGTTTGGCTCAGCTGGGAGAGTTCGTAGGGGTGGGACCCCCCCTCCCATGGATGCAACCATGTGTCCAGGAGTTGGGTGTCAAGGTCTGGAGAGAGAAGATGCCCAGTGTTCTTTAGAAGAAGAGTACGTTTCTGCTTGCTACTGGTCTCCCCTGAGCTATTTGGGCAGTCCCTCAAGACCTCTCGTTTTCCCAGACCCTCCAAAGTGAATATTTGCCTTTAGGGCACATTTAATAAATTACAGCCACTGGTGCTGCATTGCCACAAAAACCGTTGTGTGTCTCATCTTTCCTCCCACTACTACTCTCCTCTTCTGCTCTCATCTCGTAATCATAGGCTTGTGTGTTTAAAAGGGAGTATGCGGGTAGTGCAGGCTCCTTTCTGTGCCTTGGGAACACCCAGCATCTTTTTGCCCTCTGCAGTTGTCAAAGCTTGGCGCTGCCTTGCTCCAGGGCAACCCAGTCCATGCACAGACAGCACCGTTAGTCAGGAAAGGGAGGCTCACAAGACATTCCCCCTGCTGGTTCTCAGTCAAGCAGAGAAAATTTGCAGAAAAATCCATGGAAACTCTTCACCTGGATTTTGGTCCTCCATCCCAAAATGGGGCAGCATAGCATAGTGGATAGAGCATGGGCATGGGAGTCAGAAGGTCCTGGGTTCTAATTCTGGCTCCATCACTTGTCTGCTGTGTGACCTGGGGCAAGTCACTTCACTTCTCTGGTCCTCAGTTATGTCATTTGTGAAATGGGGATCGGGACTATGAGCACCACGTGGGACGAGGACTCTTTCCAACCTGATTTGCTCGTATCCACCCGAGCCCTTAGTACTGTGCCTGGTACCTCATCATCATCATCATCAATCGTATTTATTGAGCGCTTACTGTGTGCAGAGCACTGTACTAAGCGCTTGAGAAGTACAAGTTGGCAACATATAGAGACAGTCCCTACCCAACAGTGGACTCACAGTCTAAAAGGGGGAGACAGAGAACAAAACGAAATAACAAAATAAAATAAATAGAATAGATATGTACAAGTAAAATAAATAAATAAATAGAGTAACAAATATGTACTAAACACATACCATAATCATTAGTATTATCATGATTATCCCAGGCAGTGCTGTACCAACCCCAAGGATAGAGATTCATCCTGGCAACATTTTAACTTTCTCCTCAAATACACATATTGTTGAAGATGAAGTCCTTCAAAACATTGAAGTTCTGCCTGCTGTTAAAATGTTGCCAGGATGAATCTCAATTAAAAAATGGTATTTACTGTGCAGTTACTGACATGATGGTCTGCAGGCATGGAGGGAAAATCTCACGTAAATATTTAGCTGTGCTCTTCCTCAACAAAAGGAGCCCAGAATAGATGACTCAAAGATGTACCATCATCCCCACTTTCAAGCTGATAGGCAAAAGATTGGATTGTGGCGATTATCAAGGCACCTCACTGCTCTTTGTTGCTGGCATGATCCTAACTAGAGTACTCCTGGATCAAGAATTGAAGAAGTTCATTGATTAAATCCTCCTGAAATCACAACCGGGGGTGAAGATCACAGTGTAGCAAAGCGGATATGATCTTTGACGCCCATCAAATAGAAGAAAAGTGCAGGGAGCACCATTAAGACCTTTCGTTCTCTTTGACCCTCCCAAGTGCTTAGTCCAGTGCTCTGCACACAGTAAGGACTCAAATAACATTGTAAGCATTGGATGATAACAGAAGACCAGGTTTTCTGTTAGACTGTAAAGTCATTGAAGTCAGGAATCAAATCCACCTTCTCTATTGTTCCAGGGACCTTTACAATAATAATAATAATAATTATTATTATTATGGTGTTTAAGTGCTTACTACATGCCAGGCACTGGACTAAGCACTGGGGTGGCTACAGTGAAATCCAGTCCTGTCCCACATGGGGCTCACAGTCTCAATCCCCATTTTACAGATGAGGTAACAGGTTCAGAGAAGTGAATTGACCTGATCAAATCACATAGACAAGTGGCGGAGTGACCTTAGGACAGATACAAGATAAACATGGGACTCACAGTCTAGGTAGGAGAGAGAACAGGCATTAATAGTAATAATAATAATAATGATGATGATGGTATTTGTTAAGCACTTAGTATGTGCCAAGTCTGTCCCACTGGGGCTCACAGTCTTAGTCCCCATTTTACAGATGAGGTAACTGAGGCCCAGAGAAGTTGAAGTGACTTGCCCAGAGTCACACAGCTGACATGGGGCAGAGCCGGAATTCGAACCCACGATCTCTGACTCCTAAGCCTGTGCTGTTTCCACTGCGCCATGAAATCCCCATTTTGTAGATGAGGGAACTGAGGCACAGAGATGTTCAGTGACTTGCCCAGAGTCACACAGCGGACAAGTAGCCAGGATTAGACTCCATGTCCTCTGACTCCCAAGCCTGTGCTCTTTCTCCGAGGCCACTTAGTAGTACTCCGGCAGATGGTAAACACTCAAATACCACTGATTGGTCTCTGGTTATTAGCAAATTTGGCTGCTATGAAAAGTTCATTAAGATTCTGAAACTGCTTCACAGTGGCTTGGCTGGCCGGGGCAGAGTTCCTATCTGAGCACTGCTCCATTGTCCAAGGAGGAAAGCAAGAATAGGCAGTGCCTGGTCTCATATTTGATTCATTCTGTGAGCCATATCCCTAATTTTGTATTCATATATGTAATTTGTATTACCGTCTGTCTCCCCCATTTAGGCTGTGGGTGCACTGTTGGTAGAGAATGTGTCAACTCTGTTGTACTGTACTCTCCCAAGTGCTTAGTGCTGTGCTCTGCACACAGTAAGCGCTCAATAAATACCTTTGATTGACTGCTGGAGGTTGCAACAAGAAACCTAGTTGTAGGGGTCAGAATATGCTTCTACCTCTCTGGGAAACTTATCTTTTTATATTTTTTTCTTTTGGTAATTTGTTAAGTTCTTATTGTGTACAGGGCACTGTACTAAGCATTGGGGTAGATAACAAGTTAGGTTGGACTTAGTCACTGTCCAACATAGGGCTCACAGTCTTAATCTTATCTATTTATTTATTTATTTTACTTGTACATATCTATTCTATTTATTTTATTTTGTTAGTATGGTTTTGTTCTCTGTCTCCCCCTTTTAGACTGTGAGCCCACTGTTGGGTAGGGAGTGTCTCTATACGTTGCCAACTTGTACTTCCCAAGCGCTTAGTACAGTGCTGTGCACACAGTAAGCGCTCAATAAATATGATTGATTGATTGATTGATTGAATCTCCATTTCACAGAAGAGGTAGCTGAGGTACATAGTGATTTGCCCAAGATTTTATAGCAGACGGAGTGGCGGAGCCGGGATTACAGCCCCGGTCCTTCCGAGTACGGGGTCCGGGCTGTATCCACTAAGCCGTGCTGCTTCTCTGTATTAATTTATCAGTAAATAAATTGTATTTATTGGGTGTTTATGCAAAGCACTGTACTAAGTGCTTGGTGGAGTACAGTAAGAATACTAGAACTCCATTTACTCAGTGGGGTTAGTATACATGATTCCCTGCCCTCATATCGTACAGTCTAACAGGGAAAACACACCCCAAAATAAACCACAGGAAGAAGAGAGCAGCAAATTAAAAGGACACATAAGTGTGTCTAGACTACAAGCTTCTTGTGGGCAGGGATCGTGTCTTCTAATTCTGTTGTAGTGTACTCTTCCAAGTGCTTAGTACGGTGTTCTGCACACAGTAACTGCACAGTAAATACCATTTTTTAATTGATTGATTAAAGCACATAAGGGATTTTCCAGGTGTTTAGCATGAAAGAGCTGAAGTGGCAGGAGGGAATGAGGTTGGGTGATGATGTGAATGATTAATACAGGAAGGCTTCCTGAAGGAGGTGATTTCAGAAGGGCGTTGAAGATGGGAAGAGCAGTAGTCCGCTGGTTGGGACAGGGAGGAAATTCCAGGCAGGAATCCAATATTGTTGTTTGAATGCTTGCTGTGTGCAGAGCACTGTACTGATAACTTGGAAAACTACAATACAGTAGAGTCGGTAGACATGATTCCTGCCCACAAGGGGTTTTCAGTCTGTAGGGGAAGACTGACATTAAAATAAATTACAAATTGGGCAAATAGTAGAGTGGAAGGATAGGTAAATATAATTAGGATGGTATTTGTTAAGTGCTTACTGTGTGCCAGGCACTGTACTAAGCACTGTGTCCTGGGCCTGGGGTGAGTATCAAAGTGCTTAAGGGGTACACAGCCAAGGGTATAGTTGATGCAGAAAGATGGGTGGATAGGGGAAACGGCTTAATCAGGGAAGGCCTCTAGGAGGACATGATTTTAGGAGGGTTGAAAGCAATTATAGGTTGAGTTGATGGAGGAAATAGCTTGATACTTGATGGGAAATGAGAGTACAGGTAAGTCTGGATTACTTCCAGTGAAGAGTCACGGATGTTATGCTCAGGAGTATGAAGTCGGTATAGAAAGCGATAGAGAACTGTTAGCAGGGAATTATTTCATACTAATAGGAAAAGTTTCAGGAAGAAAACTAATTGGAAATATTCGATACAGCCTTATTTCAAAGCTCAGAGTACGATAAATATTGAACTAAGAATCAATTGCTTAATAGAGTTTTAAATCTTCAAAGTCATGGTAACAGCGATCACCTCCTCTGTAAAAGATTGCATTCCCAAGTCTGTTCTTATAATTCCGCATAGCATATTTCAAGTTGTTATAGTTAGTAAGCTATCCAAGCTGTGTTTCTTTTACAGGTAAGAAGGATCAATGCATTATTTGTAACGTGCCATGTCGTACAATTTTACTTACAAGTCAAGTAAGTAAAGATCCTATTAGAAGCAGTACAGTTTTAAAATTTGAGTTAATAATAATTCTTATATTACTAATATTATGATAGTTTTATTAATAAGTAAAAATAACACTTATTAATCAATTGATAAAATATGGTATTTGTTCAGTGCTTACTACTAACCCCTGGGGTCGATTTAAGATTATCAGGTTGGACAAAGTCTCTGCCTCACATGGGGCTCATAGTCAAAGGGGGAGAGAGATCAGGTGTCCACTCCCATTTTACAGATGAGGAACCTAAGACACAGAGAAGTTTTAAAATTTGAGTTAATAATAATTATTATATTACTAATATTATGATAGTTTTATTAACAAATAAAAATAACACAGTGAATTGATAAAATATGGTATTTGTTCAGTGCTTACTATGTGTCACGCACTCTCCTAACCCCTGGGGTCGATGTAAGATTATCAGGTTGGACACAGGCTCTGCCTCACATGGGGCTCATGGTCAAAGGGGGAGAGAGATCAGGTGTCCACTCCCATTTTACAGATGAGGAAACTAAGACACAGAGAAGTTAATCGAGCTCACACAGGAAACAACTTCATTAGAACCCAGGGCCTCTGACTCCCAGGCTTGTACTGTCTCCACTACGTTGTATTCCTGACCTTTTTGTGTGAAAAAATGCTTTTGAATGTTATGAATTTGCGTATTTCTACCCGTTCAAGATACCCTAATAATCAAAGGCATTTTATTGTGTGTCAAGCGTAGAGCTGAGCACAGTGGTGGGGTTGATAGAAAATAATTAGATCGGACAGTCCCTGCCTGGGTGGGCAGTCAGCAGCGGATAGCAGCGGGACTCCGGGAGCCGGGGGGGGCCCGGGAAAGTCTCGGACTCAGTGGGCCGCATCAAGTTGGGGGAAAACCCATGATGCTCAAACCACCCAGCCAGCTCCATCTGGAGCAGGGCATCCTCACCCATTCTGCCCTGGGAAGGTGTTCTAGCCCCACCGTGAAGGTTCTCACCAGCCGGGAGAGAAGGAGGGAAGCAGGGGCGATTGATCGATGATATTTATTGAGCACTGACTGGGTGCAGAGCACTCTAACTAACTGCTTCATTCGGTCTTATTTACTGAGCACTCACCATGTGCAGAGCACTGAACTAAGCACTTGGGAGTGAACAATAAGTCAATAAACAGACACAGTCCCTGCCCACAATGAGCTCAAAGTCTAGAAGTGGGGAGACAGACATCAATAATAATAATAATAATAATGATGATGGTATTTGTTAAGCGCTTGCTATGTGCAAAGCATTCATTCATTCATTCAATCGTATTTATTGAGCGCTTACTTCTAAGCGCTGGGGAGGTTACAAGGTGATCAGGTTGTCCCATGTGGGGCTCACAGTCTTAATCCCCATTTTACAGATGAGGTAACTGAGGCACAGAGCAGTTAAGTGACTTGCCCAAAGTCACACAGCTGACATTCGGTGGAGTCAGGATTTGAACCCATGACCTCTGACTCCAAAGCCCGTGCTCTTTCCACTGAGCCGCACTGCTTCTCTACAAATACAATACAATACAAATAAATGAATTATGCTTGTGAGAGTACAGTGCAGGAGAATTAACAGGCATGTTCCCTGCACATGACGAGCTTACAGTCCAAATAGAGATGGCAGGAGTGGGTCTTAGATGTCCTCAGAAACTTTTCAGATCCACTTTTTAAGAAATTTTGGTATAGTCCAGAAAACCGCTGATTTGCTAAGGTCAGTGTGTGTGTTAAAAAGTCACACTTTTTAATTAGATGAGTTGCCAAAGATGTCATCTATTTAAGGCTTTTTCTCCTCATTATTGCTTCTTAAAGGTGTCCCGTTCAGAACTCTAAAATTGTGATCCATGCCCTCTTTTTGCTTAGAGTCAGCCGAGGACCATGGAAGTCCTCCCTGCCGTTCCCAAGCCTGTCGCTGCCACTGGGTGCAGAGGTCGTTGTGGGCAAGGAATGTGTTATATTGTTAGATTGTGTGCTCCCAAGTGCTTAGTACAGTGCTCTGCACACGGTAAATAGGACTGACCAACTATTGACCGACTGACTGCTCTGAGCTGGGGAGATGAGGACCCACGCACCCCGAGGCATGAATGAAGCCCCCATGGTGGGAGGAGAGAGGCTCAGCAGCTGCTACCCAAATCTGTGGCATCCCTGGAATGAGAAGCAGGGGAGGAAAGGAGGAGGTTAACTACTGCTAGTGTCGGCCCTCTCTCTCCACCTTCCTTCCTTCCTTCCCTTCTCCTCCCTTCCCATCAGTCGTATTTATCGAGTGCTTACCATGTGCAGACTACTGTATTAAGTACTCAGAAGAGTACAGTACAGCAGAGTTGGTAGACACGCTTCCTGCCCATAGTGAGCTTACAGTCCAGAGGGCGAGATGGATATTAACATAAATAAACGATGGATAAGTACATAAGAAGTGCCGTGGGGCTGAAGTGGGGGAGAGTGAACAGAGGGAGCAAATCAGGGCGATGCAGTCCCCTTTGACAGCCTCAGCTGTTGCTGTGAAGCTATCAAATCATCTCGATTTGTTGCTGAATTGTACTTTCCAAGCACTGCGTGCAGTGCTCTGCACACTGTAAGCGCTCAGTAAGTCGATTGAATGAACGAATGACCAATGGTATCATCATATTGCACCGTGATGTGGTGAAGTTACGGGGGAGCCTCGTAAAACTGAGAACTCCTAGGCCCCTGGGGTTCAGGGGAGAGCTTAATCTGTCTCAGGAACCGACGAGACGGGGTTATAGGAGTGGGGAACAAGGTATCCTAGGTGATTCTCAATGAAGTAAGCTTGGTTAATGTGTGCTTAATTATGCGGTTGGCTTCTTGTGCGCCGGCTACCTAAAGGTTTCAGTTTGTTTGGTTCTTCTCCCCAGAACAATTTACCATCCCTGGACTAGGGCCATGTCGTTCCCCAAAATCTTTTTGATACTTCGATACCGGATGTTTTACATTCTAGAATTTCCATGGTCCTCGGCTGACTGGAAGGCAAAAAAGAGGGCATGGATCAGAATTGAACAGGACACCTTTAAGAAGCAATAATGAGGAGAAGATGATTTAAATACGATTACATTTTTGGCAACCCATCTAATAAAAAGCGTGACTTTTTAAATGCATAGATTGGCCTTAGTAATTTAGCAGTTTTCTGGACTATACCAAATTAAAAAAAAAAAAACGGATCTGAGAAGTTTCTGAGGAAAGCAGTAAACGTTCCTTAAGTAAACTACGACTATTTTTATAATCACCGTTTTCTTCCATCTCCCATACGTTTTGTGACCAAGATATGAAAAAACACATTACATTTTTTACATCAAAGTCTACAGCTCTTTTTTCTGTTCCTCCTTAATCTCCTCGTTTTATAATGTCATTTTTAGAAGTAGTAAAAATGCTCTATTAGCTCCATAAATAATCTTTCTGGGTCTCTTTTCAGGTGGATTTTAATATCCAGGCTTTCTTTATGGATATAGATTGTTTATGTAAGAAGTATTCGAAAGAAACTTCACTGGTAAGTTATGTGCAAAATGTTTTCCAAGACTGCAGCTTCATAGCAATCAGAATCCAAGTATTTTTGGGGAATCTGCTCTCTATTTCTTTTGGTTTTTATTTTGTGTTCCATAACTTTGTTTTGTGGAAGTCAACCGTGATGTAAAAGTGAAACAGAGTTTTGACTGTCCCTCACTTTATTGGGTTTATAAAATGTAAAAATGAAACATTTGGACTTGGATTTAAAGTTATCTGCAGCATTACAGGATGAAGTATACTATTGCAAAAATACAATCTGTAAAAACTATCAGTTGATGAACCAATTTCATTTTCAGATTTCCGAATTTCAAGAAAAGCAGAGAGGGCGCTTGCTAACGTTCTACAAAGAAAAGGTAAATCTGTATTTGTCTCTGATCTATTGCCCTATTGGGTTTTTTTTTTAAGTAACTATTAGGTTTTTCTTGAGAGGCAGCATGGTGTAGTGGTTAGAGCATGGGCCCAGGAGTCAGAGGTCATGGGTTCTAGTCCTGGCTCCGCCACTTATCTGCTGTGTGACCTGGGCCATGCCCCTTCACTTCTCTGTGCCTTAGTTACCTCATCTGTAAAATGGGGATTGAGATTGGGACACAGGGACTGTGTCCAACCCAATTTGTTTGTATCCACCCCAGTGCTTAGTACAGTTCCCGGCACATAGTAAGCGCTTAAAAAAATACCATAATAATTAGTATTGTTGTTATTAAGATGCTCGTCAGGTTTGAATTATCCTGTAAACTCCCAGAATTTCAGTGTCAAACTTAGATGAGAGTGGGCGGGTTGGAGCTAGCCCACTGAGTGAGCTGGCCACTATCGTCTGCGGACTTATGGCAAGAGCAGTTACACTTTGGTCTGCAGTGGCTACTCTGCAGCACCAATGCTGCTGTGCAGCCCGTGTCCTCATCCCTTCTCTTCTGGAGCGGTGACGGGTTTCAGGTACACGTCCCGCGTTCTGGGTAGCTGAGCAGTGGTAGTATCATCCTCAAAATTTCCTGCATGCCTGCTACGTGCAGGGGCTGGGGCGGCATATGATAAAATAGAAGACACGGTCTCAGCTCTTGAGGAGCATTCAATTAATTCAGTGGGCGCAAAACACCTGGAACTGAATTTTAAGCTGTTTCTTAACTTGATTTACTTAGGGGAAGGGGAGAGAAACACTCATCTTAGTTCCCCTGCAGTGTGAAAGTCCAGCCCAGTTGGATTGGAAGAGGGCAAAAGAGTTGGGGAATCCTGCCCATCATTTATTTATTATTAGTCTTATTATAATACCACTTTGACATTAAAGTTACACCCCTTTGTGGCTGAACTTCCACACGTGCAGGCATGTCAAATGTCCGGATCACGGACTTCCTGCTAGCCCCTCGAGGTCCTGTGTGGCCCTGTGCAACAACCGGCTCAGTCGGGGAGTGGAAGAAGAAAGCCCCAACTGATGCCCACAGCTGCCGGAACCCACTGCCACACTGAGCTTTTTTCTGGGACGGCTCCCTCCTTACACCCTTTGAGTTTTCCAGGGAGCTGCCATGAGCTCCCGAGAGCCGGGCCATTCGGCAGAGGAGAAATCACCATTCGTATTCACCTCCGACTCTCCCAGGAGAAGAGGATTGGAATAAGTCTCTGTTCGTGTGAAGCTGTGTATTCGTGTGACTGAGAACGTCTGAGGCGTGAGCCTCTCTCTGTCCGTGGGTCTGACGTGAAGGGTGTGGGAGTGTCTGCCTCTGATCTGGTCCATCACTCGCTGTCTTTATCCCTTTCCTGCCTTTGAACACTCTCTCATCTCCCATCTACGTGCCATCCAATTACATATTGCCAAGAAAATAATAGGCAGTTCTGTTCCCCAATTCTGTTTCCTTTTGTTCTATTGAATAACAGTGTAATGGCTAAACATTTCCCAATTTCTTTGTAACTTGCAACTTTTAAAAAGCAAGGCGTGCTTATGATAGTATTACTGTTTAATCAATCAGCCAGTAGTATTAAGCGCATATGGTGTGCAGAGCACTGTACTTAAGTTCTTGGGAAATTACCACGCAGCAGAGTTGGTAGACCTGTTACCTCTCTACAAGAGCCCAGGCACAGGAGTGACTTTGACATGCTGTTGCCCGAATTACACATTTTGAGGGACCTTTTATTAACAATAATAATAATAGTAATTAATACTAATTTTGGTACTTGTTAAATTGCTTACTTTGTTCCAAGCACTGTTCTAATCAGGTTGGACACGGTCCCTGTCCCACATGGGGCTCACAGTCTAAATAGGGAGTAGGATTAATCCCCATTTTACAATGAGGAATCTGAGGCACAGAAAAGTTAAGTGACTTGCCCGAGGTCACACAGCAGATATGTGGCAGAACTGGGATTAGAACCCATATCCTCTGACTCTCAGGCCTGTGCTCTTGCCACTAGGTCATGAGGCTTCTCTTTTAACGCTAATCTCATTTGTTAGGAGTCAAACCAACTTCATTTTTTCAGTGATTGTTTTAAAGTTAGGTTGCAGGTAATGGGAACTCTTATTTGCATCACATTTTCCATAGCATATGGTAACATTTATTCTGTAATATAAGGAAAAATTCAAATATTTAAGATGGGCATATTTTTTCCTAAAGAAAAAGAAAATGGTATGTCTTTTAATCTTGTATAAAATGTTAGAATGTATAGGTAAAGTCCTTTTATAATGAGTCAATTTCAGTGACTTATTCTCTCCATTTCCTTCAGTGAAGTTCTGATTGTTTTATAGCACTATTTCACTACTTTAAAACAATGTTGTAGTTTTAAGTCATCTGAATTTCCTTGCCTCTGGATATTCCTAAAAATTCCAGAGAAGTCACCAACACAGGCAGAGAGATCACAAAGTCAAAATCAGTGTGGTCTAAGGGAAAGACTGGGAGTCAGGAAACCTGGGTTCCAGTCCCAGCTCCACAGCTTATCTGCTGTGTGAGCTTGGGTAAGTCACTTGACTTTCTCTGTGACTCAGTTTCCTCATCTGTATATTGGAGGTTAAATACTGAGAGCCCCGTGTGGGACAGGGACTTTAATCTGATTATATTATATCTGCCCTAGCGCTTAACACATAGTAAGTGCTTAACAAATACCACAGCTATTATTGAAGAACCATTCAGTGTCCACGATTCTCTTGGATGCTGCATTATTATCATCAGTGGTATTTACTGAGTGCTTTCTGTGCAGAACACTGTACTAGTCAACAGAAATGATAGTTATGTTCCCTTCCTACAGTGAGCTTACAGACTAGACGGGGAGACGTATCAATATAAATAATTCATAATTTATAATATATGCTTTATAGCCATGTACATAAGATGCAGTCATGCCTTTTCTGGCCATCTGATGCATCAGAAGCATTTTATGTAACTACTTATGTGTTTGTCTTGCTCTCTGCCCGGATCAGGAATTTTTTGACCTGAATTCTTATTGTTCGTCACAAAGTGGTGCACACTCAAATTTCTGGCTTTCTAAACAATATGGCATCAAATTGCCGCATTTATGGAGTGCTCTTTAAAATGGGTGCTAAGTTGAATCAAAGTGTTTTTATTTTGATTTTTTCCCTTGTCTTGATATTTGTTTGACAGGAGTAAAACTTGCAAAATAATACATTTTAGAATGTGATCTCATAATAACCATAGTTTATCATAGGGAAATGATTTGGGATCTCCATGGATTATGTCGTAATAAAATTATATCTAAAATATTGTGAATCCTGGTAATAGAATTCAAACTCTAAGCTTTCTGGAATGAGGAGTTTGGCTATCAAAATCTCTCTCTGAAACTGAGTCTATATACCTGATAAATGGAAATTTTGATTATCTCTAGACTTCTAAATTAGAAGACTCTCTTAAGACGCTAACGAAACAGATGCAACAGTTAGAAAGGTATGGCCCATTTGAATTTTTAAAAATGCTACAGAGAGTAAATGGTATTTTTATGTTCAAGATTTTAATTTGTATCTTCCATAGCACTTAGAACAGTGCTTGACACAGAATTAGCACTTAACAAACACCATAATTATGTTAAAGAATTGTCTTCACAAATTTCTTTCAAAGACCCTAAACCAACTCAAAGATTATAATTGAAGAGGTAATTCAGAATGTCAGCGTATCCTTCTGGGAGGTTGTGCCTAGTGTAGTATGGACGAACAATTGTTAGATCCAGCTCACAGAAGTGGTGAGTTGGTCAATCAGTTAATCAGTGGTATTTTATTGAGTGCTTACTGTGTGCAGAGTACCGTACTCGGTGCTTGGGAGATTACAATATAACAGAGTTGGTAGATATGTTCGCTACCAACAGTGAGCGTACAGTCTTAAGGGGGAGACAGATATTAATATAATATAAAATTAATATGAGTATAAAATAGATATTATATGTACAATTTGCTCCCTCCTGTCATCTCTGCAATGGACATGACTTCTCTCCTCTTCCCCTGAAACGGCTGGGGCTGTTTTTAGACTAATGGCACATACAGTAGGTATCGGAGCAGGGAGGCTTGGGACAATCAGCATGATCTCCCTTGACAGCTGCAGAGGGTATTCCAGGGCAGCTTTCCGAAGGGGTCTATCATCGAAGCGGTCTTCGAGCATTGGGAGGTTGTTGGGAGCCAAGCTGATTAGCCGTGATGCGCACTTCTGGGACTGGAAGGTCAGTGCCGACTTTCAAGGAAGAGTCGAGGCCAGCTGGCTCCTGACCCTAAGGCGCAACACCTGGGCCGCCATAGAGTCATTGCAACCAATTCTGGAAGGTTTAACCACCTTGCAGCTTCTTGTGAAGGGGCGGGAGTGGAGGGGAAACGCAAGACCAACATTGGAGTAGGCCGCAAGAAGAGCAGTTCATAGAATCAGAGGTGGGTGGCACCTCAAAATCAATCAATCAGTGGTATTGGTCGAGTGCTTACTATTTTCAGAGCACCGTACTAAGCGCTTGGGAGAGGACAGTGCAACAAAAGTTGCAGGTGTGTTCCCTGCCAATATTAAGCTTGCAGTCTAGAGGGGAGACAGACATTAATATAAATGAGTAAGTCATTTGTAATAATGATAATAATAATAATGGCATTTATTAAGTGCTTACCATGTGCAAAGCACTGTTCTAAGTCCTGGGGAGGTTACAAGGTGATCAGGTTGTCTCATGGGGGTCTCACAGTCTTAATCCCCATTTTACAGATGAGGTAACGGAGGCACGGAGAAGTTAAGTGACTTGCCCAAAGTAACACAGCTGACAATTGGCAGAGCTGGGTTTTGAACCCATGACCTCTGACTCATTCATTCATTCATTCAATCGTATTTATTGAGCACTTACTGTGTGCAGAGCACTGTACTAAGCGCGTGCCCGTGCTCTTTCCACTGAGCCACGCTGCTTCTCATTTGTAATATGTAATATAAAGATATGTACATAAGTGCTGTGGCGTTGGAGCTACTATCAGATGTCCAAAGTTCACAGATTCAAGTGCATACATGCAGAAGGGAGAGCGAACCGGGGGAAAGAGGGCTTAATTGGGGAAGGCCTCTTGGAGAGGATTTGACTTAATGCTTTAAAGGCAGAGAGAGTGATGGTCTGGCGTATGTTGCAGGGGAGTGAGTTCCAGGCTGTGAAAGGAGGTGGGAAAGGGATCAGCAGTGAGATGAGATTGGAGCATTAAGCAGATGCGAGAGGAACGGGGTGTGCAGCCTGGGCTGTAGTAGGAGATTAAGGAGGTGCATTAGAATGGGGTGAACTAACTGAGTGCTTCATAGCTGGTGGTGAGGAGTTTTTGTTTGACGCGGAGTTGGATGGGCAGCTCTTGGAGATTTTGAGGAATGGGGAGACATAGACTGAACGTTTTTATCGATAAATGATCTGTACAGCAGAGTGAGGTATGGACTAGAGTGGAAAGAGACAAGAGGCAGGGAGGTCAGTGAGGAGGCAGATGCAGTAGTCGAAACAGGGTAGGATGAATGCTTGGATCTCGTGGTAGCAGTTTGGATGGAGAGTAAAGGATGGATTTTAGCAATGATATTTAGGTAGAATCAACAGTATTTGGTGACACATTGAGTATGTGGATGGACCGAGAGATGAGTTGAGGCCAGTGCCAGGGTTATGGGCTTGTGAGATAGGATAGTGATTTTGTCTACAGTGATGGGAAAGGAGGAGGGCAAGATTTGGGTGGGAAGAGACTGTCACCAAAACCTGCCGGTTTCACCTCCACAACATCGCCAAGATCCGTCCTTTCCTCTCCATCCAAACCTTGCTGGTTCAGTCTCTCATCTTATCCCGACTGGATTACTGCATCAGCCTCTTTTCTGATCTCCCATCCTCCTGTTTTCTCCCCACTTCAGTCTATACTTCACGCTGCTGCCCGGATCATCTTTGTGCAGAAACGCTCTGGGCAAGTTACTCCCCTCCTCAAAAATCTCCAGTGGCTCCCTTTCAACCTACGCATCAAACAAAAACTCCTCACTCTTGGCTTCAAGGCTTTCCATCACCTCGCCCCCTCCTACCTCACCTCCATTCTCTCCTTCTACAGCCCAGCCCTCACCCTCTGCTCCTCTGCTGCTAACCTCCTCACTGTACCTTGTTCTCGCCTGTCCCGTCGTCGACCCCCGGCCCACGTCCTCCCCCTGGCCTGGAATACCCTCCCTCCACACATCCGCCAAGCTAGCTCTCTTCCTCCCTTCAAAGCCCTTCTGAGAGCTCATCTCCTCCAAGAGGCCTTCTCAGACTGAGCCCCCTTTTTCCTCTCCTCCTCCCCATCACCCCGCCCTACCTCCTTCTCCTGCCCACAGCACCTGTATATACGTTTGTACAGATTTATTATTCTATTTATTTTACTTGTACATATTTACTATTCTATTTATTTCGTTAATGATGTGCATTTAGCTTTAATTCTATTTGTTCTGACAACTTGACACCAGTCCACATGTTTTGTTTTGTTGTCTGACTCCCCCTTCTAGACTGTGAGCCTAATGTTGGGTAGGGACCGTCTCTATATGTTGCCGATTTGTACTTCCCAAGTGCTTAGTACAGTGCTCTGCACACAGTAAGCGTTCAATAAATACGATTGAATGAATGAATGAATGAAAGATACAGAGTTTAGTTTTGGACATGTTTAAGTTGAGGTGTTGGCTGGACATCCAAGTAGATATGTCTCAAATGCAGGAGGAAAGGTGAGATTGCAGGGAAGGAGAGAGGTCAGGGCTGGAGATGCAGATTTGAGAATCATCTTCAAAGAGATGGTAATTGAAGTGGGAGTGAATGAGTTCTCTAAGGGAGTGGATATAGATGGAGAATAGGAGACCCAGCACTGAGCCTTGAGGGACCCCTATTATTAGAGGGTGGGAGGTAGAAGAGGTGCCAGCAAAAGAGAATGAGAAAGGGTGGTAAGAGAGATAGGAGAATCAAGGAAGGACAGTGTCAGTGAATCCAAGGTTGGATAAAGTTTCAAGGAAAAAGCAGTGGTCCACAGTGTCAAAAGCGACTGAGAGATCTACGAGGATTAGGATGGAGTAGCAGCCATCAGATTTGGCTAGAAGGAGGTCATTGGTTACCTTAGAGAGAGCTATTTCTGTGGAGTGAAGGGGAAGAAGCCAAATTGAAGGGGATCTAGGAGAGAATTGGAGGCTAGGAAGTAGAGACAGCAGGCGTAAACAACTCTCAAGAAGTTTGAAGAGAAATGGTAGGAGGGAGATGGAGTGAAAACTGGGAGGAAAAGGTCATTTAATCCAGCCCCCTGTATCTGTACATAACAACATAAACCCATTCACTCGCATACACTCTCACACATGGTTGGCATCTTTTCCTCATGCTGTTATTTTTCTTCAAGTCAAGACCTTTTCCAGTCCATAGTGGCAGGGAGTCAGTGGGGCAAATAAAAAAAAAAGGCTTTGGAGCAAGCTTTGAACTTCACACAGTGGCAGAGAGCCAAGAAATAAAAGCCCCCGGGCATGGACTTTGAAGTCTCAGGAACACTAAACTGAGTAAGCAGTAAAAGGCATCTAAAAAGATGTGACAAGGGATAGGTGGAGGTGGGGAGGCATGGTGCTTTTGTCCGCAGTGTTGGGTGGCATCGTCTCTTAAAATGTCAACTCCATTGTTGTGGGAGCTAAGAATTACTCTGAAACATTTTGGTTTCGGAGCAAAATTGTATATGAAACAGGAAAAGGTACTAATTCTGCCAAATCTAATTCATTTCCCAACTTCTCATTCTCATCTTTTGAAGACCTAGGTTTCTTAATGGAAAATCCAATTTTTCTGAAATGAAAAAAAAAAATGGTTAAATCTTCCCAGATTGACTGCCACATTCCTTATCCATTTTATTTTTCTATTTTCCTTAGTTATTGCATTTGTGTTTATATATATATGTAGGTATGTATGCACATGTGTGTATGTCAGTCAATCAGTAGTATTTATTGAGCACCTGCTGTCTGCAGAGCACTGTATTAAGCACTTGGGAGAGTACAATATAACAGTGTTGGTAGACTTATTCCCTGCTCCTTTATTAAATGAAGAGTTCTCATATTAGAAGATGACACCCAATGACCTTTGTCTGTGAGGGCTTGCGTGACTGAAAAGGCCACATTCCTATCTCCATTTTGTACATCAAAGGAGGATCCTTTGTGTTATTATGATATTCAGAGAACCTGGCCCTGTTTGTCTCCCTGCCTCTCAGTCTGTATGAAGCTTTTGTTCCAAAAGAACCATGACTTTGTTGATAGCAGCCTCTCATCCAAGTGCAAAGGTGTTGCAGAAGGGAGAGGGAGGGCTTGGAAGATAGGTGATTTTAATAAAGCTTTGAGGGTGGTCTGTCAGATGTGAAGGGGGAGGGATTTCCAGGCCAGAGACAGATTGGGGGCAAGGAGTCAGCAGTGAGATAAGACAAGATCATTGTACGGACAGTAGGTTGGTGGTAGAGGAGCAAAATGAGTCTGTTAGGTAAAATAGGAAGGGGCAAGGTGATTAAGTGCTTGAAAGCCAGTAGTAAGAAGTTTCTGTTTGATGTGGGGGTGGATGGGCAACTAGTGGAAGTTTTGGAGGAGTGGGAGTCATGGCCTGAAAAATTTTTTTTGTTTGAAAAGTGATCCAGGCAGCAGAGTGATGTATGAACTGGAGTGGGAAGAGAGACAAGAGACAGGGAGGGCTGATGCAGTAGTCAAGGTGAGGTGAGATAAATGCTTGAATCAACATGGTATCAGTTTGGATAGAGAGAGAAGGGCAGATTTTAGCAGTTAAAATCCCTCCACTCGTGCTTTTCCTCTGGCTTGGAACTCCCTCCTTCCCCAAATCCAGACCCTAGCCCTATCCATATTCAGAGCAGCATGGATAGAGCACAGGCCTGGGAATCAGAAGGACCCAGGTTCTAATCCCGGCTCTGCCACTTGTCTGCTGTGTGACTTTGGGCAAGTCCCTTCACCAGCCCCCTGCCCTCCCCGGACTGTGAGCTCATTGTGGGCAAGGATTGTCTCTCTTTATTGCTGTAATGTACTTTCCCAAGCCCTTGGCACAGTGCTCTGCACACAGTAAGCACTCAGTAAATACGATTGATTGATTGATTCTCTGTGCTACAGTTACCGTGGGGATTAAGACTGTAAGCCCCATGTGGCCATGGACTGTGTCCAACCTCATTAGCGTAGTACAGTGCCTGGTACACAGTGCTTAACAAATGCCATTAAAGAAAAAAACCCTCCTCAAAACCTACCTCCTCCAAAGTACGTTTCCAAAGCAGTTCCCCATATCCCTAGTCATATAAACCCATCAGTCATCTCTAACACTCATGTAACATATTTATACCCTTACGTAGCAATTTTCTATATATGTTTATTCACGTATACTCTAGACTTCTAGTCTTCTAGACTGTGAGCCCACTGTTGGGTAAGGAACGTCTCTATATGTTGCCAACTTGTACTTCCCAAGCGCTTAGTACAGTGCTCTGCACACAGTAAGCACTCAATAAGATTGATTGATTGATATTATTTATTTTGATTACTCTGTTTGCAAATAACGTTTGTTTTCCTCCCCCATTAGAGTGTAAGCACCTTATGGGCAGGAAATTTGGCACTTATTTTGTATTTCCCAAGCCCTTAGTACACTCAGAGGATGTTCCAAAAATGCTATTACTGCCACTGCTATTTCTTCAAACACACTCCACATCTGAGGGTAATTATGACACTCTAAAACACTTTGGAAATCTAGCCCGTTAGAGGCTATTGTCATTATCATTACATGTAACCAGCTAATGGCAGTTGTGATTTATATTAGCTGAGTAGGATAGAGTGCTGTTGTCATTTCTCTTGTTCTTGGGCCTCCTCAGGGAAGGGCAAGGTGGTAAAACATTTTAGAAGTCTGGGATTTTTTGTGACTTTTTTGCAAGTCATGAAATCGCCCAGGTTTTTGAAGAGTTGCCTGTTAGGTTTTGATCTCATGTTTAGTCATTTAATCATATTTATTACTTAATTTTATCCCAATTTGTCCTTTCACTTTTAGAATGAATGCACTGCACAGATCTGCTCAAGGGTCAGTTTCCAAACCCGTAACGAGTTTATTTTCAAGTAAGTAGGAGAAGCAAACTGGTCTAGAGGAAAGAACAACATGCCTGGGAGTCAGAGGGACTGGGTTCTAAACCTGGCTCCAACAAGTCATTTCACTTCTCTGTGCCTCAGTTACCTCATCCGCAAAATGGGGATTAAGACTGTGAGCCCAATGTAGGACAGGGACTGTGTCCAACCCGATTATCTTGACCCCGGCGCTTAGTACAGTGCCTGACACATAGTAAGCACATAAGTACCATTAAAAATAAAGTGAAATATTCCCTAAAAATGGACAGTTTTGAAAAGTATGTCAGTAAGACGAACAGCAACACTCTAATGTGCAATTTATTCTTTACCTTAGCACCTTCAGGTGTAGCGAATGGATATTCTGCACGTTCATTCCGGCCGCCTTACTCATCTGCCTCCAACGTGTATGTATATATTCAGTATATGTTTCATTAAAGCCTTAGGAAGAATTAAAAGATGAAAATAAGTGACTTTCCAAAATCAGGTTGAACAGAATCTCTGCTTGATGCAGTTCAAAGGTTGTTGGGGAAAATCCATAAGAGAATCTCATTTGATCTACAGAATTTGCAGAAGGCCTGTCCATACAGCCATCCACTTGGCACCACACATCTCAGTAAATTACTATGCATTCCCCCGAAAACACCCTCAAGCAGAGAGGCCGGATCTGCACATAGGTTTAGCTTGTGCAACTGCACTGATGCCGTCCGTTAACACGACGGCGTTTGGCGTGACTTCATACGAGTCACAGCATACGCTCAGCAAGCTAGCCTGGAGCCTTGGAACATGGCCTGTCATTGTGACCCTCGTTGTCGATTCATGTTTGGAGTCCAGTACTGTTCCTGGTCCCAACGTAGAAACCCGGGAGGTCAACCCGACTACCCCAGCCGACTGTTTCTTTCAAGGTTTACCTTCCCCCGACACCCACCTCTGAATACCAGAGTAGTGTTGCTAGAATGTGGGAACCTGGTTGCTGTTTCCTTCAGCAGGGAGGCTCCCAAATGTAGAAAACGTAAATCTTGGGACTGCTGCCAAGGCCAAAGGGTGGAAGAGAAATTCAAGGTGTTGGTCAGCTCAGCAAGTAAGAGAGCCAGTCAGTCCCCAGAGAGAAACAAAAGAGAGATTTGTGTGTGTGTGTGTTGGGGGGGGGACTATTAATTAGAAGGCATTGAAACCCATATAGTGAAATCAAAATAAGTTGGGATGTGGATCGAGTCTGTCAGCTCTAATTGGGGAAGCAGCGTGGCCACGTGGGAAGAAAACAGGCCTGAGAGTGAGAGGACTTGGGTTCTAATTCCCACTGCCACCTGTCTGCTTTATGACCTTGGGCAAGTCCCTTCACTTCCCTGTACCTCAGTTACCTCATCTGTAAATTAGGGATTAAATCCTCCTGTCTCTTAGAGTATGTGGGACAGCGACTGTGTCCAACCTGATCGTCTTGTAGCTATCTACCCCAGTCTTAGAGCAGTGCTTGACACATAGTAAGCACTTAATAAATGCTATTTTTTTTAAAGTACCCTCCCAAGTGCTTAGTAAAATGCTCTGCACAGAGTAAGTGCTCAATAAATACCATCGATTGAGTAATACTTTTTCATCTGCCCCTTTTGTGTTGCCTGGTGAAGACCAGATGTTGTCTTTCCACAGGTAGACACTCATATTCTCTTTCCCAATTCTTCCACCCCATCTCCTTGTAATTAACCTTCCTGTTACTTTTTTATGGTGTTTGTTAAGCGCTTACTCTGTGCCAGATACTGTATTAAGCACCGGGGTAGATACACTGTCCATGTTGCACAAGGAGCTCAGAGTCTTAAACCCCATTTTACAGATGAGGTAACAGAAACAGAGAAGTGAAGGGACTTGTCCAAGGTGGCAGACTAGACAAATGGCGGAGTCAGGATTAGAACCCAGGTCCTTTTGACTTCCATGCCTATGCTGTATTCACTAGGCAACTTCTTCTGTGTTGGCTGCATGTGAAATGAGGAAGGGGCCATTCCACCTATGTTTGTTTCCCAAGGATCAAGAAAGAGAGCAAGATCATCCTGGTCTAATTTTTTGGAAGAGGGGGAAGGAGGTTATCGACAGGAGGGAAGGGGCGATGACCCCTAATTGAAGTTGGGAGAGGGGAAAAAAATGGAGCGGGAAGTGGTGAAAAATGTTTGTAGCCATCATTTAAAAAATAAATAAAGCTCTGGAAAAGATGAGCTGATACATAGTCTTCGGTAAATTGATTTCAATGTGTTTATTATTTGCGTTGTATAATGAACATTTCATAAATTTTCCTGTATATTTATTAGAGTGGATTCAATGAAAGTTGATTCTGCATCTTCACCAGTTAGAAAAGTGAGTTAATTTTTTACACCTATTCTCTGTTTTTCATGTGCTGTTCTTTTATATTAGTACAAATGTTTACACATTTTGAAAGTTCCTTTAAAACAGAAAATGTCAGCAGTTCTTTTCAGAGTAAGTGGTAAATATAACCTGTCATGGGGTCCTCCTCTGCCCCAAATAGAACTGCCACTCCACCTTTAGAGGCTTAATTAGACTCTTAATCCCAGGAGACAGGGAGCAGCATGGCCTAGTGGAAAGAGTACAGACCAGGAGCCAGGAGACCTGAGTTCTAATTCTGACTCTAGCACTGCCTGCTGTATGAATCCGGGCAAGTCACGTAACTTCTCTGTGCCTCCAGTTTCCTCAAAGGCAAAATGGGGATTCAATACCTGTTCTCCCTTCTACTTAGAGTGTGAGCCCCTTTTGGGTCAGGGACTGTATCTGGCCTGATATCTTGTATATACTCGAAAACATAAGGAAAGACAAGACTCCAGGACTTAGAACAATACTTGACATATAGTAAGCACTTATAAAAGGAGCCTGGGTGTCTTAAATTAAGAAAAAGAGAGCCATAGAATGGCTGAACATCTACTTGTTGGAATCAGAGAAGCTACATGGCTTAGTGGAAAGAACACGAGCTTGGGAGTCCGAGGACTTGGGTTCTAATCCCGGCTCCGCCACTTGTCTGCTGTGTGACCTTGGCCAAATCACTCAACTTCTCTGTGCCCGTTATCTCATCTGTAAAATGGGGATTAAAAGTGTGAGTCCACATGGGACAACCTGATTACCCTGTATCTACCACAGCACTTAGAACAGTGCTTGGCACATAGTAAGCGCTTCACAAATGCCATTATTATTATTATTAATAATAATAATCAGAGGAACTGAGTCCCAATAGAGGGGAAACAGAGAAGGGTGAATATGGACTCGTCCTCTGCCCTTGCTGTTCAGAGACTGCCTATATTGTAGAGCAGGTATCTCTACACAGACCTCATTGGTATTACCAGTGGGGGTGTTTGTGCGGTGTGAAAGGAAGGATTTTGCTAATATGTACTGACAACACATAACACATAAGCAATTTACCATATTTAAACAAAACTAACGAACATGTTCTCATTTGGGAATTTTCAGAGTATTATCAAAATATTTCCAGATGTCATTTAATGTTTGACTTCCCCACTCTGCAAATCTTCCTCAGATTCAATGGAAAATACATCTATCTGTGGCATCAGTATTCAATTCAATCATATTTAGTGAGGACTTACTGTGTGCAGAGCATTGTACTAAGCATTTCAGAGAGTACAGTGTACAAATAAACGGACACATTCCGTGCCCACAAGAAATATGAAATAATAAATGACAGCATTATCATTTTATAATTTAATTTCTCTCCGTGTATCATTTCTTAGCCTGAGACCCCAGTAGCCCCCGTAAGAATCTCATTGATAAGTCCACCTCAAGGCGGACGCATGGGTAAGTAGATATTCCAGTCTATTTAACCTAAATTGTTATATGTAATTTGAAAAACAGATCGAAAGCTATCATTCCACTGAGTTGTTTGGCATACACTGCGTGCAAATTTTAGCAAAAAACGATACTGCATTATCATCTAAATACTCCTTCCAATACTGGGCTTCTAATCTCCTGATGACTAAAATAACTTGCGGATCGTAAATTAGTTCCATAAGGAGAGAACATCAACTTTTCAGGTCACTGAAATATTATTTAAAGTGCTACAAACGTTTTGTTCTCACACCACTGGCTCACTTTACAGCAGTAATAGAGAACCATCGGTTTCATTCCGGTGCGCACACCAACACAATGCACACACTGTCCGTTAATAGCATGGGCATCTGCCATTATGAGTGACAAAACGTATACCTTCAGTCAGTACTCCCTTTCCAAAATCAGTCGTGCCAGCTTCTTCATCCCTCTCCTCCTCCTCATTATCAACATTTATTGAATGCCTACTATGTGCCAAGCATTGTGTGCTATGCATTTAGGAGCATGCAACAGAAATAAAAGACAAACTCTGCCTTGGGGAAGACTGTGGCGACTGCTGGGCATTCTAGGCAGGATCTCACTGTGGGCAGGGAACATGTCTACTGACTCTGTTATATTGTGCTCTCCCAACCGCTTAGTACAGTGCTGTACATGCAGTAAATGCTCAATAAATACCATTGCTTGATTGAAGAGGAAGGGCATCTCACATACTCGGGTCTGTCTTTAATTCCTTTTGTTCTGACGACTTGGCACCTGTCCACATGTTTTGTTTTGTGTGTCTCCCTATTCTAGACTGTGAGCCCGTTGTTGGGTAGGGACTGCCTCTATATGTTGCCAACTTGTACTTTCCAAGCATTTAGTACAGTGCTCTGCACACAGTAAGCGCTCAATAAATATGATTGAATGAATGAAATCCTCATCCATCAGAAATTCATCCTCATCTGCTTTAATTATGCCTTCTCATCTGTCCAGCAACAATACTTCTCCATCTGACTCCCATACTCGTTGTCTGACACCTATTTCAGAGTTTTAATTCCCTCATCAAACCCCCTGTCTTCTCCACCATCTCTTACCCCTAATGACCTGGCCAGGTACTTTGTTGATAAAATTGAACCCATTAGATGTGGTCTCCCTAAAAATATTCCCTGCTCCTCTGCAGTCCCTTCCTCCTGCAGCCCTCTCTTCGACTCTCCCCTCCTTCCCAGGAGTATCTCGAGGAGATCTCTCGCTTTCTCTCAAACTGTACTCTCTCCACATTTTCTTTTCACCTCAACAAAATAATTGCCCTTCTCTTCTTCCCTGCCTGCTCGCCATCTTCAACTGCTCACTTTCCAGTGGCTCCTTCCCTAGTGCTGTTGAGCAAGCCCTTACCTCCCATATTCCAATAATCCTTCCCTTCACCCCATGTCTCCCTCCTGTTATTTCCCTATCTGCCTCCTACCATTCTTCTCCAAACCCCTTGAGTTAATCTACACTCGCCGTGTCTATTTATCTCCTCCAACTCTCTCCTTTACCACCCTCCCTCCAATCTTACTTCCACCCCCTTCACTCCATGGAAACTGCCCTGTCAAAGTCATCAATAACTGCCTTCTTGCTAAATGGAATGGCCTCTACTCTGTCCTAATCCTCCTCTACCTCTCAGTTACCGTCCACACTGTTGACTGTGGTGGACTACTCCCTTCTCCTGCAAACACTATCTAACCTTGGCTTCACTGAGATGGTCCTCTCCTTGGTTCTCCTCCTACCTCTTGGACCCCTTATTCTCAAACTCTTTCATGGGCTCCTCCTCTGCCTCCCACCCTCTAACGGTAACCCTCTCAAGGCTCAGTTCTGGATCCCCTTCTTTTCTAAATCTACAACGAGCTCCTTGGAGAACTCAATCCCGTGGCTTCAACTACCATCTCAAGCCCTGACTTCTCTCCTTTTCCTCAGTCTCACATTTCCTCCTGCCTTCAGGAAATCTCTACTTGGATGTCCTGCTGACCCCTAGAACTTAACATGTCCAAAGCAGAACTCCTCATCTTTCCACCCAAACCGTATCCTCCCCAAGACTTTCCCCTAACTGTAGACAGCATCATTATCCTCCCTGTCTCACAAGAACACAACAGTGTCAGTATCATCTCTCGTTCAACCTACACATTCAGTCTGTCATGAAATCCCGTGTTGCCTTCATAACATCACAACAGCAGCAGTGTGGCCTAGGAGAAAGAGCACGGGCCTGGAAGAGAGAGGACCTGGGTTCTAATCTGCCACTTTCTTCCTATGTAACCCTGGGCAAGTCACTAAACTTCTCTATGTCTCAGTTCCCTCATATGCAAAATGGGGATTCACTAGCTGTTCTCCCTCAGACTTAGAATGTGCGTCCTGGTTGACACCAGAGACTTATGTCCACCTGAATACCTTGTATCTAACTCACTACTTAGTACAATGCTTGCCATATAGTAAGTGCTTAGCAAATAGCACTATTATTATGTGTCCATTCCTCCATCCAAACTGTTATGCTGATCCAAGTATTTGTAATTTCCCACCTTGACTCTTGCATCAGCCTTCTCATTAAAACCTTCTTGCATCCTATCTCTGCCCTCTCCAGTCCAAACTTCACACTCTGCTGCCTGGATTATCCATCTGAGAAACCATTCAGTTGAGGTTTCCCCACTCACCAAATACCTGTAGGAGTTGCCCATCCACCTCAATATTAAATAGCAACTCCTCAACATTAGCCAGTTGCCTCCTAGCAGCTTGGCCTAGTGGAAAGAGCACGGACTTGCTCTGTAGAGGACCTGCGTTCTAATCTCGGCTCTGCCACTCGCCTGCTCTGTGACTTTGGTCAAGTCACTTAACGTCTCTGGGCCTCAGTTACTTCATCTGGAAAACAGGGGTAAAATCCCCCTCCCCTCCAACTTGGTGAGCCCCGTGAGAGAGTGTGTACCAAAACGGTTGCATTGTACTCTCCCAAATGCTCAGTGTACAGTACTGTATCCAACCGGTCAATGTATTTGAGCACTTACTATGTGCAGAGCACTGTACTAAGCACTTGGGAGAGAACAGTACAACAAATTTGGTAGACATATTCCCTGGCTCCAATGAGCTTACAGTCTAAAGGCGAGATTAACAGTAATATACAGAATTTTTTATGTCTAATTTATAGATATTTACGTAAGTGCTGGGGGCTGAGGGTGGGTGAATACCAAATGCCCAGAGGTTACAGATTCAGGCAAAGTACACTCCGAAGTGCCTAGTATAGTACTCTGCACACATTAAGCATGCAGTAAATACCACTGATTGATTCATCTGCACAGTTAGTGCTCAGTAAATACCATTGATTGTTTCATTATATACTTTAACTTCCTCCTATATCCACTGTTCTTGTGAGCGACTTTGCTCTGTTGCGCTGATGGGTCTTCTTTTACTGTCTTTCGAGTCCTCAATCTAATGCGTCTCACTCAGGTGCTCAGTAAATACCAGTGCAAAGTGAGAAAACAAACACAGCCAAGAAGAAGTGGTATAAAACACTGATACATGAAAAGAAGCATCCTTTAAGTTTATATAGTATTGAGGGGTTTTTTTGCAACACAAAGAAAGGGAATTGTGATATAAGTAAACCTTTGAGAAAAGATTGGTGGCATAATAAAAAGCATGGTGTGAAATTAAAGGAGTGCGTTAAAATGGAATCTCATATTAAGAAGAGTAAAAATTAGGAAGAAATAGAAAATAGATAATAGGATTCATCCTTCTTCCCACAAGTAATTTAACTGAAAAAGTGTAATGTTTTAATTTTTTCCACAGGAAGTGTTTCCTACAGGGGTTCAGGACTAACAGCAAGTCAGAATAGGATTGCAAGGTATGTAGAAGGCATATGTAAGGGTTTGGGAATAGTCTCCTTAAAAATATGATATTTAATAATGAAGTGGCTCCACAGGATGACTATAGAAACTGTTCTTTTTATACAGAGATTCTTTCCAAAATAATATATGAATTTGTGTATAATCACCTTTTGTAATAAGCGTATATACTGATTTATCTTGGAGTTTTCTTTCAGTGAGTAAGAACTGCTATGATTTGTGGGTGTACTTTTCATGAAAACAAATTTTTGTTTTATAAATAATACTAGGTGATAGTAAATTGGAAAGGTCGACTGTTTGAAAAAGTAAATACAGATGAGGGTTTTGTTCGTTTTCTGCTGCGGTTTTTGAGAGCTGTGGTTCTCACTGGTCCCTTTCTGATTCATTGTTGCTTTTATTTCATTTTATTTTGAGGCAGTATTTTATTTCTCTTATACATTTCTCAAGTCTCTGTTCCCTAGAAAACATGAGAAATCAGCCTGGGAAGTTCAGCCTAAGCCTCTGAGCAAAATTATGATCCATTGTGAGTTTTCATGCCACTCAGAACACGCTTATGAGTTCTGTAAAACACCTATCCATGTATGTGTTTATCTTTATTCACCCTCCATACTATATACGTGACACACTTTGGAAGAGGCCAGAGTAAATCTGGCAAACCTTTTAAAACTGTGTTCACCCAAGTTGTCCTGTGGTTTGTAACTCTAGCCTCTGCTCATCAAGTCTGTCACTGTTTGCCACTAACTTACTGGTTTAGAAAGCGCAATACCTTGGTTCAGAAAGCGGCATTCTGCTCTTTTCTGCCGGGAACGAAATGGGCTCACGTTGTCAGGAGAAGAAAGTCATTGGCAAAACATATAATGAAAACATACTTGATGGCAGAATGGGATGTGTTGGTTTTCTTGATTTGACTGTCAAATTCAGGTAGCAGAACTTGGCAATCAGGCATTTTCAGGGATGCAAAAATGGAATGCTCTGTAAGAATGTCTGTGTATTTCCATTCATCATTAATGTTGCGATACTACTTTAATGTGGGGAGATGCTGAGGTCTTTTCTCGATCCGTATTTGTTCATACTCCTTGGGAGAGTGGGTCCTAGTGCTCTCAAGTAAGAATAAATCATTGAGTTATTGTCCTGCCTAGCATATGATGAAAGAAATGTGTCCATTAATATAAACTTTGTCTTTTTTTCTGTGTCGTGTCACATTACTAGGGCTTCACCATTCCAACCTCCTTCACAGACTCCTCCGAGATCGCAAAATGGAATGGGAATGTGGGATGCTTCAGGCTTCAGAATTCCCCAGTGTACTCCCCCTTTGTCCCAGGCCTCGGTGTCCAGGCCACCCATCAGCATACCTGGACTTCTACAGAGACAGCATTTAGGCAAGTGACATTGGTGCATTGCAAAACATAGAAATTAAGTGCATTTTCTTTCCTTTTTTTTTTAATGGTATCTGTTAAGCATTTACTATGTGCCAGGCGCTGTACTAAGCTCTGAGGAAGATACAAGCTACTCAAGTTGAACACAGCCCCTGTCCCACATGGGACTCATGGTCTTAATTCCCAGTTTACAGGTGAGGTTGAGGCACAGAGAAGTTAGGCGACTTGCCCAAGGACACAGGGCAGACATACGGCAGAAGCTGGGATTAGGCAATTTTAGAAGATTAGAAGATTAGTTTTTCTAGGATTTCTTGAGATGTCTTTGCCTTCCCAGCAGGAAAAAAAAAATGATTTGCTTGTTTTGAGGGCCATGACTTCGCAGTTTATTTTGTAAATCAGCTTTGTCTACCAGTTCCATTTGGGAGAGTGGGGAATCTAATAGCCCTTCAGGGACTAGGTAGTGGTTATTGGAAACTCCCAGATCTGTGGCAGAAGTTTCTGGTCTATCATTATATGTAGGAGCAGAGGCCCAGGGAGAACCAGGAGGAGCTTTGAATCTGAGTGGCAGGGGCCTGAAGAGAGGTCAGGATTTTCCTGGCTGACCTCTCATGGCTTCTCTTGCTTCTCCCCCAAGCTCCCCGGTATTGTCTCTTTTGCCCCTTTTCCTGCCATTACTGTTGAACTTTCCTTCCAATCTCTGGACTTGTGCTCTCCCCACTACTCTCACAGTCTCTCCCTTTCCCCCCCATAATTTATCAGAGATTTTTGTCAAGTTTTACTCTCAATAATCTTTAAAACTCAGTACTGACATAATTTTTTTTAATGGTGTTTGTTAGGCGCTTAGTATGTGCCTGAGTACTGAGGTAGATAGACACAAGCCAACCAGGTTGGATGCAGTCAGTGCCCCACATGGGATGCACATTCTTAATCCCCATTTTACAGATGAGGTAACTGAGGCACAGAGAAATGAAATGACTTGCCCAATTAACCATGGAGTCTCCTGTCAAGAATGACAGATAGCAATAACTGTGGTATTTGTCAAGAACTTATGTGTCAAGCACTGTTCTAAGCACTGGGGAAGATACAAGGTAATCAGGTCAGGCACAGTGTCTGTCCCACATGGGGATCTCAGTCGAAGTAGAAAGGGAGAAAAGTATTGAATTCAGATTTCACAGATGAGGAAAATTGGCCATTGAGAAGTGAAGTGACTTGCCCAGTCACACAGCGGGCAAGTGACAGAACTGGGATCAGAATCCAGGTCTTCCCAACTTCTGTTTTGGGGCTCTCGGAAGCGCCTTGGTCCCTGAGACAGTGGGAGGAGGGATGTGGCCTAGTTACCTGAGTGAAGGGATTGGTGAGAGGAGGCAGTAGTTTTCCCGGCAGAACTTGCACTATCTCAATGAGCAGAGCATGCAATGAGCAAGGAGGCAGGCAGGCATGCAAACCCTGAGAAGTGCACACAAAGGACCACACAGTGTGACCCAGTGGAAAGGATAGCAGTAGTGGACAGGGATCACGTCTACCAACTCAGTCATATTGTACTCTCCTCCCAAGAGCTTAGTACAGTGCTCTGCAAAAAGTAAGCGCTCAATCAATATGATTGACTGATAAATGGGATTTCTTGATCGAGGCAAGGGGGCAACTTGAAAGATGTTCCCCCCTTTCCCTTATGTTTTTCTCCTGGGCATGGAGACTATTTAGATGGTGGTGGATTAGAACACCTGGCTGTTATTTAAATGTCCTTGGTGAATCTACCGGGGTTAGAGCAACTCCTCACCATTTGTTCTGTTCCAGAGCAATATCGTTTGTTCAATTCCTTGCCATCCCGTTTTATTTCCTAGAATAGCCCCTTTTAGGCTTGCGAATGGAACTTTTTGATGTGCCTCCCTCGTCATATCTGACAGACACTTACTCTTCCCCCTCCAAAGCCTCACTGAAGGTACATCTCCTCCAGAAGGCCTTCCCTGACAAAGCCCTCCTTTCCTTCCCCTTTTCCCACCCTCTTCTGCATTGCTCTAACATGCTCCCTTTACTCACCAACCCCCCTCACCAGCCCCACAGCATTTATGTACATATCTATAATTTATTTATATTAATGTCTGTCTCTCCCTCTAGACTGTGAGCTTCCTAAGGGCAGGGAATGTGTCTATGATATTGTTGTATTGTACTGTCCCAAGCGCTTAGTGCCAAGTGCTCTGAACCCAGCAAGCGCTCAATAAATACAATTGACTGACCGACTCATTTAAGGGATCAACTTCAGACCTGTGGAGGAAACAGGTCCGGGAGTCTGGAGACCTGGATTCCTGTCCCAGCTCTGCCTGTAGCTGGCCAACACCACCAAAGGCTGAATTTGCACTTCTCAGTGTACTTCTCCCCTCCCAACCTACACACAGAACCCGAGGAGTGCTGCCAAACCCCTAGGAATCATCAGTTGTATTTATTGAGCACATACCGTATGCAGAACACCGTACTAAGCTCTTGGGGGAGTACAATATAACAGATAAATTCCCTGCCTTCAGCGTAACAGTGCAATTAAGGCCAGTGCAATTAAGGTCTCAGGCCAGAAGCTCATCTCTTACTCCCAGTGGGAGACTCCGTCATCATCAGGTGTCTCGGAGCATCTCCGAATGGGAAAGGAAGTAGTCCACCTCTATAGTTTTGAATGACCACACTGTGGGAAGTCCAGAGTTAAGTCTAATTGATCTAATTGATGACACCCAGATGCCCAGGATCTGGAATCTCCATCTGATATTACGCCCAGTCGCTGCAGGGAAATGTTGCCTTCCCCAACCCTTCCTCTGCTCGCCCTACCCCCTCTATGGTACTTTACAGTTCAATCGATCAATCAGCCATATTTATTAAGCACTTATATTGTTTGCACAGCTCTGTATTAAGCACGTGGGAGAGTACAATATAGCAGACGGTTTCCCTGCCACAAAGAGCTTACAGTCTAGAGGGGGAATCAGATATTAATATAAATTAATTACGGATATGTAAATAAGTGCTTTGGGGCGGGGGGTATGATTCAATAAAGGGAGCACATTAGGGAGATGCAGAAGGGAATGGAAGAAAAGGAAATGAGGGCTGGGAGAAGATGAGCCTTCAGTAAGGCTTTGAAATGGTATATGAAGCATCGGCCTTTTTCTGTCCCCATTCACTCCCGGCAGAATCACCAGGAGCAACTGAGCCCAGTTTTCCGGGAATCAAATGTCGGAGAGAGGCGAGCACTGGGAGGGAGTGGGGAAACTGGGAGCTGAGGCAGTCCGACCTGTGGGAGACCCCCCTACCATTTCAATCCCACTCCCAATCTGTTTGGCCTTGGCCTGAAGCATGGCCTAGTGGAAAGAGTCAGAGGACTTGGGTTCTCATCCCAGCTCTTCCACTTGCCTGCTGTGTGTGACCTTGGGCAAGTCACTTCACTTCCCTGTGCCTCGGTTCCCTCATCTGTGAAGTGGGGATTGAGACTGTGAGCCCCATGTGAGTCAGGGACTGTGTCCAACCTGAATTGGTTGTATCCAACCGAGTGCATGGTATAGTGCCTGACATATAGCAAGGGCTTAACAAATATCACAATTATTATTATTATTATTAGCCTGTATCTACCCTAGTGCTTTAGTATAGAGCTTGGCACAAAGGAAGCACTTAGGCCCAGCAGCCAACATCATCATCAGTGGTATTTATTGAGCACTTACTATGTGCAAAGCACTGTGGTGAATGCTTGGGTGCGTACAGTGTACAATATGCAGTATAACAGAGACACGAGCTCTGCCCACAGCCAGCCAGTAGCCGCTCAAGAAGCAGCTGCAGCTTAGTAGACACAGTACAGGCTTAGGAATCAGAAGGACCTAGGTTCTAATCCCGGCTCCGCCACTTGTCTGTTTTGTGACCTTGGGGAAGTCATTTCACTTCTCTGGGCCTCAGTTACCTCATCTATAAAATGGGGATTTAGAGTGTTAGCCCCATGTGGGACTGGGGCTGTGTCCAATCTGATTAATTTATATCTACTCGAGCACTTAGAACAGTGCTTGGCAATTAGTAAGTGCTTAACAAGTGGCATGGCTCAATGGAAAGAGCACAGGGCTTTGGAGTCAGAGGTCCTGGATTCAAATCCCGGCTCTGTCAATTGTCAGCAGTGGGACCTTGGGCAAGTCACTTAACTTCTCCGTGCCTCAGTTACCTCATCTGTAAAATGGGGATTAAGGCTGTGAGCACCCCATGGGACAACCTGAACACCTTGTAACCACCCCAGTGCTTAGAACAGTGCTTTGCACCTAGTAAGCGCTTCATAAATGCCATTATTAAGTGCCATAATCATTAAATCGTACTAGTACTCTTCACATCAACATATTGACTGTTTTCAACAGCTACGCAGAGATGGAAGTAAAAACCAGAGCTGCGGGGAGTGAAGCACCAGCAAGATGGTAAGGGCCACCTTAGCAGTTTCAATCTCAACTATTCCCGGTGGACATTTTTTGATTTTCCTTTAGCAAGACCCGCTTGGCCATGGCTCAGACGGGGGCTCTGTTTGTTGGGGGCTCTGGATAGGGCAGGACTGTCCCCGTCAGGAGTTCTGCAGTCCTTGGGTTGTGGGGGAGAGTGGGGCAGAATTGATGCCAAGGGAGCAGCGTGAGGCCTGAAAGCCAGGGGACCGCTAGCCATCGGCCGCGTCGCCTGCCCCCGTAGCCAGCGGCCTGGTTTCGCGAGGGGACAGGCGAGCCAGCCTGGGCCATTCTGTTGAGAAGTTTCTCGCTTTTACTTCAGCAGCGAACCCGCCTGCCTCTTCAGCCAAACCCAAATGGTCCTTGCAATTCTGTAAACTTGGAAACTGGAAAAAATACCCAGTGCAGAAGAAGCGATGAGCGTCTAAGAGCAAAGAGGCAGGACTTTCCTAGAAACTGTATGGGGAATGAAAATACTCCCCCACTGCCTGGATCCCCGGGAAACCAACAAAAGTATCGAAGCGATATTAACAATTGCTCTGTAACGGTTAAAGCTCTTAATGTGTGTGACTGTGAACTGTCGTGGACAATTTTTCCAACGCAACTCAACAAAACGTGCAATACCACCGTGGTGCCACAAGAGGGCGCAGGGAACCCTACTAATTCTGTAATTTGGTGTTTTTTCAAACAACCGGGGATTTCTTTTGTCTGTCAGAGTGGAACAAAATTGTATCCATGTCTGTTTTGTTGTACTATAAGAATGAAATATTCACATTAAAGAAGTTCTATCAAGCCTCCAAATTCGTAAAGCTGTTAAGGCATTGTTATTACTGTTATTGAGACAGTATTTGGTTCCCAAACTCCCACTATACCACTGACAGTATCGTCTCAAATTCGGGTGTATTATGGGTCAGAGGTTCTGTGAAGTACTGGGACGTTTTCTTGTTTTGTCACCCGTGTGGAGTCTCTGGGTCTCACAGAACCGTAACGGAGAGAGCAAGAAGCCCAAAGAATGAGGCTGCAGAGGAGAATGGGCTATCCTAAGGTAGGATCCAGGGGTTTTTTTTATTTCCTTTCTTTCCTTTTTTTTTTTTGAATTATATTTGTTAACCCAGGCACTGTACTACATGATAGGGTAGATACAAGCTAATTAATTTAGACACAGAATTTAGATACTGAACCTGTCCCACAGCGGGCTTCCGTTCTTAATTGGCATTTTACAGATGAGGTCACTGAAGAGCAGGGAAGTGAAGTGACTTGTCCAAAGTCACACAACAGATGAGGGGTGGAGCCGGGATTAGAACCCAGGTCCCTCTAACTTCCAGGCCCAGGCTTTATCCACTAGGTTCGTGAGGTTTAAAAGTCGGAATCAATTATACCTCCGTTGTCCGCAATTTTTTGTCTGCCTCCTGAGTTAGATTAGGCCTCCTGAGTACAAGAATCATGCCTTTTACTTCCATTACAATCTCCCAAACACTTTCATTCATTCATTAATTCAATTGTATTTATTGAGCGCTTACTGTGTGCAGAGCACTGTACTAAGCGCTTGGGAAGTACAAGTTGGCAACATGTAGAGATGGTCCCTACGCAACAGCGGGCACACAGTCTAGAAGGGGGAGACACACAACAAAACAAAACATATTAACAAAATAAAATAAATAGAATAGTAAAATAGTGAGTATGTACAGCACTTAGTACAGTGATCTACATGAAGCAGAGTTCAGTGCACACGATTGATTAATTACGGGTCATCTAGAAAGTCATTGCCAGTGTTTTTCTAGTCCTGACAGAATAATGCGATCAGTTATAGTACTCTTGTGTCACTACTGCCCACTTTCCACAGATATTGTTTATTATAAGCGCTCAATAAATACGATTGATGATGATGATGATTACCAAGTCACGTCTCTAAGGTAAGACAAGGGTTTAGAAGAAAGTAAGCAAAAGAAAAAGCGTGGTTTAGTGGGTAGATCACAGGCCTGGGAGTAAGAAGGACCTGGATTTTAATCCTGGCTGTTTTCTGTTGTCTGCTGTGTGACCTTGGGCAAGTCACTTCACTTCATGGTGCCTCAGTTAATTGGTAAAATGGGGATTAAGACTGCAAGCCCCATGCGGGGCAGGGATTGTGTCCAATCTGAGTATCTTGTGTCTACCCTAGGACTTAGAACAGTGTCTAGCACATAGTAAGCACTTAACAAATACCATAAAACAAACGAAAACTTTCAGCTACATGTCAGAGAAGGCTGTTGTTTGAACTGTGAATCCAGGCAACGTGTTCATGGTCAATACTTTTCAGTAGTCGTTGAAGGTAACAGTAGAAGGTTTTAGGAAAAATTGGGTGCTGCAAAATAATCCAGTCAAATGGAAGAGCCTCTGACTTGGGGTTTCTCGAAGAGGAGACAGTTGGGACGGACTAAGGGGAAAGTTGAAACTGGAAGTGCAGAAGACCCTAGCACTTGTTGGGGGGGTCTGTTCTAACTCTCTCCAAGTTTGTAATCATCCCTTTTCTTCCCTCCTTTCAGGCATGAAAAGTTTGACTAGCACTGAAAAGCCTTTACAAAAAGGTCAAATAATAGTAATAACGGTACTAGTGGTGTTATATAGTGGTGAGATCTAGACTGTAAGCGCATTTTTTGTGTGCGGGGAATGTGTCTTTTTATTGTTGCAAGCACTTAGTATAGAGCTCTGCACACAATAAGCGCTCTATAAATATGATTGTGTAGTTTAGTGCTTAGTATATACCAAACACTTTGCTGGGATACATTACAAGCAGATTAGAACCAGCCTCACATAGGGCTCACAGTCTAAGGAGGAGGGAGAACAGATACATAATCCATTCAGGGCTATTTATTGAGCACTTACTGTGATCAGAGCACTGTACTAAGCACTTGGAAGGGTACAATAGGGCAGTGTAACAGACGTTTCCTGCCCACAACGAGCATACAGTCTAGAGGACGAGTGTTGGGTGTAGCTCATTACTGGTTTGACTTACCTCAGTTCAAGGGAGCCCCTACCCCAAACCCTGGCTCAGTCTGGGCGTCAGGGAGACCTGGGTTCTAATGCCGGCTCTGCCACTTGTCTACTAGGTGGCCTTGGGCAAGTCACTTCACTCCTCTGGGCCTCAGTTACCTCATCTATAAAATGGGGATTAAGACTGTGAGCCTCATGCAGGACGGGGACTGTGTCCAACCCAATTTACTTGTATCCACCCCAGCGCTTAGTACAGTGCCTGGCACATAGTAAGTGCTTAACAAATACCACAGTTATTATCATTATCACGGGTATGTACGGAGCCTTTACTGTGTGCGGAGTGCTTGGGAGAGAACACTCCAATGCAGTTGGTAGATATGTTCCCTGCCCATAACAAGCTCACAGTGCAATCTGCATTCTGCAGAGATCTCTTCTGTAGAGATCTTTTAGACTGTGAGCCCACTATTGGGTAGGGACTGTCTCTATATGTTGCCAAATGGTACTTCCCAAGCGCTTAGTACAGTGCTCTGCACACAGTAAGCGCTCAATAAATACGATTGATGATGATGATGATGATCTATTCTTTGAACATGGAGGCAATGGTCAGCTGATAACCACGGCTCTGGACAGACACGGGACTCCAGCCCCCAGTTCTGAGTTCTTGAAGTATGTGGTGTTTTGTCTGGGGTTATATTCAGAGGTGCTCAAGAAGAAGGCAGGGAAAGAGCACAGGACTGTTTTCCAATCCCATCTATGCCCCTCTAGCCTAGCTGGGCAGGCCCCTTAAATTTTGCTGTGCCTCAGTTTCCACAACTGTAAAGTGGGGACTAAATATCTGTTCTCCCTCCCCTTTAGACTGTGAACCTGGTGTCGTTCAGGTACTGTGCTGTTGGTACTGTATTGTATTTCCCTTTGCACACATAGTCCCCAGTTAAGAAATACCACTGGAGAAGCAGCGTGGCTCAGTGGAAAGAGCCCGGGCTTTGGAGTCAGAGGTCGTGGGTTCAAATCCCGGCTCCGCCAGTTCTCAGCTGTGTGACTTTGGATGACTTAATCCCTCATCTGTAAAATGGGGATTAAGACTGTGAGCCCCCCGTGGGACAACCTGATCACCTTGTAACCTCCCCAGTGCTTAGAACAGTGCTTTGCACGTAGTAAGCGCTTAATAAATGCCATTATTATTATTATTATTATTATTAATTATTATTATCATTATTATTGAGAAGCAGCATGGCCTAATGGATAGAAGTTGGGCCTCGGAGTCAGACGACCTGGATTCTCATTCAGGTTCCACCTCTTGTCAGCTGTGTGACCTTGGGCCAGTCACTCCGTTCCCTCATCTGTGAAATGGGGATTAAGAGGGCGAGCCCCATGTGGGACGTAGACTGTGCCCAACCCGATTAGCTTGTATCTACCCCAGCGCTTAGTACAGTGCCTGGCACATAGTAAGTGCTTTAAGGATACCATAAAAAAAAAGCAGTCGATGTTCCTGACCCCTCCCTCTGGTTTGGCACTTCTGCCCCCTTCATATGAGAAGCGGCGTGGACTAGTGGAAAGAGCACGGGCTAAGGAGTCAGAGGACCTGGGTTCTAATCCCAGCTCCTCACTTACCTGATGTGTGACCTTGGGCAAATCACTTAACTTCTCTGTGCCTAAAGCTTCCTCATCAGTAAAAAGGAAATTTAATCCTACTCCCTCCTACCTAGACGGTGAACTCCATGCAGTACAGGGACTGTGTCCAAACTGATATCCTTGTGTCTATCCCGATGCTTGGCACATAGTAAGGGCTCAACAATCCCCATAATTATCATGATCAAATATCATTATATATGACAGACTACCATTCTCCACCCTTGGAAACCTTATTAAAATCATATCTCTTCCAAGAGTCAATCAATCAATCAATCAATTGTATTTATTGAGCGCTTACTGTGTGCAGAGCACTGTACTAAGCACTTGGGAAGTACAAATTGAATACAAATACAAACGAAGCCTTACCTAAGTCCTCATTTCCCCTACCCTGTGTCCTTTCTGCATGATTTATGCATTTGCATCTCTACCCTTTAAGCACTTGATATTCACCCAAGCCTAATCCTTCCAGCACTTAACGTATATATCTGTAATTTAGTGTAATGTCTCTCTCCCCCTCTAGTGTGTAAGCTCCTTGTGGGCAGAAGACGTGTCTACCAACTCTGTTGTATTGTTCTCTCACAAGCGCTTAGCACAGTGCTCTGCACAAATCAGGTGCTCAGTAAATAGCATTAATTAATTGACAGATTGATCAATAATTATGTGCAACTGTTTGTTTTGACCATCATAGGTGTAAATCTTTTTGTCCCATCTCCCCTACTAGAAGGTGTGCGTCTGTTGGCAGGACTTGTGTGACATCTTCCTTCCTCTCCCCCTCGCCCCCCTCTCCATCCCCCGCATCTTACCTCCTTCCCTTCCCCACAGCACCTGTATATATGTATATATGTTTGTACATATTTATTACTCTATTTATTTATTTTACTTGTACCTATCTATTCTATTTATTTTATTTTGTTAGTATGTTTGGTTTTGTTCTCTGTCTCCCCCTTCTAGACTGTGAGCCCACTGTTGGGTAGGGACTGTCTCTATATGTTGCCAGCTTGTACTTCCCAAGCGCTTAGTACAGTGCTCTGCACACAGTAAGTGCTCAATAAATACAGTTGATTGATTGATTTACAAATGCTTAATAAAGACTACTATACCATGAGGAACCTCAATAAATACTAATATTATTACTATTAATCAATCAATGGTAGTGAGCACTTACTATGTGCAGAGCACTTACTACGTGCTTGGGAGAGAACAATACAACTGAATTAGTGGATACGTTTCCTTCCCAGGACAAGCAGCTACTACTAGTATTCATTCACTCATTCAATCGTATTTATTGAGCACTTACTGTGGGCAGAGCACTGTACTAAGCAGTTATTGTTAGTACTATTAGTAATATTGTTATTCCTGGTATTACAGCTCATCACTAGCCTATCTCATCACCTGGTTAGCTTTTTCCCCAGGACCGCAAACACATCACATAGTAAGCGCTTAACAAATACCATTATTATTATTATTATTATTATCAAACAGCTAGGAAACAGGAATTCTAGAAGCAGCCTTGCCCCTTGACTCTGCTGGGCGGAAGCATGACAGAAGAATGACAGGTGACGAGCTTCAGCTGATGCTCTATGAAAAACTGACAGGGAACATACCCAAACAACACACCTTTCTAAATCTAGGAAAGAAATAGACTCCAGTCTTCCTCAGTCTTTAAGGTGAGCTTACCTGCCACACTGCCAAGTCAAGACAAGGGGAGTACTCAGATTATGATGAAAACCATCCTGTCAGTCATCTTTCCTGTGGCAAATCAGAAATGAGCCGTGGTTTGGTTTGAACCAAGCAGTCATCGCCGGGGAAACAGCCGGGGATTCTGCCCCATCGCAGTTTGTGCAAGAGTCCCGCGGGTTCTTGTGTTTTTACGTGGTAAGTTGGGGCCTCAAAAAGGCTTGGGAGAGCCTAGTTCTCAGGGCCTCAGGACCAAGTCTCTGTCCCGAGGGATGAGTCCGTTTGTTGTTTCATTGTACTCTCTCAAGCCCTTAGTACAGAGCTTTGCACACAGTAAGAGCTCAATAAATACGATTGAATGAATAAATGAATCAGTGAATTGTACCCAATGGCCGTTTGTCAGTGGACCTTTCCTGTTCCTCAAAGACTTAGGATGGACTCTGGGATCTGAGATCTGTGGGAGTTATATGGGAGAGGTCAGGACAGCTCCCTGACCTTGGGGCCGCAGGGAAGCTTCACAAAGCAAGAACCGGCAACCTCTTCCTGATCCGGTGATCCAAAGGGCCCTCCCCACGGGCAAACAAACTCACTTTGTTGGACACTAGGTAGAATGAGAGGTCGTTGGATTTGGATCTGCTAAGTTTGGTTAAACAGCAGTGGCTCCGTGGAAAGAGCACGGGCTCGGGAGTCAGAGGTCATGGTTTCTAATCCCGTCTCCGCCACTCGTCAGCTGTTTGGCTTTGGGCAAGTCACAACTTCTCTGTGCCTGTTACCTCATCTGTAAAATGGGGATTAAGACTGTTTCTAGACTGTGAGCCTGTTGTTGGGTAGGGACTGTCTCTATACGTTGCCAACTTGTACTTCCCAAGTGCTTGGTACAGTGCTCTGCACACAGTAAGCGCTCAATAAATACGATTGAATGATTTTCTAAATATACATAGATTCACCTTGACATCACGTTTGTTTTCCGCTTTTCAACACGATCTCTCCCTTCATGGTAATGGGCGCAGAGGTGGGTCCCGAGGGGGTCGTGAGGTGAAGGGGAAACAATTTTTGATGCTGTGGTGATCGGGGGGAATTGAGAAATAGGAAGAATCGTACTAAGCTCCTACCACACATAAAGGGCAGACCTAATTGCCGGACAAAAACACAGTAAGGAGATTCAAACCCCAGCCTGTCCTGACCTAGGTGTCGGAGGCTGTTTCCTTCAAGTCAAACCACGTTTGTCAGTCAGTCGATCATATTTATTGGCACTCACTGTGCGCAGAGCACTGTAATAAGTGCTCGGGAGAGTATGATATTACAGATAAATTCTCTGCCCAGTTACCTCATCTGGAAAATGGGGATTAAGACTGTAAGCCCCATGGGGGCGTGGACTGCGTCCAACCTGATAGCTTGTATCTATCCCAGCACTTAGAAAAGTGCTTGGCCTATAGTAAGCGCTTAAGAAATACTGTAAAAAAAGAAAGATAGGGAAATTCCGTGAACCACAAGAGCAGTCGGTTACTGCAGGTAGGTTTTAACGGCTCCAACAGAGTCAACAGTCACTACCATGGCCACAGCAACTGCCACAACCTTCCCAACATTCTAAAATTTGTGATGGCCTCCCGCTCTCCCTCCTGCTTCCAACATTGTGGTCCTTCCCCATCCCTGGAGGACGGGTCAGGAGTTGGCCGAGGAAATGTTCAGGAATCCATTAGTGATTCATTGCGGGGAAGCAGGAGTAAAATATATATATATTTCTATTGATGTCTGTCTCCCACTCTAGACTGGAAGCTCGCTGTGGGCAGGGAACCTGTCTACTCATTGTGTTGTATGGACTCTCCCAAACGCTTAGTGCAGTGATCCGAGCACAGTAATTGCTCAATAAATACCACTGATGGATTGAAAAGTTAAATAATGCCGGAAAGGGTGGGGAGAGGCATGGGATTTTTTTTTTTTTTTTTTGTGTGTGTGTGTGTGTGAGAGAGAGAGAGAGAGGGAGAAAGAGAAAAAGAGAAAGCAAGAGAGAGAAATAGTCTCTCTGGGAGTTCTCAGCCCTATGTCCCCTGAAGTCCTGGGTAAATAGCCTCTGGAATCACTTTAAGAACTCCGGGACTCCTCTCAACTTCCACTGGACCCCAGAACCCCCAACCCCAAAAGACAGGTAAGGACCCCATACTTAGCGTAGCCCTAGTCTCTTACCCCTATTGCTGCTGACACTTTCCAACCTGGAGCCCAGGCACCTCCCTGAAAGCAGGGGGTTCTTTGAAGATTGGTCTGCCATGCCTCTGGCAGGGCTGGCTAGAGGAAGCTCACAGGGAAAGCCCTGGTTCCTGCAGTTTCCCAGGTCCTCGGGTCTCCCTGAAACCCAGAGCTTTTCCTCCAGCCCCTACCGTAGGCAGACAACAAGATCTGAGATCTCAGTAACACCTCGTGGTCCTCCTGCCAATATCATCTAATAATCAAACAGGCTTACCTAGCTCTAACACTTTCCCCACAAGGACCCTCCATATTTCCCTAAAGGCATCTCGGGGAACACCGACTTCCTCTGATACTTTCCTCTCTTTTCTTGGGGCATCCCCGGTTCCAGTCTCACCCTCTAATGAGTCTTTCTGATCCCAGGGTTTCTCGGCACCATTTCTCCCCCTCAAGGGCATGAGTCTCCCTTCTCCAGAGTCCTATTCTGGGTCCTGAACCTCTAGGGTGCCCTAACCCTCACCAAGGATTCTCGCCGATCCCACCTCATGCCTTGTGTCCATCCAGAGTCGCAGCTCTGAGCCTTCCCTGAATCCTGCTCCTGCAGGTATCTGGTTCCTGCCTTTTGTCTGAAGATGGCCTAGAATCCTCTTCCCAACTCCTTGGCTCCCCTACTTCCTTCTCAATCCTTCCCTCTGATTGGCTAAGCTCCCATGCTGCCATATATCACACTAATTACACTTTGCTCAGGAAGGGGCACCATAAATCGACTCTCCTGACTTCCTCATCCCCATCCTGAGTTTGGAGGCAAGTTGGACTGACTGCCAGAGGGGGATTCCTGATTGCTAAGCAGGATGACCTGGATTCCTGCTGGCCTACTTGCCACATTTCATAGCAATCAATCAATCTTATTTTTTGAGCACTTCCCCTATCAGCAGAGCCAGGACTCTGGGCCATGCTCAATCTACTCCATTAGAGTGTAAACTCATTGTGGGTTGGGATTGTTATTCCTACAGCTATCGTACATGCCAAAGCTCTGCACGCAGTAGATGGGAGATACTTTAAAATTTCTGATCCGAGACAAGTCCTCTCTGCACTCTGACTATAAGCTTGTTTGGGGGGAGAAAATGTGACCACTAACTCTTTTTTTCTTGTGGTATTTGTTAAGTGTTTACTACGTACCAGGCACTGTTCTAAGCACTGGGGTAGATACGAGCTACACAGCCCATGTTGGACACAGCCCATGTCCCACTTGGGGCTCACAGTATAACACAGTCATTTTACAGATGAGATCATTGAGGTATAGATAAGTTAAGTGACTTGCCCAAGGTTGCCCAAGGTCACCCAGTAGACAAGTGGCAGAGATGGAATTAGAACCCAGATTATTCTGATTTCCAGGCCCAAGCTCTCTCCACTAGGACACACAGCTTCTCTGTTATATTGTACTCTCCCAACACTTAGTACAGTGCTCTGGAAACAGTAAACACTCATTAAATATGATTGATTGATTTCCTTAGAGCTGGCATTTGGTTATTTAGTATTCCTGCATTCCTGTGGCAAAGGAGAAGTATGTTCAGTGAAAGGTGGAATTAAATACCCAATAACCGGTACTGACCTTTTTGTGCATCTCTGTGGTTGGCCGTGTGCCCATCCACCTTGGCATCAAACAGAAACTCCTCACCATTGGCTTTAAAGCATTTAATCACCTTGCCCCCTCCTACCTCACCTCGCTGCTCTCCTACTCCTACCCAACCTGCACACTTCTCTCCTGTAACACTAACCTTCTCCCTCTACATCTATCTCACCACCGACCTCTTCCCCCGTGTCCTGCCTCTGGCTTGGAATACCCTGCCTCCTGAAATATGACAATTACTCTGCCCCCCTTTCAAAGCCTTATTGAAGGTACATCTCCTCCAAGAGGCCTTCCCTGATTAAGCCCTCCTTTCTTCTTCTCTCACTCCCTTCTGTGTTACCCTGATTTTCTCCCTTCATTCATCCCCCTTCCCAGCCCCACACAGCACTTACGTACATATCTAAAATGTATGTATCTTAACGTCTGTCTTTCCCTCCAGACTCGTTGTGGACAGGGGATATGTCTGTTATATTGTTGTACTCTCCCAAGCGCTTAGTACAGTGTCTGCACACAGTAAGCGCCCAATTAATACGATTGACTGACTCCTTGTCCTCTGTGCACATCTGGAAGTGTCAAGCCTCACCTGCCGTTTCCGTCAGAGGACACCGGGAAGTGGCATAAAGCAGAGTACAGTGTAAGTTGGAGCGGGCAGAGCTTGGCTGCTGGGTTTTATTGGGTTCAATAAATGCTATTATCAAAAGCATATGCCTAGAAATCAGAGAACCTGGGTTCTAATTTTGGATCCACCACTTATCTGCTGTGAGACCTTGGCTGTGACTTATTTTCCTCAACTGTAAAATGGGAATTCAATGGCTGTCCTGCCTCTTATTTAAATTCCAAGGGATTTGGGACAGGGACTATGTCCGACCTAATTAACTCATATTTACGCTTAGAACTTTCCCAACACTCTAGAGAACACCACCACCCTCCCTGTCTCGCAAGCCTATAACCTTTAATGTCGGGAAGCAGCACAGACTAGTGGAAAGAACATGAGCCTGGGAGTTAGGGGACTTGGCTTCTAATCCCAGCTCCTCCGTTTGTCTGCTGTGTAATCTCGGGCAAGTCACTTAACCTCTCTGTGCTTCAGTTTCCTCATCTGTAAAATGGGGATCAAACCGTACTCCCTCCTACTTAGACTGTGAACCCCAAGTAAAACAAGGACTGTGTCCAAATTGGTTGTCTTACTCCAGCACTTAATGCAGGGTATTAATTATGGTAACATGGTATTTATTATGGTAACCATAATAATAATAGTGATATTATTATGATAACTATTATTAATTAGTATTCATCTTTGAAACCGTTATCCAGTTGTCATCATATGCAACTACATGCACCTCGCAATAGGCTACACTTCTGCACACTTATTCACAGCATCCACTGCCCTGGTGGAAACACCACCGGCAGGGAAGCGAGAGTTCAGTTGGTGTCATAGCAAATCACTATCACTACAATCAGGTACTGAAGTTTTCACAACTGGATCAAGAATCATTGTGGGCAGGGACCGTGTCTATCAACTCTGTTGGAGAAACAGCATGGCCGAGTGGATAGAGCAAGGGCCTGGGGGTCAGAAGGATCTGGATTGTAATCCCAGCTGTGCCACTTGTCTCTTGTGTGACCTTGAGCAAGTGGCTTAACTTCTCTGAGCCTTAGTTCCCTCTTCTGTAAAATGAAAATTAAAAATGTGAACTCTATGTAGGACAAGGACTGTGTCCAATGTGATTATCTTATATCTACCCAGGTACCTAGAACAGTGCCTGGCACATAGTAAGTGCTCAACAAATACCACAATTATTATTATGATTTTACTATATAACCCTGGAGTGAATGGGAGAATGTGGCTCAGTGAAGTAAGCCTCCCATCATTTTGGAGTCAGGTAATTTGGTGGAGGAGAAATGTCAAATGAGAATATTATAGAAATGTATCTTCACTGCTGTTTTTCCCCAGGCAGTTCAGCAAAACTAAACTACCAAACTCAGGAGTCCTAAAATCATTGTTTATATTAGTTGGTTCTTTTTTTCCCAGTCTTTATATATTTTTTTAGAAGGGAGCTACTGCATTACTTGAGTATAATGCTGTGTTCCTTTCCTTGCTTTATTGGTATTTTCACATCATTGCACATTGGGAGGACGAAAAATGAAATTGTAACCACTTGCTGGAATTAATGCTTGACAAAGAAAGGTGGAAGAAAACTAAAAGCGTAGTATTAAATTCAAATATCACATTTTGTTCATCGAGTTCTCCACTACTTTTCCGTTTATAACCTCAACAATAGCAACTCTCTGTCATTAGATAGTGAAATAGACTTTCTCTTTTGGAACCCTCTAGAATAAAGGAATACTCCTACAGTAAGAATCCAGGCATTACATTTCAGTAACAATTAAAATAAAAAATGACTACAGGAAAATGAGATGAATCTAATAATAAGAGCTCTATTAAATGAAATTATGTTCACACTTTCCAATGATAGTGTTAGTAGTTTGACAAAATAGTCACTTACCCAGTAAAAGACTTTAAAAAGTAACAGTTCATGTAATTATCAGTGACATTAGATGACTGAGGCAAATGGTATTAAATGACTGAAATGCTTATCAGACAGAAAATGTTTCCAATCATCTGGTCCTATAATCCAAATAATTTGAAGTCTTCGTAATTTTAAAGGTCACATGAAAAGGTTTTAATACAAGTCAGTCAAAACTGTTGATTTTCTTTTCTAAAGCATTTCTTCATCAAAAAAGATTCTTAAATGACATTATCACACACACTTCTTCAAATGTGATAGAGCAGTTTAACAAATGGAATTTAAACACTGATTAGGGCAAAATTTGACGTGGTCATACAGAAATTACAGTAGTGTCAATGGGAGTTGTTGGGAAATACCTGGAGGTACTTGGCTGTAGATTTTGTGCAGATCAAAGATGCCCTCTTAATTGAAATGTTCTCTAGTAAAGTATATTGAAAAGAAGTTCAAGAAAAATCACTTGGTAGAATTTACCCTTAAAACTATGGTTTTAGTGATTGCAATTCTAGCATTCTTAAACTGATATTAATGTGGTAACTAAATGTTGGAGTGAAAAATAGATGAAATAACTTTTATCAGAAGCATTATAAGAGTAATAGTCTTGTTAGATAATAGAATGGAATCTGCTGTTTTTAATTTGTTCCAAAATTCATACAAACAACCAGTTAATAAAGCTTAATTTAGATCATGAATAAAATTGAGTTTCAATATCATGCTCTAATGCTTTTTCATGAAATGCTAATTTGTGCCTCATTTTCCACTGATAGTTGTTCTTGTACAGTAATGGTATTCAATTTGCTATATTTTCCTTTTACTGCATAAAATTGGTTGTCCAAGCTCAGGTTACATCATATCTCAACCTGCTATGTGTCTGTTTAGCCCAGACACATTTTTTTTTCTCGTAAAGTCCATATTTACAAATAGAGGACTAACTGACAATTGTCAAGTTAATGTTAAAATGCTATAATTGTCACCTCTATGACATATAGACTTTGCATAATTTTTTAAAAAATTACCAAAGTAGGATTCCATAAGAAGATTGAACAGTCCATGTAAATTCTACCTAAGGAATGCATACACTTTGTTTTTGCTAAATTTTGGCAGGTCACTTTATAATTGGCCAAATCCTGACAATTACCTTCGAATACAAAGAAAGATAAAAAGAAAAGTTTGAGTTGGTAGTCAAGAGTATTTAAAAGTTTCAAACATTTCCAGTGAATTATACTTTACACTTACAGTTACCTTTCAGTGGGTTTGTTGTACCTTCAGACCTCAATGCTTTTTGGATAGGGGTTGAAATATGGTAATTTTTTGGTCTCAATTCCATTTACCAAAAAGAAAAAGTGCAAAGTTTTATTTTCTTCCAATTTCTAAAGCCACGTGCTCTGTACTAATGGATTTGGCAGCCAGCTTTTGGATCTTCTAGAATGACAGCCCAAAGTTTATCCATTCTGTGGTATTTCTACAGGTATCTAAAAAGGAAATTATAAACTAGGGAAGGAGATTTTCTCTTCATTAAAATTCCACAAGTGCATTTCAGAATACAATGTTGGCTTTCTAAAACTACTCAGCAAGGCAAGCTTCTTAGGAGAAGCAGCATGTCCTAATGGAAAAAACACGGAGCTGGGAATCAGAAGGACCTGGGTTCTAATCCCAGTTCCAGGAGAAGCAGCCTGTCCTAATGGAAAAAACACGGGGCTGGGAATCAGAAGGACCTGGGTTCTAATCCCAGTTCCATCACTTAAATTCTCCGTGCTTCAATTACCTCATCTGTAAAATAGGGATTAAGACTGATTAGTCTTATCAATCGTATTTATTGAGCACTTACTGTGTGCAGAGCACTGTACTAAGCACTTGGGACGTACAAGTCAGCAACATACTATCTATCCAAGCTCTTGGCACATAATAAGAGCTTACCAAATACTATAAAAAAGGAGTGAAGTGGAAAACTGTGGCTCTATAGAAAAAACCTAAAATGCGGATGAATCCTCAATCAATAGTGTTTACTGATCACTTACTGTGTGCAGAGCACTGAGCTAGGTAGCTGGGAGAATACTATACAATAGAGTTAGTAGATGCATTCCCTGCCCACAATGTCATATGAGAAAACTTTATAATCTATGAATTTAAGATGGTTTTATAGGATATCCCTTCCCATAGTCCTATTGGTTAATTAATCATATTTATTCATTCATTTAATCGTATTTATTGAGCGCTTACTGTGTAGAGAGCTTACTGTGTGCAGAGCATTGTACTAAGTGCTTGTGAGAGTACATTGAGACTGAGCCCCGTGTGGGACAGGGACGCTGTCCAACCCAATTTGCTTGTTTCCACTCAGCACTTAATACAGCATCTGTCACATAGCGCTTAATACCATAACTATCATTATTATTATTATTATTATTATTATTTTTTTTTTTTTTACAGAAGAGCAGAGTTGGTAGATATGCTCCTGTCCACAATGAGCTTACAGTCTAGAGGAGGAGACAGACATTAATATCAATAAATGATAATCCTAGTTAGCTATTAACAATAATAATGATAATAATACTACCAGTAGTGACCTTTGTTAAGCTCTGACTATATGCCAAGCACTGCACTAAATGCTGGGGTAGATACAAGGTAATCAGGCTGGGAACAGTCACCATCTTTCTCTCCTTCCAAACTGCCACCATGCTGATCTAAGCACTTATAATAATAACAATAATGATGGTGTTTGTTAAGCACTTACTATGTGCAAAGCACTGTTCTAAGCGCTGGGGAGTTTACAAGGTAATCAGATTGTCCTGGGGGGGGCTCACAGTTTTAATCCCCATTTTACAGATGAGGTAACTGAGACACAGAGAAGTTAAGTGACTTGCCCAAAGTCACAGAGCTGACAGTTGGCAGAGCCAGGATTTGAACCCGTGATCTCTGACTCCAAAGCCCGTGCTCTTTCCACTGAGCCATGCTGCTTCTCTATCATTTTCTTCCTTGAGTACTGCATCAATCTCCTTGCTGACCTCCCTGCCTCCTGACTCTCCCCACTCCACTCCATACTTCGCTTACAGAGTGAAGCTTGTTATGGGCAGGGAACATGTCTACCGACTCTGTTATATTGTTATGTTGTAATAATAATAATAATAATAATAAAAGCATTTATTAAGTGCTTACTATGTGCAAAGCACTGTTCTAAGTGCTGGGGAGGTTACAAGGTGATGAGGTTGCCCCACTGGGGGCTCACAGTCTTAATCCCCATTCTACAGATGAGGGAACTGAGGCCCAGAGAAGTTAAGTGACTTGCCCGAAGTCACACAGCTGACAAGTGGCGGAGCTGGGATTTGAACCCCTGATCTCTGACTCCAAAGCCCGTGCCCTTTCCACTGAGCCATGCTGTTGTACTCTCCCAAGTGCTTAGTGCAGTGCCCCGCAAACAGTAAGCATTCAACAAATATGATTGAGTATTCTGGTTTCTTTCCGAAAAAAAAAAAAAAGGAAAAAAAACACGTTCAGTCTACATCTTCCCACTCTTCAAAAACCTCCAATGGAGGCCCATCCACTTCCTCATCAAACAGAAACTCCTTGTCATAGCATTTAAGACAATCAGTCAGCTCTCTCCCTCCTACTTTACCTTTGATCTACTACAACAACCCTACCCTCACTTTTCCCCTGTAATGTCAACCTACTCTCTTTATCTTTATTTATCTATCCCAACACCGACTCCAAGCAGTATGGACTACTGGAAAGAGCATGGGGCTGGGAGTCAGAGGACATGGGTTCTAACCCTGACTCTGCCACTTGTCTGCTGTGTGACCTTGGGCAAGTCACTTCACTTCTCTGGGCCTCACTTACCTCATCTTTAAATGGGGATTAAGACTATGAGCCCCATGTGGGACAGACTAGGTCCAACCTGATTACCTTGTATCTACCCCCGTGCTTAGACAAGTGCTTGGCACACAGTAAGCCCTTAACAAATACTATTATTATTAACATTATTATTATCCTATTATTATTATTAGAGAAGCAGCGTGGCTCAGTGGAAAGAGCCTGGGCTTTGAAGTCAGAGGTCATGGGTTCAAATCCCGGCTCCGCCAATTGTCAGCTGGGTGACTTTGGGAAAGTCACTTAACTTCTCTGTGCCTCAGTTCCCTCATCTGTAAAATTGGGATTAAGACTGTGAGCCCCACATGGGACAACCTGATCACCTTATATCCCCCCAGTGCTTAGAACTGTGCTTTGCACATAGTAAGCACCCAACAAACACCATCATTATGATTATTATATCCTCCCTCAGGCCTCAGTCCTCAGTCTGTCTCCCCCACAGACTGTAAGCCCTTTGAGGGCAGACAAAGTTTCTACCAACTCTGTTCTATTGTATTCTTCCAAGTGTTTACTACAGTGTTCTGCATAGGGTAAGCACTTAAGAAATACCTTTGATCAAGTGATTGATTGATTGGAACTCCCTCTCCCTTCATATCCAACAGTCCACCACTCTTCCCATCTTCCAAACCCTCCTGAAAATCACATTTCCTTCAAGAGGACTTCCTGGACTAAGCCTTCTTTTCCTCTGTCCACACACCTCTCCATCTCAGCTCTTCACATGGCTGTGTACACCTGAACTATTTTAATAGTCACCCTAGCCCCATAGCACTTAGGCACCCATCCTTAGGCTCAACTACTTCCCCTATCTGTAATTTATTTTAATGTCAGCTTCCCTCCTGTAGCCTGTAAGCTCCCTTTTTAGTAATATTTGTTAAGCACTTACTATGCACCAGACACTATACTAAGTGCTGAGGTAGATACGAGATAATCAGGCTTGGCACAGTCCACGTCCCCCATGGGGTTCATGGCTTTTATCCCTATTTTACAGATGAGGGAACTGAGGCCTGGAGAAGCTAAGGGACTTGCCCAAGGTCACACAGCAGACAAGTGTGCTCTCCCAAGTGCTAAGTACAGTGCTCTGCACATAGTAAGCACTCAGAAAATACACTGATGATGTTGATGATGAAGTGGCGGAGCCGGAATCGGAACTCAGGTCCTCTGACTCCCCAGTATGTTCACTTCCACTAGGCCATGCTGCTTATCATGGGGTCCTTGTGGGTAGGGGTTGTGTCTACCAATCCCTATTGTGTGTCTTTTATATTGTACTTTCCCACGAGCTTAGAACAGTCTTCTCTCCCCAGTAAGCTCCCAATAAATACCATTGATTAACTAATTAGTTCATTCATTCATTCAATGATATGTATTGACTGCTTATTGTGTGCAGGGCACTGTATTAAGCACTTGGAAGAGTACCGTACAACAATAAGCTGACACATTCCCTGGGGCCCGCAGGAGACAGGCATTAATGTAAATAAATCAATAACAGATATGTGCATAAGTGCTATGGGGCTGGGACAGGGGTGGGGGAAGAACAAAGGGAGCAAGTCAGGAAGATGCAGAAGGGAGTGGGAGAAGAGGAAAGGGAGGCTTAGTCAGGGAAGGCCTCGTGGAGGAGATGTGCTTTGAAGGAGAGGAGAGTAATTATCAGATTTGAGGAGGGAGGGCATCCCAGGCCAGAGGCAGGACGTGGGCGAGGGGTTGCCGGTGAGATAGATGAGATCGAGGCACAGGGAGAAGGATAGCATTAGAGGAGCAAAGTGTGCAAGTGTGCAGGCTGGATTGTGGTAAGAGAGTATCGAGGTGAGGTGGGAGGGGGGAAGGTGATTGCTTTAAAGCCAATGGTGGGGAGTTTTTGTTCGATGCAGAGGTGGATGGGCAACCATTGGAGTTTTTTGAGGAGTGGGGAAACATGTCCTGACTGGTTTTGTAGAAAAATAACCCAGACAGTAGAGTGAAGCTGGGAGGTCAGCAAGGAGGCTGATGCAGTATCCAGAAGGGATAGGATGAGTGACGTGGTAGCAGTTTGGATGGAGAGGAAAGGGTGGATTTTAGCGATGTCGTGAAGGTGGGACTGACAGGATTTAGTAATGGATTGAATATGTAGGTTGACCGAGAAAGGGGAGTCAAGGATTCATTAAAACATATTTGCTGAGCACTTACTGTGTGCCAAGCGCTGTACTAAGCACTTGGAAAGTACAATTCAGCAACAGAGACAATCCTTGCTCAACAGTGGGCTCACAGTTTAGAAGGGGGGAGACAGACTTCAAAACAAGTCAACAGGCATCAATATAAATAAGTAAAATTAAAATATATACACACGGGCTTTTGAGACAGGAAGGATGGTGGTACCGTCTACAGTGATGGGAAAGTCACAGGGAGGACAGGATGTGAGTAGGAATATAAGGAGTTCTATTTTGGACATGATAAGCTTGAGGTGATGGGAGGACATCCAAGTAGAGATGTTTTGAAGGCAAGAGGAAATGCGAGACTGGAGAGAGGGAGAGAGATCAGGGTTGGAGATGTAGTTTGGGTGTCATCACAGTTTAAGATTTTTGTTTTGGTTCTGTTCTAGTTCTTTGTCCTCCCACCTGTCAAAATTGTTTACCACTTAAGGAAAAGAAAATACTGGATTTCTAACTGGTGCCTTCTTTCAAATTAGCTGTGTAGTAGAAAATCCCCACTGAATAAAATGATTTAGACATCTGAAATGAAAAATGCATTTATAAAGATGAATTTTTTCCTGAAAAAGCCTAAACACATCAGTCTCATGGAATTTTGCATTTAATCACTGACCTTTCCAAGGAAGTTGGATTGTCTTTTTGGTCGTGTTACATAAAGTTCTCCCAGAAGGGGACCTCTCCAGTATTAATGAGAATTGCATTATTTGCCAAGCCCTGTGCTAAATGCTGGAGTAGATACTAATAATAATAATAGCATTTATTAAGCACTTACTATGTGCAAAGCACTGTTCTAAGTGCTGGGGAGGTTATGAGGTGATCAGGTTGTCCCACAGGGGGCTCACAATCTTCATCCTCATTTTCCAGCTGAGGGAACTGAGGCACAGAGAAGTTAGGTGACTTGCCCAAAGTCACACAGCTGACAATTGGTGGAGCCAGGATTTGAACCCATGACCTCAGACTCCAAAGCCCGTACTCCTTCCACTGAGCCACGCTGCTTCTCTTATACAAGTTCACCAGGTCAGACACCGTCCCTGTCAACAGTGAGGCTCACAGTTTAAGAGGAACTCAATTCAATCGTATTTACTGAGCGCTTACTGTGTGCAGAGCACTGTACTAAACGCTTGGGAAAGTATAATGCATCTCCCATAGTAGAAAACCAGCACAGAGCAGTTAAGTGATTTTTCCAAGATCGCACAGCAGAGAAGTGGCAAAGCCAGGATTAGAACTCAGGTCTTCCGACTCCCAGGACTGTGATCTTTCCACTAGGTCACACTGCTTCTCCATTCCCCCATCTTACCTCCTTCCCTTTCCCACAGCACCTGTATATATGTATATATGTTTGTACATATTTATTACTCTCTTTATTTATTTATTTTACTTGTACATATCTATTCTATTTCTTTTATTTTGTTAGTATGTTTGGTTTTGTTCTCTGTCTCCCCCTGTTAGACTGTGAGCCCACTGTTGGGTAGGGACTGTCTCTATATGTTGCCAACTTGTACTTCCCAAGTGCTTAGTACAGTGCTCTGCACACAGTAAGTGCTCAATAAATACGATTGATTGATTGATAATGATAAGAATAATAATAATTATTATTGAGAGCTCTGGCTAGAAAGGGGGAAGGCTCTGAGCAAGAGGTAAGAGGTCATATAGATGAGAATACACCGCAGTGAATAAGGTCTGTCAGCTGTGGTGCAGTAGGAGAAGAGAGTAGATAGGAGGGAGAGAGCTAATTAAGTGGCTTAAAAACTCCTGGTCAGGAATATCCACCTGGTGTTAAGAGGGAGGAGAGGGAGGTTTTTGAGGAGTGGGGAGAGGTGTGCAGAATGAGATGTTAGAAAAATGACCTGGACAGTAAAATGAATTATGGACTGAAAAGGGCAAAGACCAAAGGTAAGGACATCAGTGGGGAAACTACTACAGTAGTCATGCTGGTATATGACAAGTGTAAACTCGTTGTGGGCAGGGAATGTGTCTGTATAGTGTTATATTGCACTCGTCCAAGCGCTTAGTACCATGCTTTGTACACAGGAAGCACTCAGTAAATATGATTGAATGAATAAATGCATGAGCGGCATCATGGTTGGTGGGTCCTGGAAATGTTACGGCAGAATTAACTCCCTCAGAGTGCCTTTCCTTAGTACCGAGGGGTAGAAAACATTCAGTGAGTCCCTAGAATGTGCGTGTGTCTCCAAGTATAGGGGACAGAAAGGTAATTGCTTTGTTATTCTTTCAGAATGCATGCTGGACATGAATTTGCTTGTTTGGCTAGTTTTCTCCCCCTGGAGTGATTCTGGAATTGTGCAGACTCTCTAGTGTCTTTCTGGAAGTCACTGTAAGGTCATGGGTCCAGAAGGGGATGTAGGGAAGCAGCATCTGGAGATCTGCTGTTGGAGATGCCTATAAAATGTCCTGGCTCTGAATCAATCAATGGTATTTATTTAAGCATTTACTGTGTACAGAGCATTGTAGGAAGTGCTTGGGAGAGTATGCTATAGCAGAGTTGGTAGACACGTTAGACAAGGGGTAACAAAAAGTTGTCGAGACAGGAAGAAAAGGGGAAAAGATTTTTATTTGTTTGATTTGGTCTGATTGCTCAGTTGCTCCTGCTGTTTCACCTGTGGGAGTGAAAAGTGCTCACAGACAAGACAGGGTTGATTCCTTTAAAGCTGTGCAACTGATTCAGATTTTTTCATTTGAAAGTTCAAGATGGGGTAGACAAGATACATGCTTTCAGGATCAGATCTGAATTCATAAACTCGGTGACTTCCAGGGCAAAATACAAATTAGTTTGGAAATGTTAACTGAGTTGTCATTCTGGTTCGAATGTGTCTCCTTTCTTTTGAGTGCAACAAATTAAAATGATAATCATCTATGTAAAATGTTTTCTAAAAGAGACACTGATCTGTTCCTCATTAACACAAACAAATTCTGATACAAAATGACTTATTTTTTTAAGCAGACATTTTATTGGTAGTTTTTGGCAAATGTAATTGAATTTAACAGTGCAGTGCAGGAGTCAGTGAATATACCTTTAATGTGAAATGAAACAGAAGTGACGTGGAGCTAAGACAAACCAGAGAACAAAATGTTCTTTTTGTTTGTAAGACACCTGGGGTCAATTTTATTTCGGTTTTCTCCTCTATCCAGGTGGTACATTCCATGTTTCCTGTAATAGTGCAGGGCTGGGTGTTCTGTGGTTGAGTAACACTGACAAAATGAACAGTGCTTTGCACATAGTAAGCACTTAGCAAATGCCATCATTAAAATTTGTGAACCAAGAGCAGTTCTGAAGCAGGAGACTTGGTCACTGTGGAAAAGACTTCCATTTCTGACCTTTGTTCTCAGTGAGTTGTCGATGAACTTTGTGAACTGGAATCAGATAGTAAGGAGGACATTTACATTTCCTTGACATTTAAATGCAGGCTCATCTTTTTGCTCTGCTCCTTAGCTTTTAATAATAAGCCCTTCAAATCTTCTTCACTTTCTGCTAGGAAGATAGTGTCATCAGCATAACGAAGGATGTTTATATGCCTTCCTCCAATCTTTACCCCCCATTTGTCTTCATCCCATCCAGCTTCTCTCATTACATATTTGGCATAAAGGATGAACAGAAAAGGTGATAAAATATATCTTTGTCTTATACCCTTACTAACGGGAAACCAGTCAGTTTCTCCATAATCTGTTCTTATTGAAGCCTCCTACCTGGCATAAGGGTTCCATATTAATGCAATTAAATGGCCCAGCATGCCCATTTTCCTTAATGTGCTCCAGAGCGTCTCATGATCTACACAATCAAAGGTCTTATAATCAATAAAGCACATGCTGACTTTTGATATTATCTTGTCCTTTCAATTATCCAGCAGACATCAGCAATATTATCTCACGTCCCTCATCCTTTCTGGACTCCTGCTTAACATCAGGCAATTTACATCCCATGTAGCTCTCCGTTCAATACCGTATAACTCTTGGCAATATCTTGCTGGCGTGTGAAATCAAGGAAATTTTACAATAATTGTTACATTTAGTTGTACCTCTTTTCTTCTGTATTATAACATAAACCCATCTCTTCCCATCAGATGGCCATTGAATGGTTAGCCATACCTGTTGACATAATTTGGTAAAGACTTTAACCAGTTCCTCTCCAGGTGCCTGAAACACCTGATTAGGAAGCTTATCAAAGCCAGGTAGGAACCTTATGTTTGGCAAGGCAAAGACAAGGCAAGTACACCATTTATCCTTCTGGTATAATTCCTGTGTTTATTACTTTCATCTCTCTTCGATTCCACTGGCACATTTATAGTGGATGGAGAGAAGATTGAAATATTTGACAACTTTTTTCTCCTGGGATCGATAAGCAATAATAAAGGAATAAGTAAAGAAATACGCCAAAGATTAATGTTAGGAAGCTTTGCTATGAAAAGCTGGAAAAAATAATGAAATGTGCTGAGGTAACAATTTCCACAGAAATACAAGTGGTCAATTCTATGGTGTTTCCAATGACAATATATAGATCTGAAAGCTGGACAGGGAAAAAACAGGATAGAAAGATCATTGATTCTTTTGATATGTGGTGTTGGAGAAGGCTTTTGTGAATACCATGAACTGCCTGAAAAACAAACAAATGGGTTTTGGAGCAAATTAAGCCAATGTGGATTTAGGAAGGTCAAATGACTCGACTCAGATTAGCATATTTTGGACACATCATCAGGAGATCTAATTCTCTGGAGAAGACACTAATGCTAGGAAAAGTCCAGGGAAAACGTGGAAGAGAAGCAGCATGGCATAGTGGAAAGAGCTCAGGCTTCGGAGTCAGAGGTTGTGGGTTCTAATTCCGGCTCCACCATTCATCAGCTGTGTGACTTTGGGCAAATCACTTGACTTATCTGTGCCCCAGTTACCTCATCTTTAAAATGGGGAGTAAGACTGTGACCCCCATGTGGGACAACCTGATTACCACAAGGTACAAAGATACAAGATACAAATCTACCCCAGCGCTTGGAACGGTGCTCGGCACATAGTAAGTGCTTAGCAAATGCCATCATTATTTATTATTACTAAGAGGCAGACCAACGGCTAGATGGCTAGAAACCATAGCAACAATAATGGAAGAACCATTAACAAGGTTATGGAATATGGCAAAGGGCAGGACGTTCTGGAGAAAAATCTACCCATAGAGTTACTACAAGCCAGAAACGACTCGATGGCACTTGATGATGATGACAATAATAATGGTATTTGTTAAGAGCTTACTCTGTACAAAGCACTGTTCTAAGCACTGAACACTGTACTAAGCGCTAAGTGCCTCAGTTTCCTCATCTGGAAAATGGAGATTAAATGCGTATCTCCCTCCTCCACAGGCTGTGAACTCCATGTAGGACGGGGACTGTGTCCGATCTGTTATGAACTGTATCTCCCCTAGCTTTTGGCCCATGAAATAAGAATTTAACAAATACCACAATAAAAGAAAGCCATTTGTCATCGAATACTTGGTCAGCATCTGATTTGGGCTGATATCTGATAGTGACTCCATGTTTCGAAAGAAAGAACTATCAAAAATTTGAAGCATCTTTGGGCCTGCGGAGAACCCCTTGTTCATCACCTCCACCCCTGGAAATTTGAATGGACTCCACCCACTTTTACTGTGCCAATTCCTTCCCTAATCAAGCCCTCTTTTCTCTTGCCCACAAGCATCTGCCTACGGCATCTAAAGACACGGGTATCCATGGAAAACAAACCAAAAAAGGAATTGAAAGGGGAGACAGAATGTATTCCTTTTTTAGGCTCATTGCCTGATTTTCTTGAGGCCTTGGGTCGCATGGTGGAATGCAGAGAAACCAACTGTTTTCTTTCTTTTTTTAATGGTATTTGTTAAGCATTTACTTATGTACCAGGCACTGCATTATTCATTCATTCAATAGTATTTATTGAGCACTCACCGTAGGCAGAGTACTGTACTAAGTGCTTGGGAAAGTACAATACAAGCACTGGGTTAGATGCAAGCTAATTAGGTTGGACACACTTCCTGCCCTACATTAATCCCCATTTTACAGATGAGGTAACTGAGACACAGAAAAGTTGAATGACTTGCCTGAGGTGACATAGGAAGACAATTCATGCAGTGGGGTCTTAAAATGGGAATTTGATAACCATTCCCTTCCTGCTCAAACTGGGAGCCTCATGTGGGACTTTATTATATTGTATCTATCCCAGAGCTTCATACAATGCTTGATACAGAGTAAATGCTTAACAAATACCACAGTTACTATTATGCAGCAGCGGGCGGTAGAGATTGGAATCGGGGGAGGCCGCAGGTTGGGAGACCATCAAGGAGGTTGGTGTGATGCCTGCTTTCTGGTTTGTAGTAGGGTAATGATAATGATAATTGTGGTATTCATTAAGCCGTTACTTTGTGCCAAGCACTGCACCAAGTGCTGGGATAGATAGAAAATAATCCAAGAGCTTATCCTGTCCTACCTTGATTATTACATCCTTGCTGACCTCCTTGTCTCTCCCCACTTCAGTCTATACTTCACTCTGCTACCTGGCTCATTTTTCTACAAAACACTTTTGGTCCATGTTTCCCCTCTTCTCAAGAACCTCCAGCCCATCCACTTATGCTTCAAACAGAAATTCTGTACCAAAACTTTAAAGCACTCAATCACCTTGCCCCCTTCCACCTTACCTCTCTGATTTCCCATGGCAACCAAGTCTTCATACTTTATTCCTCCAATGTCATCCTATGTGCTAGACCTCGATCTTGTCTGTCTCACCAACGGCCTCTCTCCCAAGTCCTGTTCTGGCCTGGATCTACCTTTCCCCTTCACATCCAACAGATGATCACTCTCCGCACCTTCAAAGCTTTATGAAAAGCACATCTCTTCCGAGAGGCCTTCCCCAACTAAGCCCTTATTCCCTCTCCTTCCACTCCCTTCTGCATCACTCTAGCAATGGATTTGCACCCTTTATTCACCCCTTCCCCAGACCCACAGCACTTATGTACACATCCATAATTTATTTATATTAATGGCTGTCTTCCCATCTAGACGATAATCTCACTGTGATCAGGGGAAGTATCTACCAACTCTGTTATATTAATAATAATGGCATTTATTAAGCATTTACTATGTGCAAAGCACTGTTCTAAGCACTGGGGAGGTTGCAAGGTGATCAGGTTGTTCCACAGGGGGCTCACAGTCTTAATCCCCATTTTACAGATGAGGTCATTGAGGCACAGAGAAGTTGTGACTTGCCTAAAGTCACACAACTGACAATTGGCGGAGCTGGGATTGGAACCCATGACCTCTGACTCCAAAGCCTGTGCTGTTTCCACTGAGCCACGCTGCTTCTCTATTGTCTCATAGTTATCCTTGTTGGTATGTCACAAAGTCAGAAGGACCTGGGTTCTAATCCCAGCTCTGCCAGTTGCTTGCTGTGTTCCCTTGGGCAAATCACTCAACTTCTCTGTGCCTCAGTTTCCTCAACTGTAAAATAGGGATACCCATTCTCCCTCTTACTTAAACTTTGAGCCCCATGGAGGTAGGGATTGTGTTCGACCTAATTAACTCATATCTACCCCAGCACTCGGAACAGTGTTAGACACATAGTAAATGCTGAACAAATAGCATAAAAAACTCAAAAAACTGACTTCTGAGAAATTACCTTCCTCCCTTAGGCAAGTGATGTGATGTGCTAACAAGATTCAAATGTGTCTCCTGAACAGACCGATGGGTACATTACAAATAAATTCACATTTGCAGAAGCACCCATGTTCTTTTTATCATGTGCCAGGGACTCAGGTCTTTTTCAAAAATTAAATATTCTGAAATGTTTGTTTGGGAACGAGTTGAATACAAAATAAACAGGAAAAGGGCACTGTTATGAAATTGAGCGGTTGTGTGACACGTAGGAAAAAAACAGAACACATTCAGGCTTTCTGAACAGAACAAATAGAGCAGATGTCCGCATTTTATTGCATAACATTTGTGGGACCAATACTTCATAAATATTGAATTTCTGAAGTGCTTTTTATATTAACTTTGAATTTTTAAGTTCACATTTTCAGTGATTATTCAAATCCGTGACTCAAGAATATGCCCACATCATAAAACATCCTGCAGGGTGTAGAAGAAGCTAAATAATAGATGATCAGGATAAAGCAATATTGTAAATTGACAAGTGCATTTCTTTTTGTTCTGAGAATGTGTTCACAAGAGAAGACAAGGACATAGTGGCTGAAGAAGTTCAGAAAGTTTGGGAAGGAATTCAGTAATTAGAATTGATGGTCCATTAAAACTCTCTAGTGAATCCATTTGTGGGATATATTGCTTTTACAGCCTGAGAGAAAATAGAGAACTTGGAATGAGACAAAGAGTATTGATCAGCCAGTATCTGGAAAATAGAAATAGGTTTTATTTGCTAACCTAATCCCCAAGTTGAAGCAGGATTTCAGTGTCAAATAAATCTAGAGTCAACTCTGGCCTTCACTAGTCTGAATTAAAACTCTATAGAGCTAATCTTAGCATTAAAATTGAGCTTGGCACAAAGGGAAATGATCGGGAGTAAAAAGATTGAGGTTTAGGAGAGGAAAAAGGCAAGATGGTATGGTCCAGTTTGGCTGTAGCTTACTCCAGCCCTGGAGAAATGAGTTTTATGAGGGCAGATGAAAGAAAACAGACTTTAAGTCAGAGAAGAGAAGCCTGAGGTGGAGCTGAAAATCTACTATGATCAATAACTCTTTCTTGAGTAACCCTGGGTATGTATTCCTGTATTTCAGAGTCTTGTTTCTTCATATCTCCTCTCCATTTATAACAAATAATCATGTTTTTATGGTACTTGTTACTCTTTTTTATTCCCCCTCTAGATTGTAAGCTCACTGTAAACAGGGAACATGTCTACCAACTCTGTTATACTTTCCCAAGTGCTTAATTCAGTGCTCTGCACACAGTAAGTACTCAATAAATACAATCGATTAATTGATTCTACTGTGTGCCAACCACTGTACTGACTGCTGGGGTAGATACAAGATGATCAGGTAGGACATAGTCCCTGTCTAAATTGGAGGGAGGAGGATTTAACCCCCCTTTAAGAGATGAGGTAACTGAGACCCAGAGAACTGAAATGACCTACCCAAGGTCACCCAGCAGACAAGTAGGATTGGAACCCAGATCCTCTGGCTCCCGGAACCATTCTCTTTTAATTAGCCCAAACTGCTTCCTGTGCTCTATTGAGAACTTACTGTTTTCAGAGCACTGTTCTAAACGTTTGGGGAAGTACTATACAATAGAGCTGGCAGATGTAATCCCTACCCACAAGCAGTTTATAATCTACATGGGGAGGCAGACATTGAAACAAATTACAGATAGGGCAAATAGTAGACTAAAAGAATATTTATGTAAGTGCTGTTGGCAGGATTTAAGAGATACACAGCCAAATGCACAGTGTACGTAGGGGGTACAGTCTGCTTTCTGTCTCCACCACAGGCAAAAGAATGGGAAGGGACTTAATTGCCTCAGGAAAGGTGTACACTAAATATTGGAAGTTGCCATGGCTAAAAACTGGAACATCTTATCAGTTAGAGGTATGGAATTGTCTTTCTTGGAGAACTTCCGCAAGAGTTTAGCTTCACATCTGTTGGAGATACTTAAGCCTGGAAGAAGAGAGATAAAACAGATGTACTTCCCAGGCTCTTTCCAATCCTGTTCTCCTGTGATGAGATGTCCAGCCCCATTCCCTCTTTCTAAAATCTGCTTCATATGATAACATTGGAATATTGTAGAGAAGTCCTATTACCTCCTCTATGCAGATGACTCCCAAATTTACCTCATTAGCCTGTACCAAGTCTCCTACAAGCTCACATTTTCTCCTACCTCCAGGACAGCTATACCTGGATATCCGTTTTGCAACTCAAGTTCAAAGTGTCCAAATCTTAATTCTCCCAAATACTCTTTTCCACCTAGCTGACCCATCTCAGCTGACCCCATCACCATCCTCACCATCTCTCAAGCCCGTGACCTCAGCATGTGCCTTAACGCTCCCTAAGGAAGGGTGTACGTCAGATATTAGACGTCGTCTTCGTTAAAAACTGGAACATCTTATCAGTCAGAGATGTGGAGTGATCTTTCCTGGAGATCTTCCATAAGAGTATACCTTCACATCTGGTGGAGCTGCTTAAGCCTAGAAGAAGGGAGATAAACCAGATATAATCCCCAAGCTTCTTCCAGTCCTATTATTCTGTGATGAGATTTCCAGCCCCTTTAGCTCTTGCCATTCATTCATTCATTCAATTGTATTTATTGAGTGCTTACTGTATGCAGAGCACTTTACTAAGCGCTTGGGAAGTACAAGTTGGCAACATATAGAGACGGTCCCTACCCAACAGGGAGCTCACAGTCTAGACAGTGGGCTCACAGTCTAGAACAACAGTTCTTTCTAAAATCAGCCTCATATAACGTTGCAAAGTTCCAGAGAAGTTCTACTACCGCCTCTGTACAGCTGATTCCAAAATTTACCTCATTAGCCTGGGTCAATCTCCCACAGGCTCATATTTTCTCCTACCTCCTGGACAATGTACCGAGCTATCCATGTGGCAACTCAAGCTCAAAGACTCCAAAACATAATTCTCCCAAATCCTCTTTCCCACCTAGCTGACCCATCTCAGCCGAGGCAGAGAAGCAGCATGGCTCAGTGGAAGAAGCACGGGCTTTGGAGTCGGAAGTCATGGGTTCAAATCCCTACTCCGCCAATTGTCAGCTGTGTGACTTTAGGCAAGTCACTTGACTTCTCTGTGCCTCAGTTCCCTCATCAGTCAAATGGAGATTGACTGTGAGCCCCACGTGGGACAACCTGATCACCTTGTATCCCCCCAGCACTTAGAACAGTGCTTTGCACATAGTAAGCGCTTAACAAATACCATTATTATTATTATTATTATTATTATTATTATCTCAGCTGACATCAGGATCTTCACCATCTCTCAAGCCCATAACTTTGGCATTCTCCTTAACTCCTTCAACCGGCATACTCAGTCAATCGCCAAACCCTGTTGGTTCTATCTTCAAAACATCTCCAGAATCTGCTCTATTTTCATGGCATTTAAGTGCTTAACATTCTGTCATACTGTTTTAAGTACTGGGGTAGATATAAGTTAATCAGGTTGGGCACAGTCCCTGTCCCACATGGACTCACAGTCCAAGTAGGAAGGAGAATGGGTATTGAATGACTATTTGGCATTTGAGGAAACTGAAGCACAGAGAAGTTAAGTGACTTGCCAAAGGTTACACAGCAGGAAAGTGGCAGAGCTGGGATTTCTTTCTATCCACTCACCTGTAAGCTTGCTGTGGACAGGAAACATGTCTACAGGTCTACCCACTCTGTTGCCTTGTACTCACCCAAGCACTGAATACAGTGCTGTGCACACAGTAAGCACTGAAAAAATACTACTTATTATTGATCCAAACTGCCTCTACCCTGGTCCAAGCACTTGTCATGTCCCAACTCAAATATCCCAATAGCCACCCTTAGCACTTTGTACCCATCCTCACATGTAATTACATATGTTAATCAATGAATGATATTTACTGAGTACTTACTGTGCGCAGAGCACTGTACTAAGCACTTGGGAAAGCACAATACAGTATAGTTGATAGACACAATCTCTGGCCACAAAGTGGCCACAGTCTAGTGCGGGAGACAGATATTAAAAATAAATTCCAGACAAGGGAAATGGGGGAGGGAAAGGATACGTTCATAAGTGCTTTGGATGGAGGGAGGCGTAAATATCAAGTGCTTAAGTAGTACAGATTCATTCATTCATTCAATCATATTTATTGAGTGCTTACTGTGTGCAAAGCACTGTACTAAGCGCTTGGGAAGTACAAGTTGGCAACAGTAGAGACGGTCCCTACCCAACAATGGGCTCACAGTCTAGAAGGGGGAGACAGACAACAAAACAAAACATGTGGACAGGTGTCAAGTCATCAGAATAAATAGAAATAAAGCTAGATGCACATCATTAACAAAATAAACAGAATAGTAAATATGTACAAGTAAAATAAATAGAGTAATAAATCTGTAAAAACATATACAAGTGCTGTGGGGAGGGGAAGGAGGTAGGGCGGGAGGATGGGGAGGAGGAGAGGAAAAAGGGGGCTCAGTCTGGGAAGCCTCCTGGAGGAGGTGAGCTCTCAGTACAGATCTGAGCCCAAAGGTGACACAAAGGGGAAATAAGGACTTAAAATTGAATAATCGTATTCATTATGATTCATTTCATTCATTTCATCCTTTCATATTCTTGTCCCGATTAGTATATCCCTTTTGGTCCTTCAACTCCTACTCTTGTAAATTATTTGGGTTTGCCTGCCTTCCCCATCGGATTGTAATAATGATAATTATAACTGTGGCATTTGTTAAGCACTTACTATGTGCCAAGAACTGTTTTAAGCATTGTGATAGATGCAAGCTAACCAGGTTGCACACAGTCCCTGTCCCACATGGGGTTCACGGTCTTAATCCCCATTGTACAGATGAGGTAACTGAGGCACAGAGAAGTGAAGTGACTTGCACAAGGTCACACAGCAGACATATGGCCGAGAATTCACCTCTTGTGATTCCCAGGCCCAAGCGCTTTCCACTAAACCATGCTGCTTCCCTTGAGGACAGGGATGGTGTCTTTTTCCTTTATTGTACTCTGCCCAAAGGTTTAGTACAATTCTCTGAACAGAAGGGATTCCCTAAATACCACTGATTGATTAATTGTACTCCCCTAAGCAGTTAGTACAGTGCTCTGCACATAGTAAGTACTCAACAAATAAATGCCATTGATTCTTTCATTCATTGATCAATGTATGGCACTGACAAAGTAAGGGAAAACAGGGTACATGTGAAATATATTTAACCTTGGTGCCAGGGAAAATAGCTTTGCAATAATATTAATTTCAATACAATTCAATGACATTGATTATCTTTTTTGAGGATCATTGAAGAGGAAGTGCATATTAATGTAACAGCAGTTCCCTGAATTTATAAATAACTATATCTTTTGGATAGAACGCATATGTGCCTTTTTTAAATGCAGAATTCTAACATCTTAGTCAGGATTTAGGAATCTGAATGTTTCCATGGTACTGAAAAACCATTACGATATTGGATTTTATGTTTGGAAGGGAAATTATCATTTTGACATTAGACGATCAGAAGACGTATTTGAAGATTGAAGGGCATGAAAAGAGTCTCAAAGTTAAACTTTAAGACTATCATAAGAAAAACTTGAAGACTGAAGGGCACGAAAAGTGTCTCAAAGTTAAACATTTAGTGGTCGAGCCTGCCAGAAGAGACATGAGAGGATGTAACTTTGAAGGGAGTTTTTGAGAAATCAGTATATCAGGCCTTTCAGATCTTTGGATTCTCTGGGCTGTTTTTGGCAGCACTGCACAGCTGGTGTGAAAACTCCTTATAAACTGCACATGAGAACTTGCATGAGTCTATCTTATCCTCCCAGCTCCTAACCTCCTTGAGGGGACAAAGGTGAGTGAGAGAGAGATTTGAGAGGGTGATCTTTGGCGATTTTTGTATCTCCATGCTCTAGAAATTTTCAAGTCACTTCCAGAAGTTTGAGACACAGGAATTCCAAATTAAGTAACAGGAAATAAGAGAAACAAGAAGTTGGATTCCCATTTTTACAACCCGTGATTTAGACACTCATTTTTTAAGGTGCCTGTGGTTTAAATACAAATACTCCCCATCATACATATCAGCTCTTTTTGTTTATTTTTTAATTTTTAATGGTATTTATTAAGCACTTATGTGCGAGGCACTGTTGGGGTAAATAATAATAATAATAATAATAATAATAATAATGGCATTTGTTAAGCGCTTACTATGTGCAAAGCAAATGCAAAGTAATCAGGTTAGACATAGTCCATTTCCCTCATAAGACTCAGTCTTAATCCCCATTTTGCAAACGAGGGAACTGAGGCCCAGAGAAGCAAAGTGACTTGCCCAAGGTCACACAGCATGCAAGTGTCAGAGCTGGGATTAGAACCCAGGTCCTTCTGACTCCCAGGACCATGGTCTATCCGCTAGGCCACATTGCTTCTCTTTAGTCACTATTCCCCAATTCACACGCTTTGATCCTTTCACATTGATGTTCTAACTGCATTATATACGTCACCCTCCTGCCTCTGAGGAATATGTGACTTCACTCATGCTGTTCCCTCAGTTTCTACCCCTTTTGTCCCCCCAAATCCACCAGACTAAAGCTCTCCCCAAGTCCCACATTCTTCAGGATATCTTTCCTGATTCTTTTAAAATACCCCAGTTAGGTCAACCCGATAGCCAACCTTAGTCTTCATGTATTTTATCTTTTTTTAGGATTATTGAAGAGGAAGTGCATATTAGTGTAACAGCAGTTCCTTGAATTTATTAATAACTATATGTTTTGGAAAGAACTCATGCACACCTTTTTTTAAATGTAGAATTCTAGCATCTTAGTCAGGATTTAGGAATCTGAATGTTTCCATGGTACTGAAAAACCATTACAATATTGGATTTCATGTTTGGAGAGGAATTGATCATTGTGACTTTAGACGATCGGAAGACGCATTTGAGGATTTAAGGGCATGAAAAAGAGTCTCAGCAGTCACATATATTTGTATTCGCACATTTGTGTCTGAGTTTGTATTTGTATTTGAATGTGTGAATTAGTATTTGCACATGACTATGAAACAAGGGACAGCTTTTGTGTGTGTATAAGGTGACTGGGATTGTAGATCCAGTATTACCTCAAAATGAAAGTCACACATGCACTCAGAGGTGAATTTTATCATCCATGGTGTTTTCTTTGAAAATGAAGGAAAGTTGTCCTTCATCTTTAGAATATGTAGTAAATATTTGAATATACCACTAAAATAGACATCTGGGTGTTTTGGAACATGCAAATATTTATTCAGCTATTTGGATTGGTGTAGAAGATTGCATTTCTCCCATCTTCATGACTGGTGTAATCCATTTATTTATACAATGTTGATATATACTAGTTATACTGCTCCTTTCTTCATGGCTAGTATAATCCATTTATTTACACAAAGTTGATATATGGTCTTTGCAGGAATATGATGTAGTTTTTGAAAAAAACAGCATGATCTATGGTAGACTAAATTTTGAATACAGATTACAGGAAACTTCTCCAGTATTATGAAGAGTGGCCAGCTCTTTGGTTTTCAGTGTTTGTGACCAATTGGATGTAATTCAGATGGATTTTGGAAATACACACCATTTTGGAGACTTTCAAAGCACTTGGCTCATTGAGCTAGGAAAAAAATTTCCAAATCTGAGATTAATTTACTTTTAAGAATGATACTATGTTTCCAAATTATTCTTTGGGCTATTACGATTTGCATTTCTGGGTAAGTTTAAAATGCCGTCTATTTAGAAATGTTTACAGAAATCCAATTGCTGAATTAATAGCTGAAGGATGATACTAGGCAAAACTCTTTGAAGAAGTTTCCTCAGATGATATATTCAGTTTTTCAGATTCCCACGTATTGGCCGATATTTTCCATTTCCCTTCTAACCCAAATAGCCTATCCTCATCCTCACATTGGCAGCCTGATGTACATATTAAATAGACATGGTCTCATCTCTCCAGATGCTTAAAATATAAAAGAATTTTCCAGCAGAATCATTCAAAATCCTTCTTTTTTAGCCAGGGAACTGAACGGTCTAACGTCAGTGGACTGTGGCCTCTTGTTTTCTTGACTGTTAGCCCAAGTGACCTTCTTATGAGATTTATTCTGTTATCCTGATTGTCGGTTTTCTTCCAACAGGATGACTGCAGTTGTCCAAATACTCCTGCATTCATTTTGCAAATTCTTGCTAATCAGATTTTAGTTAAACAAACCTCATGTTGCTGCTGCTTGTGTGGGATAACTTGCGTTCTCCACAATGCAAATGCAACACCAACCATGAGGATAGTTTCAAAAAATGAACAAACATTTTCCACTTACCCATTTAAGGGCACCAGTAGGTCCGAGGCCATCTGGGGACTCCACGAGGAAGAAGGAGAGCTAGAGAAATGTTGGGGACCAGTGGATTGGAGTCATTTGGTGGGGACTTTCAAACCCCTTCTGTTTTAATGGTATCTATTAAGTGCTTACTATGTGTTGAATGCTGTTCTAGACTCTGGGGTAGGTGCAAATTAATTAGGTAAGGTACAGCCTCTATCCCATATGGGGCTCACCATCTAGGTAGGAGGGAGAACAGAGATTCCCATTTTACAGTTGAGGAACCTGAAGCATAGAGAAATTAAGTGATTTGCCCAGAATCATTCACCAAGCAATTGGCAGAGCTGGGATTAGAATTAAGATAATAATAATAATGGCATTTATTAAGCACTTACTATGTGCAAAGCACTGTTCTAAGTGCTGGGGAGGGTACAAGGTGATCAGGTTGTCCCACAGGGGGCTCACAGTCTTAATCCCCATTTTACAGATGAGGTAACTGAGGCACAGAGAAGTTAAGTGACTTGCCCAAAGTCACACAGCTGACAGTTGGTGGAGCAGGGATTTGAACCCCTGATCTCTGACTCCAAACCCTGGGCTCTTTCCACTGAACCACGCTGCTTCTCGTGCTTCTGCTTCTCAGATCTTCAGATCTTCTGCAGACATTGGCTCTCCGCAGTTCTCCTCTTTTTACATCAGATAGGTGATGTTAGAGACTTTATTGACAATGAAGGACCTAATGACATGGGGCACTGCTTTCTGTAGAGGAACAGAGTAGAGTGGGAAGCAATGTGGCCTAATGGATAGAGCATGGGCCTGGGAGTAAGAAGGACTAGGGTTCTAATCCCAGCTCCAACACACGTCTGCTGTGTGACCTTGGGCCACTCACTTCACTTTTCCGTTCCTCATTTACCTCACCTGTAAAATGGGGATTAAGACTTTGAGCCCCTCATGGGGCAGGGACGGTGTGCGACTTGATTAGCTCGTACCTGCTCCAGCACTTGGCACTGTGCCTGACACATAGTAAGTGCTTAACAAATACCATTAAAAAAAAAGAGTGCAGTGAAATGGTAGTTTGAATCATCAGTGGAAGGTTGCGAGATGGTACCCAAACTCTTCCCTCCCAGTATTTAAAAAGTTCTGCCAATGTTTGTAGTGGATACAAATGGTTACACCAAACGATCATTTGAACAATTTCTATACCACTTGTGATAATTATCATGAACATTTCCTCATCATTCCTTATGCTGCTACAGTATTGGCATTGCTTTCATGTATCTTCTTCCAATAGCACAATAGCAATTTTCCCATTTTCACAAGTGTACCAGGATTGCCTTTTCCAAATTCACTTTCACTTTTTTTTTCTGGTTTCCTGCATCTCGACCACGATCAGAGTATGCAACAGAGATTCTCCTTTGCTAAAGTAAGAATGTTTGATTCCTCTGGCCTCACACCCATCTCCCTCCCAGCCACAGTTCCCTTCCATTCTGCTTCTAACGCCATCAAAGCCACCATAAACCTGCATAAGATGCATTTCCCCTCCTTAAGCCTCAGAGTGAAGAGAGGAAAGAGAGCAACTTTATTACTTTATTATCATTCATCATTATTAATGGAATTTATTGATTCATTGGCCTTATGCAGAGCACTGTACTGGGTCCCGGGGGAAGGTAAAATCAAACCGAGATGCAAAGGGAAACAATGTGGCCTAGTGGATAGAGCCCAGTCCTGGGAGTCAGAAGGACCTGGGTTCTAATTCTGGCTCTGCCACTTGTCCGCTGTGTGACCCTGGGCAAGTCATTTCACTTCTCTAGGCCTCAGTTACCTCACTTGTAGAATGGGGGTCAAGACTGTGAACACCACATGGGACGTAGACTGTGTCCGAATTGATTAGTTTGTACCTAACTCAGTGCTTAGAACAGTGCCTGGCACATAGTAGGTGCTGAACAAATACCATAAGTCACTTTACTTCTCTGTGCCTCAGTTACCTCATCTGTAAAATGGGAATAAAGCACTTAGTAGAGTGCTCTGCACACAGTAAGTGCTCAGTAAATACAATTGAATGAATGAATGAATGAATAAAGACTGTAAGCATCATGTGGGACATAGTCTGTGCCTAAAATGATTAGCTTGTATCTTCCCCAGTGCTTAGAACAGTGTCTGGCACATAGCTTAACAAATACCATAAAAAGTGAAAGTGATAATAATAATTATGGTACTAATATTTATGGTAAGTTATGAAATTGTTCTCTTCAAGGGATTTAAGAAGTAGTCACCTTTATAAGGTTTTGTTTTTCCCCTCTTTACACTGTGAGCTACTGGAAATCAAGACTCTCATATAGGTCTACTCAGTAGGTGCTCAAGAAATACGAGGGAGATTGAAGATGGTCTGTCAGTTTGGTAATAAGAAGAAAACGTCAATACAATGCAATGGGAAATAATCCTTTGGATCAGGATTTGTTTTTCCATGGAATGAGTTATTGTTGTGTTTTTAGGGGTGTGCTGGATTTAATGGTACTTGAAAACTGTGAGAAGTGAAAAATATCCTAAATGCAGTTGTAAATGTTTCTTGAATGGGAGCTTGTTAGGGAGAAAAAATTTCACAAAATAATAATGATGGTATTTGTTAAGTGCTTACTATGTGCAAAGCACTGTTCTAAGCACTGGGAGGATACAAGGTGATCAGGTTGTCCCACAGGGGGCTCACAGTCTTAATCCCCATTTTACAGATGAGGGAACTGAGACTCAGAGAAGTTAAGTGACTTGCCCAAGGTCACACAGCAGATGTGGCGGAGCCGGGATTCAAAGCCATGACCTCTGACTCCAAAGCCCATGCTCTTTCCACTGAGCCATGCTCAGTCAGTCAATAATATTTATTGATTGCTTACTGTGTACAGAGCACTGTACTAAGCGCTGGGGAAAGTAAATATAGCAATCTAACAGACACATTCCCTGATCACAATGAGCTTACAGTCTAGACACAGAGACAGACATCAGTACAGATAAATAAAATGAAAGATATGTACAAGAGAAGCAGTGTGGCTCACTGGAAAGAGCACGGGCTTTGGAATCAGTGGTCATGGGTTCAAATTCCAGCTCCGCCACTTTTCAGCTGTGTGACTTTGGGCAAGTCACTTAACTTCTCTGGGCCTCAGTTATTACCTCATCTGTAAAATGGGGATGAAGACTGTGAGCCCACCGTGGGACAACCTGATCACCTTGGAACCTCCCCAGCGCTTAGAACAGTGCTTTGAACATAGTAAGTGCTTAATAAATGCCATCATTATTATTATTATTATGAGTGCTGTGGGGCTGGGAGGGGGGATGAATAAAGGGACCAAGTTGGAGAGACCCAGAAGGGAGTAGGAGAAGAGGAAAGGAGGGCTCAGTCATGGAAGGCCTCTTGGAGGAGCTGTGTCTTCCGTTGCCAAATTGTACTTTCCAAGCGATTAGTACAGTGCTCTGCACACAGTAAGCGTTCAATAAATACGATCGAATGAATGAATGAAGGCTTTGAAGCAGGGGAGTCATTGTGTAATATGAGGTTGGAGGGCATTCCAGGCCAGAGGCAGGATGAAGGAGAGAGGTCATCGGCGAGATAGACAAGATCAAGGAAGAGTGGGCATTAGAGAAGCCAGGTGTATGGGCTGGGTTGTAGTAGAAGAGTAGCGAGGTGAGGTACGAAGGGGCAAGGTGATTGACTAAAGGTGATAGCCTTCCTTCTTCGCAGAATACAGGAATACTAATTAATTTCTTGTACTAGATAGCCCAGAGTTATTTGGGTCAAGTGAACAGCCATCTTGCCATATGAAATATAACTATTTTGAGCTTTAGGAGTTGTAATCGAGGGGGCGATCTGGCGGCAAATTACTTCTCCCTCATCTCATTTCTACAGAAACAAAAGTCAAGGCAAGAACTCAAGTTTCCATAAGTTTGAGTCTTCCTGAAGGAAGCCTGTCTTCCTTTCCAGCTCTGCCATTTTGTTCTCTCTCCTCGGCACCACCTCTCTGACCTATATCCAGCCCAATTTGCTTGTATCCACCTAGCATTTAGTACAGTGCCTGGCACATAGTAAGTGCTTACCAAATACCATTATTATGGTTACGCATCGCGCAAATTAAGGATCCCTCTCTCCTCTCATGAACAGTGTTGCCAAATTTGCTGAATGGGAGGAGGAGGTGGTAATGATTTGGGGGAGAGCTTCATGAGCTTCTGTATTTGAATTTTTATTTATTTCAAAGGCCTTGTACTGATTCAGTGCCCAGGGAAATTACATTTTTAGAGGTTGCCTGCAACATCTAGAGGGATATTTTACAGCAAGTGGTTTTCACCTAGAACCCTTTCTTGACAACTGAACGAGTCAGTAAAATCTCTATTTGAGACACAGCATGGTGTAGTGGATAGAGCACGGGCTTGGGAGTAAGAAGGTTATGGGTTCTAATCCCTGCTCCAGCACTTGTCTGCTGTGTGACCTTGGGCAACTCACTTCACTTCTCTGGGCCTCAGTTACCTCATCTGTAAAATGGGGATTGAGACTGTGAGCCCCACATGGGACAGGGACTGTGTCCTACCTGATTCGCTTGTATCCACCCCAGAGCTTAGTACAGTTCTTGGCACATAGTAAGAATTTAACAAATGCTATTATTATTATTATTACTACTACTATTAGATTTGTTTTCTCGAATCCTGGAGCTAAAAGATCTTGAGAAGTCTTGCCCTCATAGGTAAGACTGCATTGAAACATTTGATATGAATGAAAATTCTTCCCTGAATTTGAAGGAGATTCTCCAGCACCCTAAAGTTACTAAGTCCAGAGTTTAACACTATTCACTGAGATCTGTTTCAGTCTTACGTTCCGTATTTTAATCAGTTGTATTTATTGAGTGCTTGTGGTGTGCAGAGCACTGTACTAAGCGCTTGGGAGAGTATAATGTAACAGAGGTGGTAGACAGGATCCCTGTCCACAACAAGCTTACAGTCTAGGGCATGGGCTGAAAGTCCAGCTCCTCAAAGCACTGCAGTCACTTATAATAATAATAATGGTATTTGTTAAATTCTTACTATGTGCAAAGCACTGTTTTAAGCGCTGGGGGGATACAAGGTGATCAGGTTGTCCCCTGTGGGGCTCATAATCTTAATCCCTATTTTACAGATGAGGGAACTGAGGCACAGATAAGTTAAGTGTCTTGCCCAAAGCCACACAGCTGACAAATGGCGGAGCCGGAATTAGAACCCATGACCTCTGACTCTCAAGCCCGGGCTTTTTCCAATGAGCCACGCTGCTTCTCTGTTTTAATGTGACCAGATATCCCACCAGATGTCCCACCAACAGACAGGATGGTCACAAATTTCGGGTTTCTGTTCCACCTCTCAAAAAGCAAAATGGAGAATCCATTTGAGTCCTGCCTTTCAGCATGGCCTAGTGGCAAGAACACAGGCTTGGGAGTCAGAGATCGTGGGTTCTCATCCCACCTCCACCATTTTTCTGCTGTATAACCTTGGGCAAGTCATTTAACGTCTAGTGGCAAGAGCATGGGCCTAGGAATCAGAGGCCGTGGGTTCTAATCCCACCTCTGCCACTTGTCTGCTGTGTGACCTTGGGCAAATCACTTAACTTCTCTGTGCCTCAGTTACCTACTCTGTAAAATGGGCCTTGAGACTGTGAGCCCTACGTGGGACAATCTGATTACCTTATATTTACCCCAGCGCTTAGAACAGTGCTTGGCACATAGTATGTGTTTAACAAATATGGTAATTATTATTATTATTATTGAGCTAGCAGGAAGAAGACCCCTGAAGCAGCCACTTGTTTTCTGTGTGCCCTTGGGCAAGTCACTCCACTTCTCTGCGCCTCAGTTACCTCATCTGTAAAAGGGGGATTGACCGTGAGCCCTACATAAGGCAGGAATTGTGTCCAACCTGATTAATTTGTAACTACCCCCAGTGCTTAGTACAGTGCCTCACACATAGTAAGCGCTTAACAAATGCCATGAAACAAACAAAACAAAAAAGCAGTGGTGGTTCAGGGAGAAGGAAGCAGAAAGTTTTCCAATCTCCCCACCTCCTCCACCTCCTCTTTCTTTTCCTTCTCCTCACTTATTATTATGGTATTATGGTACTTATTATTATGGTATTTATTTCAGAGACCTCGCACTGATTCATTGCCCAGAGAAATCATATTTATAGAGGTTGTTTGTAACTTCTAGAGGTGATATTGTACAGATGTTGTGCAGCAGGTGTTCACTCTTCTCTTTTTCCTTCTCTTTTTCTTCCTCCTTCTCCCTTTTCCTCTCCTTCTCCTCACTCTTTTCCTTTACCTTCTCTTCCAACTCCTCCATCGCCATAGCATTGTTCTGGCCCATCCTGGGTCTGAGCAAAATCAAATTCTCCTCCTGAGGCAGTTCATTTATTCATTCAATTGTATTTATTGAGCGGTTACTGTGTGCAGAGCACTGTACTAAGCGCTTGGGAAGTCCAAGTCGGCAACATATAGAGATGGTCCCTCTCCAACAACGGGCTCACAGTCTAGAAGGGGGAGAAAGACGACAAAACAAAACATGTAGACAGGTGTTAAAACCGTCAGAATAAATAGAATTATAGTATATGCATATCATTAATAAAATAGAGTAGTAAATATGTACAAATATACACAAGTGCTGTGGGGAGGGGAAGGAGGTAGGGCCGGGGAGAGGGGTGGCTATGGGGAGGAGGAGAGGAAAAAGGGGGCTCAGTCTGGGAAGGCAAGATGAGCCAAGGGGGAAATCAAATTGTTTTCTGGGGTTACTGCTCCTTCTGTTTCGGTGGCGGGGGCAGTGGCTGGGGACATAGAGCTGGTAGTGGCAAAGGCTCGACTGGGCCGTCTCTTACCAAGATGGCACAGTTGTTATGCTCCGCCGCTATCAAGAAGCAGCGGCAGTGATCCAAGCTCAACTGGCCTTTTTCAGACCAAGATGGTGGGGCAGAGCTGCCACCACCACCAGATAAAAGCGACAGTGAACCAGCCCAGAATCGATCAGTTAAACCAGGGCTTTGGTCACCCGTTTTTTTGAAATGGTATTTGTAAAGTGTTCACTGCTTGTTAAATGCCGTTCTAAGCCCTGGGGTAGACACAGTGCCTGTCTCGCATGAAGCTCTCAGTCTAAGTAGGAGGGAAAACAGGAGAACTGAGGCATGGAGAAGTGAAGGTCACACGGCCGTCGAGTGGTGGAGTGGGGATTAGAACACAGGGCCGAGCTCTTTCCACTAGGCTACACTGCCTCTCCACTTAGGAGGAGACAGTAGCTCCAATTAGCCAGTCAGGACCACCATTTGAGTTGGGGCAGAGGCATAGATGAAAAATGGAGGTGGTCATGGAGATGACTATCTTCTCCCTTTTTTCCTCTTTCTCCCACTCTCATCTTCTTCCCCATTTCCCTTTCCCCTGTCCTTCTCACTCTCTCTCCTTCACTTTCCTTTCCACTCTTTCCCTTCTACCATCATCCCTGACCCTTCCCCCTCCACCAAGGCAACCAGAAATCTGGTTCTCTTAACCTTATTGTCCTTATGAACTGGGTCCGTTTATGATATAACTTTATGGGGAGGGATGATGTAATAGTCAAGAAGATCGATCTTTTCCCTTTTTGATCTCTGAAATGTAATAAGTACACTTGTATTCATTCCCCGGTGTAGGCAAAGTTGCATTGCCTAAATTCATCTTGCAAATTAAATACAGGAGGAGTCAAACAGATGGCTTATTCTGCTGTTGTCACTTCTTGGCAGGGACAACCTTATTAAAATGGTAATTTTGCCGCAGATTTCATATCTATTACAAACGTTGCCAGGACTTTTAAATACGAAGAGTTTGAATCTGTGACTCGGAACCTTTTCCAGATGCACTTGGCATCAGAAGAGGCCTCACATGAAACTTGTAAACCTGGAAGTTCAGGAAGGATGGAGCTTTTGAGTTTACCCAGAAGGCAGGCACCTTTATCATTCGTGTATCCATCATGCCGTGTGAAGAAATGTCTAGTTCACCCCAAAGACAATAGCTGGGCTTGTGAAGAAAGGTCACTCTGGGAAAATGTGGGCTTGGGGCTTTGAAAATCTTTGGTGCCATAAACCTTCTCTCCTGCTTGGCTAACAACGGAGATTCCCCAAATCCCGCTGTTGAAAATAGTCCCTTTTCAGAGGGAGTAGGGAGGGGATGAAAATTTTCCTGGTAGCGCTTTGGATTTTTCCATGAACTCACCATGTGCTCCACATACAGGAACTTTTGTTTGGGGGCCAAAGAGACACATTTCTGCTTGAAGCAACTTCTCCACTTTACTCAAAGCAAAATCTCCCTCTGAGGAATGGTGTTTGCCAGGCTGCCTGGGAACATTCTGCCTTGGATCAAATGCATCAACATTTCTGAAGCAATTAGTTCTTCTCCCTTCAATAGTTGAAAAATAAAGAGCAGTTCCTTGGCCTTAGGAAGAGTCAACATCAGTTTCTCTAGGTCTAGCCCATATTATGCCTTCCCAAGATTTGCACCCAGTAAGTGCTCAATATATACTGAATGAATGAACGAAAGAAACGCCAAACCTAGAAATTAATGGAAAGACTAACTTTGCCCAAACTGCATGGAAAATATAATGGGTTTTACTTTATCTCAGGAAATAACAATAATAATAATAATAATGATGGTATTTGTTAAGCGCTTACTATGTGCAAAGCACTGTTCTAAGCGCTGGGGAGGTTACAAGGCGATCAGGTTGTCCCACAGGGGGCTCACAGTTTTAATCCCCATTTTCCAGATGAGGTAACTGAGGCCCAGAGAAATGAAGTGACTTGCCCAAAGTCACACATGTTATCGATGTACTGAATAGGACTTAAGGATAGCTTCTGTCTCTAGTTCTGTCACTTACTGCTCTATCATCTCAGTCAGTCAACCATCTTTATTGAGCGCTTACTGTGTGCAGAGCACTGTACTGAGCACTCGGGAGAGTATGATATATCAGAGATATTCCCTGCCCACGTTGAGTTTACAGACTAGAGGGAGACACAGACTTTAATAGAAATAAATAAATAACGGATATGTACCTAAGTGCTGTGGGGCTGGGAGGGGGGATGAATAAAGGGAGTGAGTCAGGGCAACGCAGAAGGGAGAGGGAGTGAAGAAGATGTCACCCAAGTTCTAAGTTTCTTTTGTAAAATGGGGTCAATCAATCAATCGATCATATTTATTGAGTGCTCACTGTGTGCAGAGCACTGTACTAAGCACTTGGGAGAGTACGACACAACAATTCCCTACCCGCAACGAGCTGGATTGGTAATACCTGTCCTCTGTCACACCCAGCCTTCTTCATGGGAAGACAGTTTGGGATTTGGGTGATTGTAAAATTAGTGGGATGAAACCACTATTTCAAAGGCATCAAAGTTCAGTCTCTTTCAACCTTTTTTTTTGTGCAATTCCCACTTTGTGTCACTGGAAGTACTCCAGGAGACCACTAGTTCATAGGTGGGGAGGGAAGGAGATTATAATGGAAAAGCAAGAAAATGGTGAAGCATCACGGCCCTAGTGAAAAGAACCCTAGCCTGGGGGTCAGGGGACCTGGGCAATAATTCCAGTTCCACCACTTGTCTGCTGTGGGACCTTCTCTAGGCCTCAGTTGCCTCATCTGGAAAGTGGGGATTAAGACTATGAGCCCTATGTGGGGCAGGGACTGTATCCAACCTGAGTAGCTTGTATCTACCCCAGCACTAGGAAGCAGCATGGCCTAATGACAAGAGCACGGGCTTGGGAAATAGAGGATGTGGGTTCTAATCCTGGCTCTGCCACTTGTCTGCTGTGTGACCTTGGGCAAGTCACTTCACTACTCTGTGCCTATTCATCTGTAAAGTGGGGATTAAGACTTTGAGCCCCATGTGGGACAGGGGCTGTATCCAACCTGACTACCTTGTAACTACCCCGGTGCTTAGAACAGTGCTTGGCACATCGTGTTTAACAAATGCCATTATTATTATTGTTATTATTATTATTTAATTATTAAGTGCTGGTACATGGTAAGCCCTTAAAAAAATTAAAAAACAGACAAAAAACACTTATAGGGCCATAGTAAACTTTTTCATAGCAAACAATATCAGGGTTTGCCTTTACCTTCCTTTAATTAATCAAAGGATAGTGGAATATGCATCAATTATTACCTGCTGTGCTTTGAGATTCCCCTGTTGCTATAAGTAACTTGAACAGTGCTTTGTGCACAGTAAGCGCTCAATAAATAGAATTGTATTTATGTAAATTGTATATTGTATACAGTAGAAGAACATTGGTGCAGCCTGATTTGCATCCAAGCTAGACTCCATCTGAACAAGTCAGAATCTATCTAGCCGATTTTTAGTAAACCCCGAGAAAGAAGAATCAAATTCATTTTCCGTGCTAACAAACCACCTATTTAACTATCATCTGATCTGGCTAGTAAAATCTTTCTTTTATAAGGAATCAGGGGATCGTCTCCCCCTCTAGACTGTAAATTCACTGTGGGCAGGGAACATGTCTACCAACTCTGTTGTACTCTCCTAAGCATTTAATACAGTCCTCTCCACACAGTAAACATTCAATAAATACCACGGATGATGAGGAGGAGGATGACCCGATGATCTCCTGAAGTCTCTTTGGATGTTTATTATCTTTTTCTGGAAATGAACCTCGTGGCAGTCTAAGTACTTGTATTTATCTCTAGTCTCTTCACCCCAGAACTCCCACTTGAGCACTTCTGTGACACCTAAGCATCTGTGTGAACGAACCCCATTGCAAAGCTTACGTACATCTCTTTCAAGTCTATCACTTCCTCCTACCTGTAATTTAGTTCAGTGTCTGTTTCCCCCACTGGACTAAAAGAGAGAAGTCAGTCAGTTGTATTTATTGAGAACTTCCTGTGTAGAGAATACTCCTAAGTGCTTTGGAGAGTATAATATAACAATAAACAGATACATTCCCTGCTCACAATGAGATTACAGTATAATTGGGGACTGGCCTTGCTTGCTATCCTCCTGATGCCAAATGCTAGGTCAGCCGACTTCCTAAACTTCTATTTCTCAGAAGAAGGGTTTAAAAAATTGCTTTATTATGGATTTCTGTCAGGTTTGACTTAAGTTTGTCCCCAGGATCCCTTCCTTCCCTCATGGTACCTTGCCAGTCACTATTCAGTTTGTTTTTCCTTCCTCAATACGGTCTGTGCTTTTGGATAAGGAGGCACTGCTATATTGTACTGTGGTAGTGTTAAGTTTAAGTTCCATCCAGTAATAATAATAGCAGTATTTATTGAGGGCTTATTCTGTATCAGGTGCTAGATCTGTCTGAGACCTTTGAATTCCATCGGAAAAGGTGGGAGGGTTTGTTTTTTTTTTTTTAGCTCATAGAATAGTGGCTTAGTGGATAGAACAAGGGCTTGGAAGTCAGAAGGACCTGGGTTCTAATCCTGGCTCTGCCACTTGTCTGCTGTGTGACCTTGGGCAAGTCACTTCACTTCTCTGGGTCTCAGTTACCTCATCTGGAAAATGGGGATTAAGAGTGTGAGCCCCATGTGAGACAGGGACTGCGTCCAACATGATTAATTTGTATCTACCCCAGTGCTTAGAACAGTACTTAGTTACTAGTTACTAATACTTAGAACACAGTAAGCCCTTGAAAGTACCATTATTATTGTTGTTATTATTATTATTATTAATTGCATTTCCCCTATTTGTTGTTTCTGATTAAACAGTGCTCCCACATATCTGAAATCTGCTTCTAAGACATTTAGACTGTAAGCTTGCTGTGGTCAGGAAAAGAGTACCAACTCCGTTGTACTGTCCCAAGTGCTTAGTACAATGCTCTGAACTCAGTAAATACCACTGATTGATTGATTGCCGAAGAGCTGGAGAAACAGCATGGCTCAGTGGAAAGAGTACGGGCTTGGGAGTCAGAGGTCATGGGTTCTAATCCCGGCTCCGCCACTTGTCAGCTGTGTGACTTTTGACAAGTCACTTAACTTCTCTGGGCCTCAGTTCCCTCATCTGTAAAATGGGGATGAAGACTGTGAGCCCCACGTGGGGCAACTTGATCACCTTGTATTTCCTCCAGCGCTTAGAACAGTACTTGGCACATAGTAAGCGCTTAACAAATGCCAACATTATTATTATCATTATTATAACCAGATCAGGCACAGCCCCATTATCAAGTGCCGTAGAGTCATTTCTGCTGCATAGTGACTCCATGGATATACTTTCTCCAGAACGTCCTGTCTTCTGCCATAATCCGCAACATTTCTAACCATTCTTCCGTTATTATTGATATTGATCTGAACATCATTGATATTCATATATTCATCAATGATATGAATATCATTGATATTCGTCTTGCTGCTTGTCGGCCTCTTTCACTTTTTCCCTGGACTTTTCCTAGCATTAGTGTCTTCTCCAGAGAATTAGTCCTCCTGATTCTGTGTCCAAAATATGCCAATCTAAGTTGAGTTATTTGGACTTCCAAAGACCATTTTGGTTTGATTTGCTCTAAAATCCATTTGTTTGATGATCCACATGATGCTCAGTGTCTTAAGAGGAAGGGAGGACAAATGCTTCACCCTCATTTTGGGAACGTGTCTAGAGACTCTGTTGTATCATACACTCCCAAGCACTTAGTACAGTGCTTTTCACACAGTAAACCCTCAGTAAAAACCATTGATTGATTGATTGATTGATTTTTACAGATGAGATAAGTGGGGCACAGAGAAGCTAAGTGACTTGTCCAAGGTCACAAAACAAGGAAGTGATGCAGTTAGGATTAGAATACAGGTCCTTTGACTCTCAGGCCTGTGCTGTTTTCATGAGGCCATGCTGAATTCTACTGTGTATTAATATTACAGCCAGTACTATTAATAGCATATATTGATTTTGAGTTTATTATATACATTGTGTATATATTAAGCATTTGGAGTTTTATTTACTTTTTAGAGGTACTTTAGTTTGGGAGGGTGATTGCTTATGAGGCTGTGTTCTGTACATTCAAACTTGAGATAAAAGAAAAACAAGTTTTCATAGATTTTTGCAACACCAAACCATCATCAAATGTGTGATTGGCTCCCTAGAGTTTAGAAACAATCTATTTATCCCTTATTTTGAAGTACATGGGTTTTGGGTTGAGTTAAAGGTGGTATGAACTTGGCCTCGATGATTAAGTGTTTTCAGAATCTCCACCTCGTACAATTCCCATCTGGTCAATGCACAACTTTCAAAACAGCATCTCCCAAAGAATGGGAGAAAGATGTGGCTACCTCTTTGAGCACCATATGTACTCTTGGATCTTGTTTTCTGAGTTGCTGATTTCATTTTGGTTGGGATGTGGATTTGAGTGAAGAAGAGAGAGCAGGTTTTGATTCTTCTTTATAGGTTTAGGATTAAGCATTTGGAAAGGTGGCAATGACGGAAAATATATTAAAACACAACTCCATTAAAAAAGGACATTTTTACAGCATAGTTCAAGTTTTCGGGTTGTTTGGAAATGATTCTTGATCAATCAATCAATGGTATTTATTGATACCATTGATACATCTCTAGACTATAAGGTCTCCCTAAAGTGTAAGCTTTTTGTGAGCTTACCAACTCTGTTGTATTGTACTCTCCCAAGCATTTGTTACGGTGCTAAGCACACAGTAAGCACTCAATAAACACCACTGGTGATGAGGATGATTTGAGGAGTGCTTACTTTGTGCAGAGCACTATGCTAAACGCTTGGAAAAGTACAGCGCTGGGATACTGTGCTCAATCCTTTTCCCATCTGACTGTTTGCTGTAATTCTGCACCTTTCAGCAGCCTCAAGCACACAGTGCAAGTGTGATAAATTGGTTTTGATCCAGAAAGAGGAGCACCGGGTTCTTTTTATTCTTCTATTTCTGAGAATCTCTTTTTGTATTAAGTTCTGCCTCCCCTTCTAGATCGTAAGCTCCTCGAGGGCAGGGAAAGTGTCTACCAACTCCATTATAATATAGTCTCTCAAGCGCTTAGCATACTGCTCTCCATACAGGAAGCACTCAATAAATGCGACATTGTTAGGAGCTGAGTTGTCTAGTAAAGCAGCTGTTTCCTCACCATGGGGAGTAGTCAAAGTGGCAAGTGTTTTGAGGTGACTATTGCAGTGTCTGGAGCATCCCTTCTCTCTGGTATGCTTCATCTCTTCTCCTCTACTCCCTGTTCCTACTAGAGGTCTATTTTGCCTTGCCTGGGCCCGGGGGTTCAAGTCCACCTCTGGGAAGGTTGAGAAGGGGAAATCTTTTCTTGTATGTTGCATCCAGCACTAGGTTGTCTTTAGGGTTTATCCACTCTGGGGATTTGAACTCATCACAAGTTGAGAAGCAGCTGACCTAACAGAAAGAGCACGGGCTTGGAAGTCAGAGGGCCTGAGTTCTAATCCTGACTCTGCCACTTAATAAAGATAATAATCATGGTACTTGTTAAGTGCTTACAATGTGCCAAGCACTGTTTTAAGTGCTGGGCTAGTTACATGTTAATCAGGTTGGACACAGTCCCTGTCCTAGATTGGACTCTCACTCTTAATTCCTATTTTTTACAGATGAGGAAAAGGAGGCTTAGAGAGGTAAAGTGACTTGCCCAAGACAAGTGATGGAGCCAGGATTAAAACCCATGACCTTCTGATTCCCAGGCCCACACTTTATCTACTACACCAGGCTGCTTCTCTTGAGCAAGTCACTTCACTTAATAATAATAATAGTAATAATAATTATGGTACTTGTTAGGTGCTTACTATGTGGTAAGCACTGTTATTAAGTGCTGGGGTAGATACAAGTTAACCAGGTTGGACACCTCAGTGACCTCATTTGTAAAATGGGGATTAAGATTGCAAGTACTACATGGGATAGGGACTGCGTTCAACCTGATTAGCCGGTCTGTACCCCCAACACTTGGTAAAGTGCCTGACTTATAGTAAGTGCTTAACAAATAACACTAAAAAAAAAAATAGCCGCTTGATTTCCCCTCAGATAACCTGGGGAATCAAAAGAGTTCCCTGGTCCAGTAGGGAATGACCTGGAGCCGAGCTGGTTCTCCATTGTCTACTCCAAACCAACCACAGTCTGGATTCAAACCATCTGACCTGACTTGGTCAGCCGGCCGTGCTGGGGCAGGGGGTTGATGCAGAAAGCCCTGGCTTCCTCTGCCCTCATTCTGGCCTCAATGGACAGGGAAATTTGGAACCAGATGTGAAAAATTCAAGCCTAATAGTAAAGAGAAGCTGCATGGCCTAGTAGAATTACTCTCTCCTCCTTCAAAGCCTTATTTAAAGCACATCTTCTCCAAGAGGCCTTCCCTGACTAAGCCCTCATTTCTTCTTCTCCCACACCCTTCTGCTTCACCCTGATTTGCTCCCTTTATTCGCTCCCCATCAGCCCCACAGCACTTGGGGGGGGCTGATTATTATTATATTATATTATTATTATATCCATAATTTATTTATTTATACTAATGCCTGTTTCCCCCTCTAGACTGTAAGCCTGTTTGGGGCAGGGAACATGTCTGTTACATTATACACTCCCAAGCACTTAGTACAGTGCTCTACACACAGTAAGAGCTCAAGAAATACAATTGATTGTAGAAAGAATACAGTACTGGGTTCTAATTCCTCTCCATTACTGACCTATGTGATCTTGGATAAGTCACTTAATTTCTCTGTGACTCAGTTTCCTCATCTGTAAAATGGGGATTTGATACCTTTGCTTCATCCCATTTAGACGGTGAGCCCCAGGGGCTGTGTACAACCTCATGATTTTGTATCTCCTCCTAGTACTAGCAAAAGCTTGCCACAGAGTTATGGCTTAACAAATGCAACAATTAATAATAATCATTATTGTACTTGTCAAGCCCTTACTATGTGCCAAGCTTTGTTCTAAGCACTGGGGTAGATACAAGTTAAATCAAATTGGACACAATCTCTGTCTCACATGGGGCTCACATTCTTAATCCCCATTTTATAGAGGCACAGAGAGTTGAAGTGACTTGCCTAAGATCACACAGCAGACATGTGCAGGAGCCAGGATTAGCCCTGGCCCTTCTGACGCCCAGTTCTGTGCTTCTAGACTGTAAGCCTGTTGTTGGCTGGGACTGTCTCTATATGTTGCCAACTTGTACTTCCCAAGCACTTAGTACAGTGCTCTGCACAAAGTAAGCGCTCAATAAATATGACTGAATGAATGCTCCATCCACTAGGCAATGCTGCTTCTTATTCAGGTGGCGTTTCTTCTTGGAAAAAAAAATATCTCATTTGGCTGTGCAGAAGACTCGGCATGGCTATTTCTGCAATATCGGTAAACCGAGGTGACTAGTTAAACTCTGTGTGTTGACATGTTAATATCTGAGCTGTTCTTAATGTCATCAGCCATGGTGGCAATGAACGCCACCTCCCTTACCCCTCCATGAGCCCCCAACCTGTTAGGCAATATATTTCCTTACCTCCCCTATGTTATTCAGGAAAGAAGTTAATCTTAAATGAACCTTATAAAATGTTAGTAATATGGCACCCGGTTTCACTAGATTATTATTTCAGCTGGTACAAAGAACCACATTTTCATTTGAGCTGTGCAAAACTAGCAGTTTTTGCTCAGTCAGTGTTTGCGTGAGAAAACCGATATACTTGCAAGTATTTATTAATCGGGTCCAAGGTAAAAATGGAACTATTTTTACAGTGAAAACATTGTAATGTGATACGATTGTTATATATCCAATGGGTAAAATAACTTTTCCATGTCCTATCTGGCCCCATTAGATTATTGCAAAATACTTCAGATGTGACCAAAAAGCAGGATTAGTGTAATGAATGCTTTCATTTGTAATATCTTAACGTACATTTTGATCTCAAAAATGCAAAATGCTTCTCCCGAGAAAATTTAGAGAAAAGCTTTTAAAAGTAAAATCAAAGGTGCGTAGCATTCTCCATAATTGCATAACTGGCCCGAAGCTAAACAGTATAAATTGAAGAATGTATTACAATTGACCAAAAAGGATCTTTAATCCAGCAAATTAGCAAGTACCCAAAGCCAAGGATCTGAAAGACAAGAAGTGGTGGAAATAAACCAAATGGAATAAATTCTGGCCTGGAGTTTGGTTACCTTTTCCTTAAGTTTCTATTAGACTTTTCCTTTTTGAAGGAATTCTAAATATATCCTGGGGATGGGTTTGGTTTCTTAACTTAGTCTGAGTGGTAAGTGAGAAGGTTTAACATTGATAAATGTAGCTGTGGTCTGCACAGATTTTTTCAGGATGATGATAACGTTGCTGAGCCGAAAATTATTTTTTAACCTATTTTGGGTGGTTTAAAATAATTTAAAAATAAATAAATGGGCTTTAATCACTGTATTCAAGTCAGTCAATTTTTTTTTAAGATTGAGACCGAGTGGAAGGGGAGTATTGAAGCTAAAGTAAACTGCATCTTTATCTTGATGTGCGAGAGCTGTGAAACAAATATGCTGGGATGAAATTTCTGAGTTGCAATTATGAAAGTGTGCTAAAAGAAGAGTTTTATAATGGGAGATGTCTGTGTTGGGAATTTATAATGTGCTTTTTCATTTTATCAAAGTGGTTTTACATCAAGTAACTCATTTTATACTCAAAAATCCCTATGGTAAATGAACAGGCACAAATTTCATCAATTTATAGATACAGAATCGTCTTTCCTTTCCTTTCCTTTCCATTCCTTTCCTTTCCTTTCCTTTCCTTTCTCCTTTCCTATCTTTCCTTCCTTCCTTTCCTTCCTATCTTTCCTTCCTTCCTTTCCTTCCTTCCTTTCCTTCCTATCCTTCCTTCCTTCCTTCCTTCCTTCCTTCCTTCCTTCCCTTCCTTCCCTTCCTTCCCTTCTTTCCCTTCTTTCCCTTCTTTCCCTTCCTTCCCTTCCTTCCTTTCCTTCCCTTTCCTTCTTCCCTTTTCTTCTCTTTCCTTCTTTCCTTTCCTTCCCTTTCCTTCTTTCCTTTCTTTCTTTCCTTCCTTCCCTTTTTCCTTCTTTCCTTCCTTCCTATCCCCATTTTACAGGTGAGGAAACTGAGGCACAGAGAAATTAAGTGAATAACCCAACATCACATAGCAGGTCAATAATGGAGAGGAATTAGAACCCAGGACTGTGCTTTTTCTAAAATCAATCAGCTGTATTTATTGAACACTTACCGTGTTCAGAGCACTGTACTAAGCACTTGGGAAAGTACACTATAACAATAGAACAGACACATTCCCTGCCTACAACGAGCTTACAGTCTTCTGACTCAAAGACCCATATTCTCTCCACTAGGCCACACTGTTTCCCGATAATCTATCAATCAATCAATGGTATTTATTGAGTGGTTAACATATGCAGAGCATCATACTAAGCACTTGGGAGAGTACACTACAGAGTTGGTAGACACCTTCTCTGCCCACAAGGAAGGTGTAGTCTTAAAGATGAGACAGATATTAAAATATGGATAAGTACATAAATTCTGTAGGGCTCAGGGTGGGGTGAATAAAGGGTACAAATCCAAATGATGATGATGGTAGTATTTGTTAAGCACTTCCTGTATGTCAAGCACTGTTCTAAGTGCTGGGGTAGATAAACTGTAATCAGGTTGAACACAGTCCCTGTCCCACATGGGGCTCACAGTCTTAATCCCCATTTTGCAGATGAGATAACTGAGGCACAGAGCAGTTAAGTGACTTCCCCAAGGTCATGCAGTAGACAAGTGGCAGACCTGGGAGTAGAACCCAGGCCCATCCAACTCCCAGGCCCATGTTCTATCTACTAGGCCACACTGCTTCATGGAGACACCGAAGGTAGAGGGTGCAGGGGTACTTGGAGGAGATGTGAATTTAATGTTTTTGAAGGAGGGGAGAGTTGTGGTCTACTGCCTATTCACTGCTGCTTCCACTCTTGATCACCAGAATTTCAGTTTTTATATTTTCAAATATTGGGAAAAATAGCCTTCACAGTTTATATGGAGGCAGATGATATTCCTGACTCAGAGGTTTCACATTTAATTTCCAAGGAATTTTTATGAACTTGGATCCCACTTAGCTCCCGTTCCTCCTCCCAAAAAGTATTTCTACACCAAGGCTTTAAGTCCACCGCCCTTCTTGTCTTGTCGGGTTGTATCCAACCCAAAGTGACTCTATGGACACATCTCTACCAGGATGCCCCACCTCCATCTGCAATTATTCTGGTAGTGTATCCATAGAGTTTCGTACAGTGCTCTGCACATAGTAAGCACTCAATAAATACGATTGAATGAATGGAGTTTTCTTGGTCAAAATAAGGAAGTGGTTTACCATCGCCTTCTTTCACGCAATAATCTAGAGTCTCTGCCCTCAACTCTCTCCTGTGCCGCTGCTGCCCAGCACAGGTGAGTTTTGACTTTTAACAGAAAGCCTTCCACTCTGTAGCCACTGCCCAAGCTAGGAATGGAATGGGTAGGCCTCTGCTTGACTATCTGTAATTTATCTTAGTGTCTGGCTTCCCTGCTAGATTCTAAGCTCTTTGAGAGCAGAGATCCCAAGTGCTCAGTAAAGTGCACTGCATAGAGTAAGTACTCAAGAATTACCACTGAATCATCGATTGACTGATTGATTGGAGAGTGTACAATTATCTCAGATATTCCTGAATGTTAGTGGAAATAATGTAGAGCTCTGTGAATGACATTTAGCGGCAGGTGGGATACAAAATATAGCTGCTAAAATACCAGATTTCTTTAAAACTCTTTGAAAAAACTCCAGGAAGAGTAAATTTAGAAAATGTGTTGGGATGAAGATATGGGCTAAGAAATTACAGAGGAAGCAAGAAGGAAAGACATCAATTCCCCAGTCAAAGATAAATATTTTCTAATTTTGTTTGACAAGGTGATCTTCTTGGGAATATTTTTAGATTATGCAACTTGAATTTTTTATTACATTTTAAGTCGTATTCCTGCCAAAGCAAAGGCAATGTGTTTCCTTAAACATAATATGGCACTTTTTATGAAGGTAGCCAAATTTTACACATAATCATCTAGGTCACATGCAAATAATAGGCCCCTAACTTTGTAAAAATTCCAGTTTTAGATGTTCTTTAAAATGTAACTTTTTATTGAAATCTCTCTGGGTCTGGCTTTAAGACCAAGTTGGCCTCTCTCCTTATGACTTGTTTTTATTACTCAGAAACTGGGTAGAATGTGCTTCTAATTTTTTTGGCGCTATATTAAAAGCAATCTTTCCTTTTTTTGTGAGAGGAGGTAGCACCATCAGAAACATGACTGAGAGTGACCCTACCCTCTCCCCGCTCCCATGGAGGAAGCAGTCACCGAAAATAGGAAATAATTCAAAGAAAGAAAAATAGAGAAACCAGAGGAAGCAAGCTAATTCACTTTCTTCAATTTCTACCCTTTTCCTTCGGTGCCATTCTTAGGATCTTTATGTGGAGAGTTCTCAGATAATAATTAGCCACTGTCCCTCTTAAGGGTTTAAACAATATCCACCGTAAGCACTCAATAAATATCACTGATTGATTTGTAATTGGGGGTGTTTGCTGCCACCTAGTGCTTGAATTTGATCATCACCTAGATCTCATAGTTGACCCGGCTTCCAAGAATAATAATAATAATAATAATAATAATAATAATAATAATAATAATAATAATAATAATAATATTTGTTAAGCGCTTACTATGTGCAAAGCACTGTTCTAAGCGCTGGAGGGGGATACAAGGTGATCAGGTTGTCCCACATGGGACTCACAGTCTTAAACCCCATTTTACAGATGAGGTAACTGAGGCTCAGAGAAGTTAAGTGACTTGCCCAAGGCCACACAGCAGACATGTGGTGGAGCCGGGATTAGAACCCATGACCTGAGTTCTAATCTTGACTCTGCCACTTGCCTTCTGTGTGGCCTTGGACAAGTCACGTAACTTCTCTGGGCCTCAGTTACCTCATCTGTCAAATGGGGATTAAGACTGTAAACCCCATGTGAGACAGGGACTGTTTCCAGTGTGATTAGCGTGTATCTCCCCCAGTGCTTAGAGCAGTGCTTGACACATAGTGAGCACTTAACAGTTATCACTATCATCATAGTTCAAGTTCAGGTGCACACTGATTCAGTCTTTTTTTTGAGATGGTGGCCTTCATTCATTCATTCATATTTATTGAGCGCTTACTGTGTGCAGAGCACTGTATTAAGTACAAATCGGCAACATATTGATCAGTTCTGAGACAAGCCCAGGAAATGTTGGGAAATATGTAGATTTAGTGTAGTCTGTACATAGACTGTGAGTTTGCTGTGGGCGGAAATGTGTCTGTTGTTGAGTTGTACTCTCCCGAGCACTTAGTACAGTGCTTTCCACACAGCGTTCAGTAAATACAACAGCAAATAAATGAATAGGACTGCTCCAGGGGCTTGGGAGGAGATTCAGATGTTCATCTCAAGTGCTTAGTACAGTGCTCTGCACACAGTAAGCGCTCAATAAATATGACTGAATGAATGAATCACAAATCATAAATTCCCATCTTAGAGCAGAGACACATTGAGATGAACCACATACAGCCCAAAAGAGATTTGATAATGTAGCAGCAACTAGAACAGGACTGGCAATAATAGAATAGAGAAGCTATTTTAGGTGTGATGGGAAAACTTTCTAGAAAAGTAGAATCTACTGGAAACTGACTCAAATGCAGTAATATAAGCCTTACTGGGAAAATACTGAGTTAAAATTCTCAAGAAAAAAAAACTATTAAATGCACTGCAAAGCAAGCAGTCTTTGTGTAATAAATTCTAGGGAAAGAGCCAAGTTTTTTTCTCCAGGTAACCAGTCCCAGCTCTTGTTGAATGTAGAGAAGCAGCGTGGCTCAGTGGAAAGAGCCCGGGCTTTGGAGTCAGAGATCACGGGTTCAAATCCTGCCTCCGCCAATTGTCAGCTGTGTGACTTTGGACAAGTCACTTAACTTCTCTGTGCCTGTTACCTCATCTGTAAAATGGGGATTAAGACTGTGAGCCCCACGTGGGACAACCTGATCACCTTGTATCCCCCCCAGTGCTTAGAATAGTGCTTTGCACATAGTAAGTGCTTAACAATTACCATTATTATTATTATTATTGTTACTGGGAGATGTTCAAGTCCATGAAGGCAAAATTTGGCATTTAAGTGGCTAATTTGTGCCTGATTATCCTTCACCTTGATTCTCTTCCAATGTCTAATGCCATGGAAATATAAAACTGGATTTCCTGTTCAGTAATCAGGAATGGCTTCAGGGAATGAACATTTACAGCAGAGAAAGCCAGGCTTCGTGTAATTAAGGGAGACCATTAGCAGCACTCCAGCTGATGGCTCTTGAAGAAAACAGGATGCCTTGATTAGAATGGAAATGGTCCCAGGTGAGAGAGAGTATATCCTTCTCACCAGTGTTGTGTAAAGAAGCCAGAGCCCAGCGCTGGCTAGAGGACTTCCCTGACTAATCCCTCATTTCCTTTTCTCCCACTCCCTTCTGCATCATCTTTGAGCTGGGCTTTGCTCCCTTTTATCACCCCTTCCACAGCCCCACAACACTTATGTACATATCCTCATGGGAAGCAGAGTGACCTAGTGGATAGAGCCCGGGCCTGTCAATCCCACTTGTCTGCTGTGTGTCCTTGGGCATGTCACTTAACTTCTCTGTGCCTCAGTGACCTGTCACATCACTGAACTTCTCTGTACCTCAGTTTCCTCGATTGTAAAGTGAGGATACCTGTTCTCCCTCCTACTTAGACCGTGAGCGCCATGCAGGACAGGGACTGTGTCTGACCTAAAAGACCTGGATCCACCCCAGCACTTAGAATAGTGTTTGACACATAGTAAGCTCTTAATAAATACCATTTAAAAAAAAGTTGAGTTGGCTTCAAGGTACCTCCTTATTATTATTAAGTGCCGTCGAGTCATTGCCGATTCCTTGCAACTCCATGGATGTAATTTCTCCAGAAGGTCCTGTCCTCTGCCATAATGTGCAACCTTTCTAATGGTTCTTCTGTTATCGTTGTTAGGGTCTCTATCCATCTAGCTCCCAGACTGCCTCTTCCACGTTTTCCCTAGACTTTTCCTAACATTAGTGTCTTCTCCAGAGAATTAGTCCTCCTGATTATGTGTCCAAAAAGTTCCTCCTAACTAGCCTCATTTCCCCAGTTCAACCTTCATCTGAGGATACTGGCTTATTTATTCAATTGTATTTATTGAGCACTTACTCTATGCAGAGCACTGTACTAAGCTCTTGGGAAGTACAAGTCGGCAACATATAGAGACAGTCCCTACCCAACAACGGGCTCACAATCTATGCATCTGTAGCTTTGGCCCTGGCCCTTCTGAACAAGGCTTCTTTCCAAAGGTTGCACTACAGTGGATAATCAAAATCAGTTTTTTTTTCCCTTCAAGAGGCAGAACAGAGTGACCTAGTGGAAACATCACAGGCCTGGGAGTCAGATGGACTTGGGTTCTAATCCCGGCTCCGCCACTTGTCTGCTGTGTGACCTTGGGCAAGCTACTTCAGTTCTCTGTGCCTCAGTTACCTCATCTGTAAAATGGAGATTAAGATTGTGGGAGAGGGACTGTGTCCAATCTGATTTGCTTGTATGCACCCCAGCACTTAGTACAGTATCTGGCACACAGTAATCGCTTAAGGAATATCACAATTATTATCATGATTATTATTATTATGTAGAGCCTGAGATCCCCTCTCAGAATCACACCTGGAGGGTTTCCAGTCCTCTATCAGTCTCGACTGTGGGAGGGAGAGTCAAGCAGAGGCCTACCCATTCCATTCCTAGCTTGGGCAGTGGCTAGTCAGCAGAAGGCAACCTGCTACAAGTCAAAACTCACCCTTGCTGGGCAGCAGCGACATGGGAGAGAGTCGAGGGTGAAGACACAAGTTCACGGCGCGGAAGGAGGCAATGGTAAACCTCTTCTACATTTTGACCAAGAAAACTCTACGGATCCACTACCAGAAGGATTGCAGATAGAGGTGGGGCATTCTAGGAGAGATGTATACATGACGTCGCTATGGATCGGAGACGACTCAACGACATAAGACTAGACTAGAGCCTGAGAACAAGACTGTGACTTTTTCAAGAGGCACCCTTTTGTTTCCCCATGACACTAACAAAGACTGTAGCAACTGTTGAAGGCAGAAATAAATTCTTCTGAGCATAAAACAGATCAAAGATATCCCCAAATTGATTTGTTGATTGATTGATGCATTTGTCTATTCTGCGGAATTTGCACTTACCCTTTAAAGGAATTGTTCAGGTAAACGGGCATGGTTCCAGCGATGTCTTTAGTGAGTACAGTTAGCCTTTGAGTAACTGCCCTCCAATCTGCCCTGCTTCCTGCGTTGAACAAACACAATGAGAGAGCGGATTACAGAGAAAGGTGGGAACTGAGGGGAAACAAGAGAACCATGTTAATTTCAAGGTCCATTAGAAACACTTTGTCAAATTGTCATTTGTCAAATAAACAGAAACAGCAACCTGTGGAGACATTTAATACCACCTACTCCCAGAGTATCTCAGAATAAAAGCATGAAGAAATTCAATGTAGTGAAAATGAAAAACCCACCACTCAAACCTAATTTCCTGTCTGAAGGGTTTTTGAAAACAATAGACCAATCAGGAAGATTTCCACTAAACAGCAATATCTGAACTCTCTCCATCATGTTCATTCATTCATTCAAACATCTTTAGTGAACGCTTACTGCGTGCAAAGCACTGTACTAAGCACTCATAGCATCACGTGACCCTGAGCAGATTAACAAATACCACAATTATTATTATTCTTATGATCATTGTTATTATTATTATTATGGTTGTGAACTCTGGATCCAGCAGTGGTCAAAACCTCATTTCTTGAACAAGGCAGAATCACTAACAGTGAGATCCTGGAATTCAGTCAGTCTGCTGGCAGTGGCTCAACACTCATCGCTGCTCAACACTCATTGCTACACAACTTCACTGGACAGTACGTGTAAGGAAAAAGAATGTCAGAAGGGTTTCCCAAGCAGCCTGAAACTGAGAGACTGAGAATAAGGAAGGTTAAAAGAAACATTTTAAGATGCAAGATGCTTTATAGTTGTGTCCTTCTGGGAGTCAAGAACAGTGGATATGTCAATCCATCATACAGCAGTCAGAAACAGAGCAGAATCTTTGGGAAAATAATGATTTGGAGGGGCAGACTGACACCACCACCAAAAGGCATTACAATAAATTAAATTCAGCAAAAGACGATCTTTATATGGTCAAAACATGGAAGGGACCAGTAATCACAGGCGATCTTTTCAAAATAATAATTATAAGAACAACATGTCGAGCATTTACTATGTGTCAAGCATTGTTCTAAGCACTGATACAAGGATAACCAAGTTGGACACAGTCCCTGTCCCACATGGGACTCACAGTCCAAGTCAGAGGAAGGGGAATCGAATCCCAATTTTACAGATGAGGTAACTGAGGCCCAGAGAAGTTAGGCAACTTGCCTAAGGTCACACAGCAGGTATGTGGCAAAGCAGAGATTAGAACCCAGGTCCTCCGAGTCACAGACCGTTACTCTTTCCAGTGGGCCGTGGTGCTTCTCATCCACAACCACATACATAGCTGTAATTCACCCTCAAAAGCCCCATCTTTGAACACAAAAGAAGCTTCGTAATGTACAGGGATTCCCCAGTTAGCACCCATGAGTGATTTCATTAAAACAAGAGGGCTAAGTGAAAAAGCACTAAACAAAATCTAGTTTCCCATGGGAAATAATATTTGATGCATGACATTACCTTTAGTCTAAGTTGCCCAAAATGGGCTAAACCAGTATTTCAAAGGGGATAACAATATTATTTACATGCTTTAAAGCCATATAAATGTGTACTAATATTACAAATTAGATTATTTTATGTGTATATATATGTAAATAATTAATTTTCCCCGTGTTGTCTTTCACATCACATTCGTCAAAAAGGCAATTGCAAGTAAACTAAAGACCTCATTGTTTAATGCTAAGTAGAAAATAAGCAGTTAATGAAGTGATAGTTTAATCTCTCTAATTCGAGTTGGTCAAAACACTTTAGAGTTTGAGGGGGTAGGGAAGAATCCAGCGTTTAGAACGGTGCTTTGCACATAGTAAGCGCTTAACAAATGCCAATTATCATTATTATTATTAAGAGAGCGAAAGAAGTTGAGGTAAACTCTGCACAGTTTGCAACTTCATTATCATGAACTGAAAGAACATAACCAGTAGCACCAGCTTTAAAATTCAAGCACTGGCATTAAAATTCAAGGGCACTGTGGGACAAGCAGTATAGTATAGGATAACTGTTATTATTATTATCATTATTATTATTATTGTACTTGTGAGGTGACTACTATGTATCAGGCACTGTACCAAGCACTGGGGTTGAGACAATATAATCAGGCTGGACACAGTCGCTGTCCCACATGGGATTCGCAGACTAAGTAGGAGGGAGTAGGATTTAATCCCCGTTTTACAGATGAGGAAACTGAGGTACAGAGAACTTAAGTAAGTTCCCCAAGATCCCACAGCAGACAAATGGCAGAGCCAGGATTAGAACACAGGTTCCCTGACTCCTGGGCCTTTGTTCTTTCCACAAAGCCATGCTGCTTCTCCTTGTAGATGCAGTGCCCTGCACACAGTAAACACTCAATAAAATTATAGATTGATTCATTGATTGATCGATTGTGCTGTGATAATGTATATGAGGCCATATATTTTAGATCACAAACCCCCTCAAAGGGACAGAGACCATGCCTAATTCTCACCTGTGTACTCTCTCTCACCTCATAGTACACTGCTCTGCACTTAACAAATACTGCTTCTACTGCCTCTAAAGAGAGTCCATCCCCCCATCTTACCTCCTTCTCTCCCCCACAGCACCTGTATATATGTATATATGTTTGTACATATTTATTACTCTATTTATTCATTTTACTTGTACATATCTATTCTATTTATTTTATTCTGTTAATATGTTTGGTTTTGTTCTCTGTCTCCCCCTTTTAGACTGTGAGCCCACTGTTGGGTAGGGACTGTATATGTTGCCAACTTGTACTTCCCAAGCACTTAGTACAGTGCTCTGCACACAGTAAGTGCTCAATAAATACGATTGATTGATTGATAGTAAGCAGCATATAAAGCAGCATGGCCTTGTGGCAAGAGCATGTGCTTGGGAATCAGAGGACATGGGTTCTAATCCTGACTCCACCACTTGTCTGCTGGGTGACCATGGGCACGTCTGAGGTCTTCTCTGGGCCTCAGTTCCCTCACCTGTAAAATGAGGATTAAGCCCCACCTGGGACAGAGACTGTGTCCAACCTGGTTACCTTGTATCTACCCCAGTGCTTGGCACATAGTAAGTGCTTAACAAATCCTGTAAAAAAATTAGATAGGATTTTATGGCTTCAGTCCTTTCATTCATTCAATCGTATTTACTGAGTGCCTACTACGTGCAGAGCACTGTACTAAGTGCTTGGGAAGTACAAGTTGGCAACATATAGAGACAGTCCCTACCCAACAACAGGCTCATAGTTTTTCCGGAACTCAGAGCTTATGCTCTGGTTGAACCCAGCATTTAAGGAAAACTCAAGATGTTTTGCTCATGCCCACTACCAACAACTATTTTTTACAATACTACATCACACTGTATTCAGACAGACCTGTAGTGTCAGAACAAGAACATTTCCTATTATTTCATCACATTCTAGCCAATACACATAGTGAAAACATGCAATTTAGGGTAAATGACTCTGTGGATATATGCATATGTGGAGTTCTGCTTCCAACAAATTTCTGGAAGCAGAAAACTCCTTGTGATCAGGGAATGTGTCTACCGACTCTATCCTCAAGCGCTTAGGACAGTGTTCTGCACAGAGTAAGTTCTTAATACCATTAACTGGGTGGTAATTGATAAAAAAAACCAGCAGACTACTGACAGTGAACTCTATTCCTTTTAGACTGTGAGCCCACTGTTGGGTAGGGACTGTCTCTATACGTTGCCAACTTGTACTTCCCAAGCGCTTAGTACAGTGCTCTGCACAAAGTAAGTGCTCAATAAATACGATTGATTAGATCCAAGAGTCTGGTGATTCTTAATGGCATTTGCCATATAAGGGCTTAACATTTAGTGTAAAGCGATAATAATAATAATAATAATTAATAATGGTATGTGTTAAGCCCTTACCCTGTGCCAGGAACTGTACCAAGTGCTGGAGTAGATATAAGCAAATTGGGTTGAACACAGTCCTTATCCAATGTGGGGCTCACAGTCTCAATCCCCATTTTACACATGAGGTAACTGAGGCACAGAGAAGTAAAGTGACTTCCCCAAGGTCACACAGCAGAAAAATGGCAGAGCAGGGATTAGAACCCATGACCTTCTGACTCTAAGGCCCATGTTCTATCCACTACGCCATGTTGCTTCTCGGCCATATTTCTTTCAGTTTCCTAGAGAAACCATCCTTTTTTTCCATTTTTAGTTTTCAGGTGAAGTGTTTTCTGAAAGCTAGATTTTAAACCAACATGATGATATATCAGTTGATGGCAAAAGAAAAAAACCTTCAAAAAGCTATTTTGATGAAGGGCCAAAGGATACAGTCCTTAACTGTATTTAGGCAAAGAGAGGCTCTTTTCTCAGGATCATACACCTGGTACTTGATATTTAAAAGGTGAGTTGTTGAGGGTTTTCTGAGCCCGGGTGGGAGAGCCGGCTAAAGGTAGTGTTTCTGAGTAATTGATTGTGTTTGCCTGGTCTCTTTGGTTTAGATTGCTTCCTCTGTGAAATCAAAGCAGCTAAAAGCAAAGTGGCTTGTTTTATAGAATGGAGACCTATTGAAACATTTGAAGAAAAGAGTTGCTTCCCTGAGTAAGATAAAGATCGTCTCTAAAAGACAAAAAAAGTCTTCAAGTATTGACTTTCAGCTTCAAATGCAGGTGAAGGCTTGAAATCTATCCCCTAGATGGACAGGTTTGAATAGCTACTATCCTTCTGTTCTGTGTGTCTTCCTAATTGTTCCAGGAGGGGGAAAAAAATCCCGTATCTTTGCCGATGGACAATAAAGGGAAATGTGCTTTAACCAGGAAAGTATGCGTGCCTTTGATGTGAAACATGGTGGCTTCCACGAGATTCTTGTTTGTGTATTTGATCTTTTATTGATGGCACTAAGTTTTCAGATGGTAACAATGCCTGTTTACAGACCCTCTGCTTTTTGGACTGTTCAGACTGAAATGAAAAGACCCAGATGGTTTGAAAAGCCATCCAAGGATGAGAAAAATCATACACAGCTTGATCTGAGCTTTATGACCAGGTTTCCTGAAGCACGAAGACACAGGTTGCTTAATGGCCATGACCTAGTAGCAAAAAAGCCCCAATGAGACAGGGTATGTTATAGGAGAAGTATGTGTGCAACAGTGGTGATGAGGAAAGAATCCGAGAAAGGAGGGTGTTATCTTGATTTCTCCAAAGTTACTGTGCCCAGGTACCTTATCGAGCGGTAATTCAAGCTGGGGCTGCTTTTTATCAGAACACTCTGAATCGTTTCTTTTGTCTTTGGAAAAGCGGGACGTTTCATTTCCATTTTACCGATTCTACCAACCGGTAATGTTTGCTGAATGCCCGAGTAAGCAGGGCTCAGTGAAGAGATACTCAAGACCCTTTCCTTCCGGACTGAAACGTGCAGAATTGGGCCTAGCCAGTGAGCCATGAAAATAAGCCCCGGTCCCTGGGCCAGAGAGGAATCAGGCCAGGTCTAATGGCATGCTGGCAGCCTGCCTAAGACTACTGAAGGGACTTTGACCCTCTTTCCTATTCCCTTTTTATTTGTCTTTCATGGGAATCTGCACTTGGGAGAGCTCTGTATGCTGGCTTCAGACAGATGCTTGTGTTTCCTTAATAATAGCAGTAAATAATTATGGTATTTGTTAAGCACCTATTATGTGCCAGGCACAGTACTAAGCTGGGGTGGATATAAGCAAATCAGGCTGGACACAGTCCCTGTCCCACATGGAGCGCACAGTCTCAATCCCCATTTTACAGATGAGGTAACTGAGGCACAGAGAAGTGATTTGCCCAAGGTCACCCAACAGACAAGTGGCAGAGCCAGAATTAGAACTCTTGACCTTCTGACTCCCAAGCCTGTGCTCTATCCATTACACCATACTGCTGCTTCTTACATCGGACTCTGTCAAGAGCTTAGCATAGTGCTCTCCACATAGTAAGTGCTCAATAAATACAATTGATGGATGATTTTCTTGATCTGATGAGAGCGACAGGAGGTGGGAATGATCAAGTGATGGACCAACTGATGATGGGGAATTCATTCATTCAATCAGATTTATTGAGCACTTACTGTGTGCAGAGCACTGTACTAAGCAGTTATGTGCGCATGCAGGGTGAAAGCCTGAAAAACATTGTGAAAACATTGTGAAAAACCTTTGCAGCTCTCACCAGTGTCGCCACTTATGGGGTTAGATTTCTCATGAGAGAAAAAAAAATCATTGTCTAGACTGTGAGCCCACTATTGGGTAGGGACCATCTCTATATGTTGCCAACTTGTACTTCCCAGGTGCTTAGTACAGTGCTCTGCACACAGTAAGCACTCAATAAATATGATTGATTGTCTTTTATTCCTCCAACATTCTCACTGTAGCATTTGTGCCCATATTCCATCTCTGGAAGAAAAACTCCATGAAATGGAAACAGTTCACTTAAAAATGCTTTTTTAAAATCAGTCTTTAAGTGCTTAGTATATCTCAAGCTCTCCCCCTCTCTCCTAAGCATGGGGGTAGATATAAGACAGTCAGGTTGGACACGATCCCTGTCCCACAAGGGGCTCACAGTCTAAGCTGGGGGGAGGAGGATTTAATTCCTATTTTACAGATGAGGTCACTGAGGCACAGAGAAGTTGAAGGACTTGCCTGGGGTCACACAGCAGACAAGTGGTGGAGTCAGGTTTAGAACCCAAGTCCTCTTGCTTCCAGGTCTGTGTTCTTTCCATTAGGCCATGCTGCACTATAACATATAATATATAATTGTAATATAAACTATTATATGATATATATAAATATATTATTAGTCTCTGCATCTAAAGTTTCAGACATGCTGAGTGTGCTAGCCTGTGTTTTAGAGTGGTAGAACTGAATGTGATTAATAGTTACACAAATAAGCGGGGTTACTCCGGGTTGGGGTATTTAAGAAAACTGTCCCCTGGACATTGGAGAAAGCCCCTTCAAGTGTGTATTAAACATACTTGGGAAAATAAAGTTTTATTTTAAAAATAAAATCACTGTGGGCAGAGAATGTGTCTACCAACTCTGTTGTATTGTCCTCTCCCAATTACTTAGTACAGTGTTCTGCATGATAAAAGCTCAATAAATGCGATCGATTGATTGATTTATTGAAAGTCAAATTTGATCTCTGCCACCTGTTGCATTATAGTCCTCCAAGAATTCAGTACAGTGTTCTTCACCCAGTAAGTGCTCAGTAAATATCACTGATCAATTGATTGAGAATATTCTAGTGTGTTTTCCACTAAGGCCTCACCTCAATTTATTTTAGTCCTTCCAAATGGTGCGCTTAGAAGCTCCAGGCAGCTGAGTGAATCTTGCAATTAGAGGTAGTTTCAGGGTGTTTCCTCTTTACAAGGTAAGAACCATAACCTGGGGTAAGTGAACTCAGATGCCAAAGCGTTTATTGGACCAGTGTGGAGTTGTTATGGAGTTAATGGGACATACCCTCAAGTTAATATTTTTAATGTCTCATATTTGAACCCAGCTTGAGTTCCAATTATTACTTTATGACTATGCCTGGGCAAAACAGAAACAGCATGGCATAGTGGATAGAATACAGTCAGAGGGTAGTCAGAGGGTCATGGGTTCTAATTCCAGCCCTGTCTGCTGTGTGAGCTTGGGCAAGTCACTTCACTTTTCTGTGCCTCAGTTACCACATCTGTAAAAGGAGGTTGAGACTGTGAGCCACACATGGGGCAGGGAGTGTGTCCAACCTGATTTGATTGTATCCAACCCCGTGCTTAGTACAGTGCCTGGCACATAGAAGGTGCTTAACAAATAACACTATTATTATTATTATTATTATTATTATTATTATTAAAGTGAAGTCCATTCCTTTCTGCAGTGTAAGTAATCAGAGGAAGCCTCAATTTACATTTGCTGTTGTAGCTGAGGCCTTCCCCGACAAAGCCCTTATTTCCTCTACTCCCTGTCCTTTCTGCATCACCTTCATACTTGGATTTGTTCCCTTTATTCACCCCACCTTCAACCCCACCACACTCACATACACATCTGTAATTTATTTTAATGTCTGTCTCCTCTTCTAGGTGGCAAGCTCCTTGTGAGCAGGGAGAATGTCCACCCACCCTGTTATATTGTGTACTCTCCCAATCACTAAGTATAGTGCTCTAAACAAAATAAGCACTAAATAAATATGAATGATGGAGTTGGATGAAATAGTCATTCAATTCATTCATTTGTAGTATTTACTAAGCACTTACTATGTTCAGAACACTGTACTAAGTGCTTGGGAGAGTACAATATAACAATAAATGGACACATTCGTTGCCTACAACAAGCTTACAGTCTGGGGGGGGGGGGCAGACATTAATATAAATAAATTACAGATATGTACATAACTGCTGTGGAGTTAGGAGGGGGGTAATGACTGACTGGAGCAAGTCAGGGCGACGCAGAAGGGAATGGGAGAAGAGGAAAGGAGGACTTAGGGAAGGCCTCTTGGAGGAGATGGGCCTTCAATAAGGCTTTGAAAGGGGAGAGAGTAAGTGTTTGTCAGATACAAGGAGTGGGAAGCATTCCAGGCCAGAGGTAGGATGTGGGTGAGAGGTCGGCGGTGAGATACATGAGATACGTTCCCTGACCTCAAGGAGCTGTTGTCTTCTTCCTCCCATAGGATTTTAGCCCTCAAGGGCACATACTTAACTTTTTACTTAGTATGTTTCCAGACATCTAGTACATTGCCCAGCCCTCACTAAGCTCCCAGTCATTACTGCTGCTGCTAGTGCTAATGACCATAGCAGCGATAATGTAGTGATGATGAGTGTGACAATGACCAGCAATCAGGCATCATTGTGTAATGGTTAGAGCACTGGCCTGGGATTCAGAAGGTCATGAGTTTTTAGCCCGGCTCTGCCACTTCTCTGCTGTGTGACCCTGGGCAAGTCACTTCACTTCTCTGGGCTTCAGTTACCTTATCGGTAAAATAGGGATTGAGACCGTGAGCCCCATATAGGACAGGACTGTATCCAGTCCGATTTGCTTGTATCCCACCCCAACGCTTAGTACGGTGCCTGGCACCTAGTAAGAGCCTAACAAATACCACAATTATTTACTATCTTCTGGACTGTAAGCCCAGTGTGAGCAGGGACTGTCTCTCTTTATTGCTGAATTGTACTTTCCAAGTACGTACAGTGCTCTGCACACAGTAATGCTCAATAAATACGATTGAATGAATGAATGAATGAACTTCTAGCCTGGAGTTTTTTCCTAGTTCTAGAGCTCTGAAGCCAGCACAGCAAGCTATTATTTGGGAAGTAACCAATACTATGCCTTGGTCCCGATGTATTTTTTTAACCTAGAGGAAAATTGGAAACGTGTGTCTTTGTTTCCACATTCCCAACACCAGCATAAGAATAATGCAACCTGTGCCCCGAGGCCTCTGGGAGGAATAGCTGATCAATTAAGAACATAGAACACATTTATTTAGCATCTGAGGATAAAGCGGCCTGTTGTTAAATCTCTAGATTGACCACAAAACTTACCCTCTGCCCCAGGTTTAAGTGCAGTGAGATGGTGGGTCTTTAAAGGAATCAAATATTTATCCTCCTTTATGTTCTCTTTTGGTTAGGCTTTTCATGGGATTTGGTTTTTGATGTGGATTCGTGAAGGCACGGGTGAACTGTATTTAGCAATAGTAATAGTATTTATTAAGTACTGACAGTGTGCAGAGCACTGTACTAAGTGTTGGGAAAGACTATACAGATGGGGATTAGACCCTGTTCCCTGGAGGGCTCACAATCTAAAAATGTCTAGCAGGGGGGATGCAAAGGCATGATAGATACAACCTTGATGACCTCCTCTTTGGGACAACTATAGAAACTATGGCCTTTGATTTCATCCTGCAAAGGGAATGAAGGTAGTAGAGAAAGAAGGAGGCAAGTTCTGCAGTCTCTTTCTGAAAAAACAGTGAAAATTTCCAGGTTTGAAAAGTACAAAATCCGAGGGCCACCCAATTTCCTTCTATTCTCCTCCTCCTTTTCTCTTCCTCCTGTTCTTTCTCCTCCTTATCTTCCTCCTTCTCCTTCTTCCTGTCTTCATCTTCCTCCTCCTTCTCCTTCTTCTTCCTCTTTCTCCTCCTTCTCTTCCTCCTCCTTCCTCTCATCTTCCTCCTCCTCCTTCTTCTCCTTCTTCTTTCTCTTCCTCCTCCTCCTTCCTCTCTTCATCTTCCTTCTACTTCTCTTCCTCTTCCTCCTCCTTCTTCTTTTCATTATTCTTGTTCTTTTTATTGTTCTTGTTCTTGTTCTTTTTTTCTTTTTTTTCTGTTCTTTTGGTTCTTGATCTTGTTCTTCTTCTCCTTCTTCTTTGTTAAGGGCTTACCATGTGTCAAGCACTGTCCTAAGTGCTGGGGAAGATAGAAGCTAATCAGGTTGGACACAGTCCCTGTCTACGTGGGGCTCACAGCCCAAGTAGGAGAGTCCAAGATGGAGACCCCTCTGAGAGGCATGGCACATTATGTGATTCTGTTGTATCTGCGGTCACCGTGAACAGGCTCAGTGATCGGTGGAGTGATAGGGAGGTGTGCTTGTGACCAGAAGATCTGGCAGGAAGTGTCACCGAGGACTCTGAGTGAAACCAGTCAAAACACCTAGAACTAAGGAAAGTCTTTAAGAAACCAGAAGCAGTGTAGCCTAGTGAGAAGCAGAGTGGCCTAATGGAAAGAGCACGGGCCTGGGAATAAAAGGACCTGAGTTCTAATCCTTGCTCTTCCAGTTGCTTGCTGTGTGACCCTGGGCAAGTCACTTAACTTTTCTGCGCCTCAGTTCTCCTGTTGTCGCTCCTACTTAGACTGTGAGTCCCATGTGGGACAGGGACTGTGTCCAACCTTATTAACTTATACCTATGACGGTGCTTAGAACAGGGTTTGATACATAGTAAGCACATAACAAATACCACTGATGAAAAATAAACACTAAAAGTTCAAAGATTGTCTCTATAAGGCTATCCTAGATACTGCGAGATGGAAAAATCTGGTTCTCCTATCTTTCCGACTGCTCCTTCTCAGGGTCTTTTGCATTCTCCTCCTCTGCCTCCCACTGTCTGATAACTTGGGGGTCTCCCAAGGCTCAATTCTGGGTCCCCTTCTATTCTCCATCCCTACCCACTCCCTTGGAGAACTCATTCTCTCCCATGGCTTCAGCTATCACCTCTGTGAAAGATGATTCCCAAATCTACATCTCCAGCCCAGATTTCTCTCCCTTTCTGCAGTCTCTCATTTCCTCCTGCCTTCAGGACCTGGATGTCCCACCAACACTTCAAAGTAAACATGTCCAAACTGAACTGCTTATCTTCCCACCTTATCTTATCTTCCTTATCTTAAACTTCATCCTCCTTCTGACTTTCCTATCACTGTACACAACATTACCACCCTCCCTGTCTCACAAGTCTGGAACCTTGGCATTATCCTCAACTCATCTCTCTTATTCAATCCACACATTCGATCCATCATGAAATCCTCTTTGTTTTACTTTCACAACATCTCTAGAATCTTCCCTTTCCTCTCCATCCAAACTGCCCCCATGCTGATCCAAGCACTTTCCCCATCCTGCTTTGATTATCATATCAGCCTCCTATGCCTCCTGTCTTTCCCTGCTCTTCTTCATGCTTCACTCTACTGCCCAGATCACTTTTCTGAAAACCATTCAGTCTATACCTCTCCAGTGATTCCCCATCCACCTCTGCATCAACAGAAACTCCTTCCATCCACTGTAAGACACTCAATCAGCTCTCTCTACATTATCTCACTGCTCTTTTATTATAACAGTCTGCACACTCCACTTCTCTAAAACCAACCTATTCACTTAACTCGATCTCATCTATCTCAGCACTGACCTCTTGCCATCAACTTTAACAATGGTCTTTACTGAGCACTTACGATGGACATAGCACTGTACTAAAGCGCTTGAGACAGTATAACAGGGTTGGAAGACCCATTCCCTTCCCACAAAGAGCTTTCATCCTCCCTCAGGTCAGGAACTCCCTCCCCATTCATATACAACTGTCCATCACTCTTCCTACCTTCAAAACCCTCCTAAAATCACATTTCTTCCTTCCCTGACCAAGCCATCAATTCCCCCAAGATGATGATAATGGTATTTCTGTCCTCCCCTCTGCCTCAACTATGCCCTTGGCTATGTACTCCTTAAACACTTTGAGATCCTAACCCCACAGCAGTTATGCACGTATCCGGGTACTCTACAGTTTCCCTTTTCTGTGTCTGACCTGATTATTTTGTATCTCCCCAGCACATAGAAAAGTACTTGGCTTATAGTAAGCACTTAAAAATACACTAATAATGATAATAATAATAATAATAATTCAGTCCCTGCCAGATACTACATTTTTCCATGGAAAAAGCGTAAACCTGGGAGGTAGAGGACCTGCATTCCAATTCCAACTCCACCACTTGTCTGATGAATGACCCTCGAAAAATCACTTAACTTCTCTGACCCTCAGTTTCCTCAAATGTAAAATGGAGTTTCAGTATCCCTCTCTTTGACTGTGAGCCCCATGTGGGAGAGGGGTTGCACACAATCTGATTATCTTGTATCTACTCCAGCACTTACTGCAGGGCTTGTCACACAATAGGCACTTAACAAATACCGTTATTTATTTTGGATAAATTATCAGATGCCCTCTCATTTCTCCTCCTTGTTTCTTTTCCCTTGTTTTTCTCCTCCGCTTTCCCCCCTGCTTGGGTGAGAAACTGCAGCTAAGATAACTTTCAAAGTTTTGCCTTCTGTTTTTGGCCTTTCCCATGGCTCAACAAGGGAGGGGTTCGCTTTAAATTCTCAGCCTAGTGAATGAGGGAACCCTACTCAATTCTACTGTTTCAGACCGCTACTCCTCTAAAACTCTTTAAGCTAGCAACATTTACTTGGCTGAGTCTTTGGGGTTTAAAAAGAATGGTTCACAATGAAGTTTGTTTATAGAGTGCAGGTTTTGAGAGCTTGCTCTTTTAAAAGGACAATCTTTAAGTAAATAAAATAAGCAACTTGATTTTTAGAGGATCAAAAATCAAAGGCTGCTATATTTGCTCAGAATGACAGAACTAAGTGAGGAGAATTTGACAGTCTTTGTGAAGCGTGTCCTTTCTACTGAAGGTTCATCTCAAATTTAAATCTTAAATGGTGAGCTTTTCTCTTGTTTAATGTTCACTCTCTGTCCCTGAGCCCTGTACTGATTGATGTCAGAGTCTTCTGAAGAGCTTTCAAGTTGAAACATTCAAAGGACTTTTCAACACCACATGAAAGTAACAAGACAATGAATAGATGCATGCTTTGACATCATCTTACCATCTATTAATATTTGTCCACATTAGTTTAGTTAGTAATATCATTTTTTTCTTTCAAACAACTGCTCTGTCTTCCCAGTTTTCCATTTCCCTGAAGACTCCTGAATCACAGAGAATTTTAAACCACATCAGTAGGCAAGTGATGGAAAGTGAAAAATGAAAGGTCTTTCTGGCTAGTAAGGTGGACACTGAGGGCACTCAGGGATAAATTTTCTGACTCAGAAGCAACAGGTAACATAATAAGAGCTTAGAGAAGCAGCATGGCTCAATGGAAAGAGTACGGGCTTTGGAGTCAGAGGTTATGGGTTCAAATCCCGGCTCTGCCAATTGTCAGCTGTGTGACTTTCGGCAAGTCACTTAACTTCTCTGGGCCTCAGTTACCTCATCTGGAAAATGGGGCTGAAGACTGTGAGCCCCCTGTAGGACAACCTGATCACCTTGTAACCTCCCCAGTGCTTAGAACAGCGCTTTGCACATAGTAAGTGTTTAATAGATGCCATCATTATTATTATTATTATTATGGAGGGGCCTCAAAGGTCTCACGGTGAGATTCTTGTTGAATATCTGCAGACTGACTTAAATAGGGTCACTGGATAGACCCTCTTGCCCTTCTCTTCCTCCAGAGCCATGCTGTTCCCCACCCAACCCCCTGGGAACCCAGGCATAGCTTCTGAGACATGGAATTGAACCACAGGAGCAGGGTGGAGGCTTGATATTTAAAATGAAAATGAATAGCAATCATAATAAATACAGTATTTGTTAAGCTCTTACTATGTGCCAAGCACCGTTCTAAGCGCTGGGCTAGATATAAGGTAATCAGGTTGTCCCACTTGGGGCTCACAGTCTTTATCCTCATTTTACAGATGAGGTAACTGAGGCCCAGAGAAGTTTACTGTCCACTTCTCAAGGAAGTGGAAGAAGAGGAAAGAAGAGCTTAGTCAGGGAAGGCCTCCTGGAGGAGATGTGTTTTCAATAAGACTTTGAAGGAAGGGAGAGTAATTGTCTGTCAGATTTAAGGAGGGAGGGCGTTCCAGGCCAGAGGCAGGATGTGGGCGAAAGGTTGGCAGTGAGATAGATGAGATCGAGGTCATGTCTCTGCTTTCTAATCTATAAAATGGAAGAATAGACACCCACCCTCCCTCCCTTGTAGATCATGACCCAATGTGGGATAGGGAATGTATGTGATGGGATCATCATGTATCAATCAATCAATGGTATTTATTGAATGCTTACTATAAGTACATAGCCAAGGACTTTACACTCTATCCTGGGCTCAGCACAATACTATGGCTCAGGTTAAGTGCTTAATAAATATGGAATCTATTAGATTGCATGCTAGGTCGCAACCGAAAAGATGACAATACCATCAACTCTACTGGCCTGGAATCTTATCTGACAAACTAAGCGCCTCATAGATGTAAAAGCTATTGATCATTTAAATCAGCCATGGAATTGTCAGCACTTCCTTGCCTGAACCGAAGTTTTTGGGAAGAGGATTTTCCATGAAAACAGCCAAGGAGAAAAACTCTTGTGGAACTTCCAAAGTGAATTGTTCTTGGTACAGAGGGGGGAGCAAGGTTGTCGGATTAAATAAGATGGTATCTGTTAAGCACTTATGATGTTCCAGGCACTGTACTAAGCACCAGGGAAAATACAAGCAAACGGGGTTGGACACAATCCCTGTCTCATATGGGGCTCACAGTCTCAATCCCCATTTTACAGATAAGGTAACTGAAGAATAGAGAAGTAAGGTGAGTTCATTCGTTCGTTCATTCAATCGCATTTATTGAGCGCTTACTGTGTGCAGAGCACTGTACTATGCACTTGGAAAGTATAAGTTGGCAACAGATAGAGACGGTCCCTACCCAACAACGGGCTCACAATCTAGAAGGGGGTGACAGACAATAAAACAAAACATGTGGACAGGTGTCAAGTCAACAGAACAAATAGAAATAAAGCTAGAGGCACCACATTAACAAAATAAATAGGATAGTAAATATGTACAAGTAAAATAGAGTAATAAATCTGTACAAACATAGATACAGGTGCTGTGGGGAGGGGAAGGAGGTGGAGCGGGGGAATGGAGAGGAGGAGAGGAAAAAGGGGGCTCAGTCTGGGAAGGCCTCTTGGAGGAGGTGAGTTCTCAGTAGGGCTTTGAAAGGAGGAAGAGAGATAGCCCAAGGTCACACAGCAGACAAGTGGTGGTGCCAGGATTAGATCCCATGACCTTCTGATTTTTGGGACCATGCTCTATCCTCTAGGCCATTCTGCTTCCCACTACCCCATGTGGCTTCTCATTACGGCATGTTGCTTGTCTTTCTGGCATCAACAACCCTACCTCTGTTCCTTGTTAACTGTTCTGATGAAAGGTTGGCAGGAAGGGAAGAAGAAGCTTCCAGATCACTGAGCGTGGCCTGGTGTATAGAGCACAGAGCTGGGAGTCAGAAGTCCCAGCTCTGCCACTCTGTGCTATGTGACCTTGGACAAGTCACTTCACTGTGCCTCGGTTTCCTCATCTGTAAAATGAGCATTTACACTGTGAGCCCCATGTGGGACAGGGACTCTGTCCAACCTGATGAGCTTGTGTCTACCCCAGTGCTTAGTAAAGTGCCTTTGTTAACAAATACCATTAAAAAAAGGGTTTTGTGATCATATTTTCCTTCCATCTTTAAGACTCGGTAGACTATAAACTCATTGTGGGTAGGATATGTGCTTAGAGCTCTGCTGTATTGTACTCTCCCAAGCTCTGCACATAGTAAGCATTTGATAAATAACACTGATTGTACTCTCCCAAGTGCTTAGTACAGTGCCCTCCACATAATGAGTACTCAATAAATTCCATTATGATGATTGATTGATTGAAAGAACTCTATTCCAGTGCCTGCCTGTTTATTTCATAGGTGTGTACTCTGCCCTTCATGGATCAGTCTACTTTATCACCTATCATGAGCAGTCATGGAGAGTTTGAGATTTGTGCCCCTCAAACCAGGAGGAATGAAAAAGGATTTGGGAAAATTTGCTTCAGACAGCTCTGAAAAAGTCCCTTAATTTTTCCTGACATGTCTGTGATTGTAAGAAATGAGGCATATTAGAATGGGGGGACACCAGGGCTCAACTATAGATGGCACCACCATCCTTCCTGTCTCATAAGCCCATAACCTTGGCATTATCCTTGACTCTCATTCAACCCACATATTCAAACCATCAATAAGTCTGTCTGGTCTTCCTTCACAGCATCAATAAAATCTGCCCTTTCCTCTCCATCCAAACTGGTACCATGTTAATCCAAGCACTTATCCTATCCTACCTTGATTACCTTGTCAGCCTCCTTGCTGACCTCCCTGTCCTCTGTCTTTCCCCACTCCAGCCCATACTTCACTTTGCTGCCTGAATCATTTTTCTACAGATGCTTTCAGGCCATATTTCCCTACTCCTCAAGAACCTCCCGTGGTTGCCCATCCAACTCTGCATCAAACAGAAACTCCTTACCAACATCTTTAAAACACTCAATCACCTTGCCCCCTCCTACCTCACCTCACTACTCACCTACCTCAACCCAGGCTACACTCTTGACTCTTCTAATGCTAACCTTCTCAATGTACCTTGATCTCATTTATCTCACCACCGACCTCTTGTCCATTCCCTGCATCTGGCCTGGGAGGCCCTCCCTTTTCATATCCAGTAGACAATTACTCTCCTGTCTCTTCAAAGCCTTATTGAAGGCACATCTCCTTCAAAAGGTCTTCCCTGACAAAGCCTTCTTTTCCTCTTCTCCCACCCACTTCTGCATCTCTCTAACTTGCTCCCTTTATCTATCTCTCCCTCCCAGCCCTACAAAGTTTATGCACATATCTGTAATTTTATTTATGTATTTATATTAATGCCTGTCTCCCTCTCTAGACTGTAAGCTCGTGGAGGACAAGGAATGTGTCTGTGATATTGTTATATTGTACTCTCCCAAGTGCTTAGGTCAGTGCTCTGCACACAGTAAGCACTCAGTAAATATGATAAACTGGCAAACTTCCTTCCTGATGGTAACGTTTACCTGGTCATGGTTTACATGTTGGAGCCACCATTGGCATCAGTTTCCTCTCAGCAAGTATTTCTTTGGAAAGTTTTCAGTGTCTGCTGTTCTCTAGGCAGACGGGGCCATTCCTTGCATCCTTTTCAGATGATTGATTTTTCTCTTTGCCTCTTGTCTCCCTGTTGTGCCTGATTAAACTTCAGAAATTTGACTGAATTAAGCTGGGAGAGTGAAGAATAATGAAGTAGCCCCCTAACCTCCCCTCCCAGGAAAATCATAATCTTCCTTTTACTATCTGGACAGAACAGCTCTGAGGTTAAAACCCCTTCCCTTTGAGCCTCAGGACATGGCATCAGTGGTTGGAATGTGGGAGTGTGTGTGTGTGATACGTTTTGAGATTCACTCTGGCCCTTTGATTCTAGGAAGATGACAGTATTTACCATAGTTTAAATTGTGCATAAATGGGGTCTCTGATGCTGTGGATGTTTTCTGATCCTGAACTCCGTCAGGTCCTGGTTTCTTTCCAGAAACCTGGAGTCCCAGCCCTTTCCAGAGCAATGATCTGTTTGACTTCCAGAATAAATACGGGATGAGAGGGGTGACTTCACAGTTTAAAATGCTCAACCAACTGATCGTGTGCAGTGGAACTAATTCCAGGCTCGCCGGCTGCTGCCAAATTTCCAGTGGGAATTCTTGCCAGCTCTCTAAGGCCCCCTCCTGTAAACTCACTGAATGCCACTTACCAGGTGAAATCGTTGTGGCTGCCTAAAGTCCAACGTGCCTCCGAACAGTAACTGTCCCTTCCCCACCCCTGAACCCCTAACCCACCCTCTCACCTCCCCGTCTTTACTGGGCAAGACGCCAAGGACCTTCAGAGTCAACATAAACCCCCTAACCCCGTTGTCTTCAGGGTTAGGGCGTTAACAGTGTGCTATTGTTGGGGAGCAGTTTACTACCGAATTGTTCATGTTCCAGGGGATTGAAAGGGTAATCTGATCTATCGCTGTCGATGCTATACGGTATGTTTGAATTACTTGGATTCGAGAAGGATCAGGAGCCACTTTGCAACCAGAAATCATTTGTGCTTTTGTCAGGTCCTTAGAGATGATAGACAATAGGGTATTCATCACCTTGGCTGAATGGGGGGTGGGGTGGCGAGAGGGAGGGAAGCATATCAGCTTTGCACTTATTGGAAGTAAACGTTCATTTCCAGCTATAGTTAGGCCTAAACTTTCACCACCATGGAAACCTACCCATTTTAAGACAGAGTATTTGTTCTTGGAGCCTTGTATCACCAGCCAGATGGCTGAATTTACCATGGACATACTCTTTGTATCCCACTCTCAATGGTATTCACTGAATTAGTATCTGATGACAGCATCAATTTTAACCAAAGGATAATTCTATTACTACTACTACTACTATAAATCAATCAATCAATCATATTGATTGAGAGTTTACTGTGTGCTGAGCATTTATTGAGCTCTTACTGTGTGCAGAACACTGTACTAAGTGCTTAGGAGAGTTCAATACAACAATAAACAGACACATTTCCTGCACACAACGAGCTTACAGTCTAGATCATCAATACAAATATATAAATGACAGATATGTACGTACGTGGTGTGGGACTGGGAGAGGAGAAGAACAAAGGGAGCAAGTCAGGTTGGTCCAGAAGGGAGTGGGAGAAGAGGAAAGGAGGGGATTAGTCTGGGAAGGCCTCTGGGAGGCGAGGTGCCCTCAATAAAGTTTTGAAGGGAGGGAGAGTAATTGTCTGTCAGATTTGAGGAGGGAGGATGTTCCAGACCAGAGGCTGGATGTGGGTTAGGGGTCAGCGGTGTGATAGGCGAGATGGCGGCATCGTGAGAAGGTTGGCATTAGCTCTGAGTTCTAATCCCAGCTCCACCAATTGCCTGTTGTGTGAACCTTGAGCAACTCCCTTAACTTCTCAATACCTCAGTTTCCTCATCTGTAAAAAAAAGGGGATTGAATTCCTGTTCTCCCGCCTACTTGGACTGTGAGCCTCATGTGGGCCAGGGACTGTGTCCCACCTAAAGGACATATATCTACCTCAGCATTTAGAACAGTGCTTGACACATACAGTGCTCTGCACACAGTAAGTGCTCAATAAATACGATTGAAATGAATGAATAGTAAGCATTTAACAAATACCTTAAAAAAAGGTATGTCAAAGTCAAAAAGGGATTTGTCCATAGCAGTTTAGACAGAATCAGTCATCAGTCATTCAATGGTATATTTCGAATGCTTACTATGCTTTAACTTTTCTGGAATTTGACTATCCGTCTGAGGGCCATTTGGCTCCAACCGAGTTTGAATTTCATGCCTCCCTTCCCACTGCAGAAGAATTCCCCTCCTCTCATCACTGTTTATGTCCATCATAAAATAACCTATGGGTTCAGGCTCAGCCAAAACAAAGCCAGACATTCTTTTCTCCATTACCCTCCTCTTTTCCCACCAAGAAGGTCTCATTCTCACTTCCCCTATATACCTATTAAGACTTGAATCCCATAACTCTGTCCTAAAATAACTGTTTAATCTGTTCTTGGGCTCCAGAGGTCACTGGGAGTATGCATTATTCCTCAATTCTGATCACCTCAGAACTAATTTCCCTAGTTTCGCAGAGATTCCTTTCTTGTGGGCTATGGGGAGAAAACCAAAATAGTCTTTCCTAAGAAGAGCATTGCCCCCCCCCACCCCCAATAAAGTTAAATATTTCATATGTTGAAAGTAATATAATAATACTTGTGGTATTTGTAAAGTGCTTAATATGTGCCAAGCATTGTTCTAAGTGCTGGGGTAGATACAAGATAAATGGGCTGGACACAGACCCTGTCCCACATGGGAATCAGTCTTAATCCCCATTTTAGAGATGAGGGAACTGAGTTAAGTGACTTGCTCAAGGTCACACTGCAGACAAATGATGGAGCAGGGATTAAAATCCACATCTTGTGACGCCCAGACTTGTGCTCTTTCCACTATGCCATACTGCTTTGTATAGACTCATGTGGGTGAAAGTTGGAAATCTGTGGTGTAAAAAGAGTTATAAACTAGAATGAGGTGGCGATCTATATATGGTTGTAAAATCTTTGCCAGAGACAGGCAAGGGGAGAGGAGAGAAGGGAAAAGGAAGAAAACTAGGGATGGTAGGGTGAACTTCACTTCTTTGTGAAGGAGGATGGTCCAAGTGGATATACCACAGGCCCGGGAGTCAGAAGGATCTGGGTTCTAATTCTGATTCTGCCACTTGTCTCACCTGGGACAAGTCACTTAATTTTGCTGTGCCTCGGTTCCCTCATCTGTAAAATGGGGATTAAGACTGTGAGCCCCAGGTAGGACATGAACTGTGTCCAACCTGATTAGCTTGCATCTACTCTGGTGCTTAGAACAGTGCTTGGCACAAAGGAAATGCTTTAAAAATACCATAAAAAGAGGGCTTCCCAGAAGAAGCCCCACTTTTCCTCATCTCCCACTCCCTTCTGCATCACCCCAACTTGCTCCCTTTGCTCTCCCCCCCTTCCCGCCCACCCCTATGACCAGCCCCACAGCATTTATGTACATATCTGTCATTTTATTTATTTGTATAGATGTCTGTCTCCCCCCCTCTAGACTGTGAGCTGGTTGTGGGCAGGGATTTTATTTATTATTGTATTATCACTGTTTATTATTGTATCATTCTTTCCCAAGTGCTTAGTACAGTGCTCTGCACATAGTGAATGCTTAATAAAGATGATTGAATGAATCAGTGAACCATTGATTGAGTGATTGATTGATCCTTTGCTGCCATATTCCATCACTTCCTCTGCTCTCAGCGTCTACCTCCTGATCCTAGCACTCTTGCCAGGGCTGAGCTGCCCCAGATTCATGGTTCATACACATTTAATGAGCATTCACAGAGCAGCCACCACTAACTGTTGTTTCTCCGCTCCTCAAGAACCTCCAGTGGTTGCCCATCCACCTCCACATCCAACAGAAACTCCTTACCATCAACTTTAAAGAACTCTACTCACCTTGCCCCCTCCTAGCTCACCTCACTGCTTCAGCACACTTTGCTCCTCTGATGCTAACCTTCTCTCTGCATCGCAAACTCGTCTGTCTCACCGCCAACCCTTTGTTCGCATCCTGCCTCTGGCTTGTAGTCCCCTGCCTCTTCATATCTGACAAATGATCGCTCTCCACAGTTACAAAGCCTTATTAAAAACCACATCTCTTCCAAGAGACCTTCCTCAACTAACCCCTCATTTCCGCTTCTTCCACTCCCTTCTGGGTATCCCTTGAACTTGGATAATAATGATGGCATTTATTAAGCGCTTACTATATGCAAAGCACTGTTCTAAGTACTGGGGAGGTTACAAGGTGATCAGGTTGTCCCACAGGGGGCTCACAGTCTTAATCCCCATTTTACAGATGAGGGAACTGAGGCACAGAGAAGTTAAGTGACTTACCCAAAGTCACACAGTTGACAATTGACAGAGTTGGGATTTGAACCCATGACCTCTGACTCCAAAGCCCGTCCTCTTTCCACTGAGCCACGGTACTTCTCAGTGGATTTGGATTTGCCTCCATTATTCAGCCCACCCACCCCCACCATATCACTTACGTACATAGCTGTAATTCATATTCATTCATTCAATGTCATATTCATTGAACACTTACTGTGTGCAGAGCGCAGTGCTAAGCACTTGGGAAAGTGGACTATAATGATGAACAAACATTTTCCCCACCCTCAACGAGCTTATAGTCTAGAGGATTGATATATTGATATCTGTCTCCCCCTCTACACTGTAAGCTCCTTGTGAGCAGGGAATGTGTCCGCTTATTCTGTCATGGTTTAATCCCCCAAATGCTTAGTACAGTGTTCTGAGCAGCCAGTGCTCAATATATATGAGATCACTGATTGCTAGTCTGGAGGAAACTGTGACCATATGCTCTGGAGTCAGAGTTCAAAATGATAAAGGTCAATTAAAAGATGAATTCATGGTTCTAATGTTGTTCCTCCCTGGATTTGTAGAACTAAACCCAGACCCCCTTCTGTGGCTCAAGAACCATGCTGGCGTCCCCAAGATCTTGGGGTCTGGGCCTCAAACCCCCAAAGAACATAGAACCCTACTAGTTTTCATCCAAACCCAATGGGTTTGGAGGGAACCAGACTTTTCTGTTCATAGAGAGAAATGTTGGCCCAACCATACCCGGCCAGTTTTTCAGTTCTCTGTGACTTTGCCAGCACAATAAATAATAGTAATGATAATAATAATAATGGCATTCGTTAAAGCACATACTATGTGCCAGGCACTGTTTTAAGCACTGGGGTGGGTTCAATCAAATTGGATTGGACACAGTCCCTGTCCCACGTGCCCATGAGGTGATAATCATCATCACTGTGGCATTAAAAGGATTCCTCTTTATCAGGCACTGTACTAAGTGCTGGGTTAGGTACTAGAGAATCAGGCTTCTTGTCCCACAAGGGGCTCTCCTTCTGGAAGTTGATCAGTTGTAATTATTGAGTGATTACTGTGGTAGAGCACTGTACTAAGTGTTTGGGAGAGCCCAATACACCACCAAGGAGCTGTGAGAGATTCCCTCCCCCTTGCTGCCATCATTCCCAGAATTACACTACTTTTCTTCCATCCCACCACTGTCAGGTGGAACAGCCTGGTACAGAAGACCACTGTATATTGGCAGTTGTTGGAATGATTCCATATGCCTCCAAAACCCCCAAAAGGAGGTATGTTGGCATGGCGTTTCCTCACTTACCTCAAATTCTAGGGCTTGGAAGTGATTGACAAGTGTTTATTTTTAGATGGCATATGGTAACACGGCTCTCTTCCTCCCTCAGAGCCAAACCAAAGTTCCTCAGTGGAACCTGACCCTGGGAGAAACCCACCTGGTTTGGGATTTCGCTGTCAGCTTGGAATGTAGACTGGGCTTCAAAGCTTGCTTGGGTTAGGGATAGGGTTAGTGCCTGAGGAGTTTGGGAACTCAAAGCTGGGGTTCAACGGGGGGAGGAAAACTCAGGGTTTTGAGGCTTGGTTTGGAACAGATCTCTGGACCGAGTCCAGACATGAAACCCACACTGCAGTTTTGGGGGAGAACCTAAAGCCAATCAAAAGTGTAGGTTTTCCTAGAACCCCCTAGAATACCCCACCCTCCACTAAAAGGCCAGATTTTTCCTTTCCTGAGCCGCAGGCATAATGAAATTCACGGTAGGCTTTCTTTGGAATGCTTGGGGTGCTCAGAGCTTGCTTTCCTATTGTGTATCTGACCAACAATCAAATCCAGATGACAGCCATTCAACTCCTTGGCATGGGGGCTGGAGCAGAAAGCAGCCTCTTTCTCAGCTGCGAAGGGCGGAGACCGAGAATAATAATGATGGTATTTGTTCAGCGCTTACTATGTGCCAGGCACTATACTAAGCGCTGGGGTGGATACAAGCTAATCAGGTTGTCCCACATGGGGGCTCACAGTATTAATCCCCATTTTACAGATGAGGTAAATGAGGCTCAGATAAGTGAAGGTCACTCAGCAGACAAGTGGCAGAGCCAGGATTAGAAGTCATGACCTTCTGATTTCCAGGCCCTGGGCTGAATCCACTACACCATGCTCCTTCTCTTAAAAAGGACACAGGTTGGAGATGTGCCCTTGGCCAATATGTGGGAACTTTGAGCCATAGCTGGCAAGGCGGGAGAGAGCTAGGAGGGCCCCACTCGATGAAAACGGTGGCCCACCATTTTGCCAAGACGTGGCCAGGGTGGGTTCGAGTGGAGATGCCCCCAAATTCTCCCCTCTTTGACACCTGATTAATAGCAGATGTGGGCGAAGGTGATATAAGGAAAAGTTTAGAGCAACTCATGCATGAACATGAGTGCTAATAACAGCAACTTCACCCCAGAGGCCAGATTTAATCTGAAGTTTGTGCTTGTTACGGCTGCCTCTCCGTGCTGTGGCTTGAGAAGCTTCAATTAGGTCTGCAGTAATAGATCGTGCAATGTGATAAAAGGTTCAGCAGCAGTGTCTCATGGGCTCTATCCAGTCTGGAGCGATTAAAGTACAAATAAATACATGAAGGAATATTGTTCATTGTAATAATTGCTAGGTGAAAGATGGTCTTTTTTCCCGTAGATTCTCAATCAGTGGCACTAGTGATTATGCCTGAGTTTGTGATTCATTCATTCATGCACTCATGAACTGAGCACTTACTGTGTTCAGAATGCTGTATTAAGCATTTGGGAGAGTACAATATAACAATAAACAGACATATTTCCTCCCCATAATGAGGTTATAGGCTAGAAGGGAGGAGACAGGCATCAGTACAAATAAATAAATGACAGATATGTACATAAGTGCTCTGGGGCTGGGATGGGGAAAGAACCAAGGGTGCAAATTGGGGCAGCACAGAAGGGAGTGGAAGAACAAGAAAGGAAGGGCTTAGTCTGGGAAGGCCTCTTGGAGGAGTTGTGCCTTCAATAAGGCTTTGAAGTGGGGGAGAGTAATTGTCTGCCAGATTTGCGGAGGGAGAGCCTTCCAGACCAGAGGCAGGAAGTGGGCTAGGGGTCAGCAGTGAGATAGGTGAGATCAAGGTGCAGTGAGAAGGTTAGCATTAGAAGAGCGAAGTGTGAGGGCTGAGTTGTAGAAGGAGAGTAGCAAGGTAAGGTAGGAGGGAGCAAGGTGGAGGACTGCTTTAAAGCCAGTGGTAAGGGGTTTTTGTTTGATGCGGAGCTGGATGGGCAACCACTGGAGTTGTTTGAGGAGTAGGGTGACATGTCCTGAACGTTTTTGTAGAAAAATGATGCAGACAGCAGAGTGAAATATGGACTGGAGTGGAGAGAGACAGGAGGCTGGAGGTCAGCAAGGAAGCCGATGTAGTAATCCAGTTGGGGTAGGATGAGTGCTTGTTTTAACGTGATAGCGGTTTGGGTGGAGAGGAAAGTGTGGATTTTAGCGATCTTGTGAAGGTGGGACCGACAGTATTCAGTGGTGGATTGAATATGTGGGTTGATTTAGAGGGAGGAGCCAAGGATAATGCCAAGGTTATGGACTTGTGAGACAGGAAGGATCATGGTGCCATCTACAGGGATAGGAAAGTCAGGTGGAGGACAGGGTTTGTGTTGGAAGAACTGGAGCTCTGTTTTGGTCATGTTATGCTTGAGGTGATGGGAGGACATCCAAGAAGAGGTGTCTCAAAGGCAAGAGGAAATACAAGACTGCTGAGAGGGAGATAGATCAGGGCTGGAGATGTAGATTTGGGTATCATCCGCATGGAGGTGGAAGTTGAAGTTGGGAACGAATGAGTTCTCCAAGGGAGTGGGTGTAGATGGAGAATAGAAGGGGACCCAGAAGTAAACCTTGAGGGACCCCCACAGTTGGGGTGGGGGGAATAGAAAGAGACTGCGAAGGAGACTAAGAATAAGATTGTGATCTGTGGATAAGGAAGGCCTACAGAAAGGGATTTTTCAACATGGTACTCAGTGAGAGAAATGCTGTTGTTTATCTTTGTGTGAATAAAGTAACCTCTTTGAGAGTGCTTGGGAGAATAATACAATACAACAGAGATGGCAGAGATGATACCTGCCCACAGGTTTACACCCTAGAGAGACTATTCTGCAAGTTTCATCCTGTTTTATGTTGTCGAGTCTTCTCCTACCAATAGCTACACCATGGACATACCTTTTCTAGAATACCCCACCACCATCTGCATTTGTTCAGATATTATATCCATGGAATTTTCTTGGTAAAAATTCAGAAGTGATTTACCATTGCCTCCTTCCACGCAGTAAACCTGAGTCTCCACTCTTGACTCTCCCCCATGCCGCTGCTGGCCAGCACAGAGGAGTATTGACTCGTAGCAGATTGTCTTCTACTCACTAGCCACTGACCAAGCTAGGAATGGAATGATTAGGCCTCTGCTTGACTCTCCCTCCTGTAGTCGAGACTGGTAGAGTACTGGAAACTCTCCAGGTGTGACCCTGAGAGGGTGCAAAATAGTAGTAATAGTATTTATTAAGTGCTCACTGGGTGCAGAGCACTTGTACTAAGCACCAGGATAAAATATGCAGGTGGAAATTATATCATCTTTGTCCCTTGTGGCACTCACTAAGAATGGTTTCCCACTGGTAACAATGTAGTGCATGGTGTTTTCTCAAAATCCAGAGTATTCACCAAGCCATATAATATAGTTTTAAATGGTGAAAAAAACACAATAGTGTTGCTTCGTTAAATTTCAGGGTAGACTTATGAAAATGAAATGAAATATTTTGAATTTGATTTTTGGGGTACATAAGTGAAGAAGCAGCATGGTCTAGTTGCTAGAGCACAAGCCTGGGAGTAAGAAGGACCTGAGTTCTAAACCTGGCTCCACCAGTTGTCTGCTGTGTGACCTTGGGCAAGTCATTTCACTTCCTCAGTGCCTCAGTTACTTCACTGTAGAATGGGGATTAAAACTGTGAGTCCCAAGTGGGACATGGACTGTGTCTAACCTGATTAGCTTCTATCTACCCCAGAGTTTAGAAAAGTGCTTGGCACAGAGTAAGTACTTCACAAATGCCATAAAAAAATAGGTACAAGCCAGACAGCTCGTTCTGCTATAACGCACGTATTGTCATTACACAATCTAGATATAACATGATGTAGGAATTAAGGAACCTTCTTCACACAGCACAGATCACTCCTGGGTATAACATAATAACAATAATAATAATAATAGTGGTATTTATTAAGTGGTTACTATGTGCCAGGCTCTGTTCTAAGCACTGGGGTAGATACAAGATAACCACATTGGACATAGCCCCTGTCCCACATAAAGCTCACAGTTTTAATCCTCATTTTACAGATGAGGGAATTGAAGCCCAGAACAATTGAGTGACTTGCCCAAGGTCACACAGCAGAGCACAAACCACAAGATGACATGTGTAGATCTCACGTAGAAAGATACAACTTAGTAGAGTGCTTAATACTCAGGGTGTGTGCCTCATAAAAGTCTCATTAAAATCCTACTGTGTGCAGAGCACTGTACGAGATGCATGGAAGAGTAGAGTAGCTGGTAGACATGTTTCCTGCCCACAAGTAGCTTACAGTCTGGAGGCGGAGACAGATATTAAAACAAATTACAGATTTTCTTTATGGCATCTGTGAAGACTGTGAGCCCGTTGTTGGGTAGAGACCATCTCTATATGTTGCCAACTTGTACTTCCCGAGCGCTTAGTACAGTGCTCTGCACACAGTAAGTGCTCAGTAAATATGATTGAATGAATGAATGAAGTACTTACTCTGTGCCAAGAACTCTCCTAAACTCTGGGGTAGATTAGTGCTGTGGTGCTGAGAGTTGGGCGAATATCAAGCATTTAAAGGGTACAGTTCCAAGTTAGTAGGTGTTGCAGAAGGGAGAAAGAGTAGGGGAAATGAAGGCTTACTCAGGGAAGGCTTCTTGGAGGAGGTGTGATTTTTAAAATACTTTGAAGGTGGGGAGAGTAGTGGTCATCAGATATGAAGGGGGAGAGAGTCCCAGGTCAGAGGCAGGATGTGGGCAAGGGACAGCAAAGAGATAGATGAGATTGAGGTTCCCAGAGAAGGTTGGCATTAGAGGACCAAAGTGTCTGGGCTGGATTGTAGTAGGGAATCAGAAAGGTAACGTAGGTGGGGTCCAGGTGAAGAGTGCTTTAAAGCCGATGGTAAGGAGTTTCAAGAACCTCCAGCAGTTGCTCATCACCTCCGCATCAAACAAAAACTCCTCACTATTGGCTTTAAACCATCCAATCACCTGGTCCCCTCCCACCTCACTTCGCTACTCTCCTACTACCATCAAGCCTACCCATTTTGCTCCTCTAATAATAATAATGATGGCATTTGTTAAGTGCTTCCTGTGTGCCAAGCCCTGTTCTAAGCGTGGGGTGCTCACCTTCTTACTTTACCTCGATATTGTCTATCTCGCTGCCGACCTCTCGCATACATCCTGTCTCTAGCTTGGAAAGTCCTCCCTCCTCATATTCATTCCCTCATTCATTCCATCATATTTATTGAATGCTTACTGTGTGCAGAGCACTGTACTAAGTGCTTGGAAAGTACAATTCAGCAACAGAGACAATCCTGACCCACCAACGGGCTCACAGTCTAGAAGCAGTGGGGCTCACAGTCTTTATCCCCATTTTACAGATGAGGGGACTGAGGCTCAGAGAAGTTAAGTGACTTGCCCAAAGTCACACAGCTGATAAGTGGCAGATATGGCATTAGAACCCATGGCCTCTGACTCCCAAGCCCGGGCTCTTTCCACTGAGCCACGCTGCTTCTCTTAATTCAAATCCCATCTGCATCACCGTGACTTGCTCCTTTTATTTATCCTCCCTCCCAGCCCCACAGTATTTATGTACATATCTGTATTTTTTTTATTTTTTATTAATGACCATCTCCCCCTTTAGACTGTGTCGGCAAGGAATGTATTTGTTATATTGGACTGTGTCCAGCCTGATTAACTTACATCTACCCCAGGGCTTAGAACAGTGTTTGGTACATAGTAAGTGCTTAACAAGGACCATAATTTTAAGAAGCAGCATGGCCTAGTGGAAAGAGCACGGGCCTGTAAGTCAGAGGATGTGGGTTCTAATTCTGACTCAACCACATGTCTGCTGTGTGACCTTGGGGGAGTCACTTAACTTCTTTGTGCCTCAGTTCTCTCATCTGTAAAATGGGGATTAAGACCGTGAGCCCCATGTGGGGCAGGGACTTTGTCTAACCTGATTATCTTGTATCTACCCCAATGCTTAGAACAGTGCTTGGCATGTGGTGAATGCTTAACAAATACCACAATTATTATTAATAATTATTACTACATTGTTACACTGTACCCTTCCTATCACTTACTATAATGCTCTGTACATAGTAAGCACTCAGTAAATATGATTGACCGACTAATTCTGTTTGATGTGGAGTTGGAGGAGCCCTTTTGGCATCCCAGATCTGTGCCCCTTAGAAAAATCTGAGGTGAGTGAGTCACGCTAATGACCTGGATTTGCTGAGTTTAGGCTTCCCAAAGGGAAGAAGTCGTATTTTCTCTCCTGGGATAAATGGGCTTAACAGCGTGGGCCATGTTACGATACAGTGAGCGTTCTGAAGAAAGCAGGTGAAACCTCTCTCTGGGAACATATTTTCTTTTCTTCCTCATTCTCTGACCACATTCACTTTGCAGTGAATCGAACACTAATGGCCTTTGAAGCAGGGTTCGTCAGTGTAACCACAAAGAAATAACATCTTTCCTTCCAGTCTTTATACACACTCAGACAAGAACAGGGAGTCTATTTCTATAGCAAGTCTCCCTGGGCCATGAATGAAAAGACTGTTTGACATTATGATGGGTAAGTTAGAAGGGAGTCTTGAGCCATTTCCTAGCTATAGGTGTATCCCAGCAGACCCCAGAAATCTTGGCCACTGAAGGAACTTTTATAACTGGAAAGGGCCTAGGCATATGATTTTAACTCCAATGGCTTCTAGTGGCTAGAAGTCACAGGCCTTGGAGTCAGAGGACCTGCATTCTAATCCCAGTTCCACTTCTTGCCTGCTGTGTGACCTTGGGCAAGTCACTTTTCTTCTATGTTTTTCAGTTTCCTCCACCGCAAAATGGGGATTCAATACCTTTCCTCCCTCCAGCTTAAACTGTGAGCTCCATGTGGGTCAGAGATCGTATCATGAATTCATTCATTCAATCATTTATTTAGCGCTTACTGTGTGCAGAGAACTGTGCTAAGCGCTTGGGAAGTACAAGTCGGCAATATATAGAGACAGTCCCTACCCAACAACGGGCTCACAGTCTTTAAGAATGAGAAGCAACGTGGCTTAGTGGAAAGAGCACGGGCTTGGGAGTCAGAGGTCATGGGTTCTAATCCTAGCTCTGCCACTTGTCAGCTGGGTGACTTTGGGCAAGTTACTTAACTCTCTGTGCCTCAGTTACCTCATCGGTAAAAGGGGGATTAAAACTGTGAACCCCACCTGGGACAACCTGATAACCTTATTCTAACAACGCTTAGAACAGTGCTTGGCACATTTGAAGCTCTTAACAAGTATCATCATTATTACTATTATCAGGCCTGATTAACTTATTAAGTTAACCCCAGTGATTAACTGATTGACTGATTAACCCCAGTGCTTAGAACAGTGCTAGACACATAATAAGTGTTTTACACATGCCATTTAAAATACATATATACCTGTATAAACCCAGTGGGTCTAAACCAATCAGGATAGATGTATTTTCTCTCATAATGAGAACCAAAAGAAGAGTGGTAAGACTTTTTTTTCTGGGAAAAAGTGGCGCCTTTTTTTGGAATAAGTGGTATCTGAAGTATGCCACAGTGACATGTTAAAAACGTATAGGCTACTTCTTAAGATCTCAAAGATCCCTTTTTCAGAGATTTTCCACATTCAGTAACAGGAACACCTGAGGTTTTTCCTTTAAGGAAGGACGGAAACACATGAGTAAATATCACATTCAATGATCACCTTCTCCAATGGATTTTAAACCAAGAGTCCTTTAATACCAGTGTTTCCATAGAGGCCGAATACTGGTAGCATTGTGATTTTTTTTCTTTCTCTCTTTTTTCCCTCCCATCTCCGGAAATGTGCTTTTGCTTTCTTTTGTTCAGAAGATCTTGCTTTGCCAGAACCATTTCTCTGGATTTGCGCTAGAAGGTTGGGTGGGTTCCAAAGCCTGGGACTCAGAAAGTCAATCAATAGCATCTATTGATCACTTACAGTATGCAGAGCACTGTACTAAGAGCATTGTTCTCCCAAGGCCTCCTCTCATATGTCTCATGAGGGAGATGCACTGGAAGTTGCCTAATGGGAAGAGCATAGAATAGGATCCAGAGGACCTGTGTTTAATACTGACTGCATCACCTAACTGCTATGTGACCTTGGGCGAGTCACTTAACTTCAGGTGCCTCAGTTTTCTCATCTGTAAAATGAAGATTAAATGCCAAGCATTGTACTTTAAGCTCTGGGGTGATACGAGGTCATCAGGTCAGAATCAGTCCCCCTCCCTAGTGGGGCTCACAGCCTAACAGAAAGGGAGAACAGGCATTAATTGCATCTACTGGATGGGTGAGTTCTCTGCACACAGTAATAATACTAACAATTATTATTATGGTATTTCTAGACTACGAGCCCGTTGTTGGGTAGGGATTGTCTCTGTTACCAAATTGTACTTTCCAAGTGCTTAGTATAGTGCTCTGCACACAGTAAGCGTTCAATAACTATGATTGAATGAATGAATGAATGAATAAATGGTATTTGTTAAGCACTTACTATGTGCCAGGTACTATACTAAACACTGGGGTGGATACAAGCAACTTGGATTGGACCCAGTCCCGGTCCCATGTGGGGCTCACAGTCTCAGTCCCCATTTAAAGATGAGGTAACTGAAACATAGAGAAGTTAAGTGACTTACCCAAGGTCACACAGCAGGCAAGTGGCAGAGCAAGCATTCAATAAATAAATGACTGACCAACTGACTGAGAAAATGAGTCACAGAGAAGTTACATGACTTGCACAAGATCACAAATCAGGTCTGTGACAGAGCTGGGATTAGTACCCAGTTCCCCTGAGTCCTACGCTTGTGCTTTTTCCATCAGGTTACAGTTCACGAGGAGAGGGCTTATCCCGAAAATCTAGACCCAGTTTTCCAGAACAACTCAAGATTGTGCACAATCCTAGGGCACCCAGTGTTTCTGTGGGAAAGGGCATGCTTGCCCATAAGACAAGTGATTATAATCAAGGCCCATGAGTGATAACATAATTCAATTAAATTCAGTCTATTTATTGAGTGCTCTTACTGTGTGCAAAGTACTGTACTAAGCGTTTTGCCTCATCCCAACAGCCAAACTTTGCTCTCATAGAAGTAGTAGTAGTAGTAATAGCAGTAGTATTTATTAAGCACTTACTGACTACAAAACATGTTAAATTCCCTCCCCTCCAGCTTCTCCTCACCCACTGAGTCAACTGAACTTTTCCCAACTAACTGGAAGTGGATTGATGAGTTTCTCTTCATTGATCCTCCCCAGCCTGAAAAGCAAATAGTTTCCTCTTTATTCTTCCTTTCAAACAGTCTCCTAGGAGGCAGTTGGTCAATTTTTTCAAGGTGGCAGCTAGGGAACTCTGGACACTGGAATACATGTGGACTGTAAGGAAACGTGTCTGCTAATTCTGTTGCATTGTAATCTCCCAAGCACTCAGTACAGTGCTCTGCTCTGCATATATAGTAGGTGCTCAATAAATACCATTGATTAATTGATTGATTGATTGATTGTGGATAGAGTATGGGCCTGGGAATCAGAAGGAGCTAGGTTCTAATCCTGACTCTGCCATTTGCCTGCTGTGTGATTTAGGGCAAGTCAATTACTTCTCCATGACTCAGTTCCCTTCTCTGTAAAATGTGGATTAAGACTTTGAGATCTAAGAGGGACAGAGACTGTGTCCAACCCAATTATCTTGCATCTACTGCAGTGCTTAGAACAGTGCTTGGCACATAATAGACACTTAACAAATACCACAATTATTATTAATATTATTATTCATTCACTCATTGAATCATATTTATTGAGTACTTACTGTGTGCAGAGCACTGTATTATTATCTATGTTGGCCCCCAACATAGTCTGTTGATGTCATATAGCCTAGAGCATTTTCCTGAGGGGATTCCTGATCCCACTCCCGCTGGCTCCAGATCCTTTATGTTCCCCTCCCAGGTCTGCGTGGATACCAGAACCACATATGAGCCATGGAATTTGGACACAGGAGCTGAGACCAAGGTGGAGGCTCTTAGAAATAGAAAAAATATTTGACATAAAAGTGCTTTGTACTACATCTGTATGGGACAGGGGTCAGACCAGCTGAAAAACAGACTGCCCAATATCCTAATGCCATTCCAGAGAGTCAAACTTCAAGGGGTGGTAGGTCTGCCCTTCCTCCCCCAATCCCAGCAGCTGGCCCTGGTGAATTTCTCAGTCAGAGGAACCCAAGCCCCAAATTGTCAATTCACCAGAGCCTTGGCTTTTCCTGGCACCTTTTTTTTTAAATGGCATTTCTTAAGTGCTAGGTATATACAAGTTAAGTAGGGCAGACGCAGTTGAGGTAACTGAAGCACGGAGAAGTCAAGTGGTTTGTCCAAGGTCTTATGGCAAGCAATTGGTAGAGCTAGGATTAGCACCCAAGTTCTCTGATTCCCAGATCCATGTTCCCTCCACTATGCCATGCTGCTCCTTCCTCCTGGACAAAGCTCTCCTCTTTCCAGGTCATTCCAGAGTGACCAAATGTGAGAGATCAGGGATGAAAGAATGATTGGCCATGTAGCTTAGTGAGCCAGGCCTCTCGGCAGCCTCTGTGGCAAATTTTCTACATTTCTCTAGACTGTAAGCCCTTTGTGGGCAAGGAACGTGTCTCCTGACTATGCTGGATTGTATTCTCCCAAGCATTTTGTACAGTACTCTGCACACAGTTAGGCACTGAATGATTTTTCCCAGTGAGGCGGACCTCACCAAAGTGTCACGCCTGTTGCCAGACACTGTTTCCAGCAGGCAGGGCCTCAAAAGGGAATGAGGTCCAGGAGATTAACACAAGGGCAGAATAACCCCAACTTGATCCCACTACCGACCCCAGATATTTCACATCCCCTCAGCTCCAAATGAAGTTTTCAAGCCTGGCTTTCAGAGTAAATCTAATTTCCTCCTGTACCTTCATAATGACTTTTTTTATTTGTTTCATAACAAAGACAGGATTCTTTCCCTACTTTGGTGGAGGAAAAATTGGGGTAGAACCTATTTATCTCAGAGTTATCTGAATTTTTCCCACTCAAACTAGGGCAAGCACAGTGAAAAGAATAACTATGGCTAAGGGTTTGATTTTATTGATTTAGGCCCAGGTAGAGGGATGTGATTTCCAGCCAGAGTCAGAATTAAATTTAAGGGCCAGAAATGTGGGTTTCTCTGAAAAAGAAATGCCGAGCTACTTATAGGAAAGAAGTGGAGAAAGCCAAATGGGAAGGTATGGAAAAGGCGGACTTGGAATTCTTTCTGGTTTGGTTCTATAGGCACCTGGGGAAAGGCAGGAGAATCATTCTCATGTCTCTGGGGTTAAAAGTCCTATTAGGACCCTATCTGTCTTCAATGATGCTAATTACCAGATCTGGGCACAACCTGAGGGACAACTCAGATACCGGTGGGCTTAACGCACCCCAAATTGCACGGGGGCTGGGGGACCTTGAAGAGGTTTGGCCGGATTTGGGGAGTCAGAACGTCACTGCATTTCTGGAAGCAGAACAGGGAGAAGTGGACACATTCAGTCAAATGGGTAGCTCTCCATTGACTCCGCAGTAAAGTTCACCCTTCCTGGTCTCCCCGGAGCCTGGGTGGGATTTTCCCAATGTTATCAGGGCTTTTTCAGCCCAGTAGCAGGCTATTGTTGTGGAACTGTTACAAGGTCAAAGCATGGGTCTAATCCCAGCTCTGCACTTACCTGCGGTATGATCCTGGGCAAGCCGCTTAACTTCTCTGTGCCTCACGTACCTCATTTGTAAAATGAGGATTTAATGCCTTTTCTTCCTCCTACTTAGATGGTAAACTCCAAGTGGAGCGAGGACTATATACAGTCTGGTTATCTTCTAGTTACTCCAGTGCTTAGTACAGAGCTTGGCACATAGTAAGGAAATACCACCATTATCACTATTTCCCATGGGACTTAAAACTGCATCGTTCTCCTCACTGATTCATACAATGAAAGCTTTTAACACCCCAAACACTGCGTTAGAAGCTGAGGTAAATACAGGATAATGGAATCTGACACAGTCCTCATTCCACTCAGGGTTCACAGTTTGAGTAGGAAGGAGGACCCGTATTTAATCCCCATTTTACAGATGACGAAACTGTGCCACAGAGAGATTAAGTGATTTGTCCAATGTCACACAGCCAGTCTCCTAACTCCTGCTTGATAGTAAGCGTCTAATCACTACTATTACTATTATTACTACTATTCATCATATTTATTGAGTGTTTACTGTGTGCAGAGCACTGTACTACTCCTACTGAAACTACTACTACTATTACTACTACTTATTATGGAGATGGTTATTAAAGGAAGTTATGCCTTTCAGTGTATTATGTTTCCCCCTCTGCATTAGATATTGAAACCCTTAAGGCGAGAGATCCCTCTAAGGGTGGCACCTGGAGGGTTTCCAGGACCCTACCAGTCTCGGCTACAGGTGGGAGAGTCAAGCAGAGGCCTACTCATTCCATTCTTAGCTTGGCCAGTGGCTAGTGAGGGGAAGGCAATCTGCTACAAGTCAAAACTCACCTTTGCTGGGCAGCAGCAGCAGCATGGGAGAGAGTCGAGGGTGGAGACTCAAGTTTACTGTGTGGAAGCAGGCAATGGTAAACCACTTCTGTATTTTTACCAAGAGAACTCTTCTTCAAACCCTTTGGATATGCTACCAGAAAGATGGCAGATGGAGGTGGGGCATTCTGGGGGAGATGCGTCCATGGAGTCTCTATGGGTCGGAGATGACTCGACGGCATAAGACAAGACAAGAAGCAGTGTGGCTCAATGGAGAGAGGACAGGCTTTGGGGTCAGAGATCATGGGTTCAAATCCCAGCTCTGCCCACTGTCAGCTGTGTGACTTTGGGCAAGTCACTTGACTTCTCTGTGCCTCAGTTACCTCATCTGTAAAATGAGGATTAAGACTGTGAGCCCCCCGTGGGACAACCTGATTACCTTGTATCCTCCCCAGCGCTTAGAACAGTGCTTTGCACATAGTAAGCACTTAATAAAATGCCATTATTCTATTCTTATTATCAGTCACTGCTATTTATTTAATGCTTACTGTGTGCAGAACGCTGTGCTAGACACTTGGTACTGTACTATGAGCTTGATCTTGCCAATCAATAATAGTCACTGCAAATTTATTCTGTGCCAGCCATGATACTAAGCACTTGGGACAGGACAGTGGAGTTAGTAGATTTGATGCCTGTTCTTAAGAAGCATACAATCTAGCTCTTTTTAAGTTCCCACAGTGCCTTCTTAGTTCAGTGTCCGGCTACCCAGGTAATATATCCCATGGAGAAATAACCTTATCCTGGAGCTAAGGTAAAACAAACTCCCCAATAGTTCCTAAATTCAATTTCCAGAGTGACTTAGAGGATACAGCACAAGCGTGGGACTCAGAAGGACCTGTGTTCTAATCCCTACTCCACCTCAAGTCTGCTGTGTGACCTCGTTCAAGTCACTTCACTCCTTTGGGCCTCAGTTACCTCATCTGTAAAATGGGGATTCAGAGTGTAAGTCCCATTTGGGTCAGAGACTGTATCTAACCTGAATGACTCGTATCTACCCCAGTGCTTAGAACAGTGCTTGGCACATAGTAAACACTTAACAACACCTTAATAATTACCTGGACTCCCACTAAATTCTAAACTGGTTGTGGGCAGAGAACGTGTCTACCGACTCTGTTATATTGTATTCTCCCAAACGCTTAGTACAGTGCTCTGCTCTTAGTAAGTGCTCAGTAAATATGATTGATTGAGTCCCTTTAAATAGCTACAAGGGGAGGTCAAACAGACCCCCCAAGAGAAAGCCTTACCATTCCTCTGCAAATGTGTTCTTCTGTGGATCTGGAGTTTTGAAAACTGAGAAAATTCTGTATCCCTCCAAATGGCTTAAAAGATTAAGAAAGAAAAATTGCAGAATAATTTGTGTGTTGGCAGGCAGGGCGGTGAGGTTCTTTCTGATGTAATCTGAACCAGCTAGCTGACACACCAACACCGGGGGATTTATGATGGAAATGGTAATTGGCCTCCAGAAAGGGGCAGCTTACACCTCGCCAATGGTGACCTCTACCTCTACAACAAAGAGGGAAGATTTGGAACCTCCAGGACCTGTGACGGCTTGACTTTTGCGATGACAGATGTCCTCATCTGCTTTACTCTTCCTCTCCCTCAATCTAACCCACCGCTACGCACACCTCCATGATAAAATGAAACCTTAACCAGTTGCGAAGGGACAAAGAAATAGGAAATGGAGAAACTAAATAGGCTATTTTTTTTTTTTAGACTGGGCTGTTGCTTTGCCCGTCGTGAGAGGTAGTTTTTTTAATCTTCACTATTTGGGCCTCAGTAATCAAACTATCATATTTGTTGAGCACTTAATGTATGCAGAGCACTGTACTAAATGCTTAGGCGAGTAATAATAATAAATAATTATGGAATTTGTGGTGCTTACTGTGTGCCAAGCACTGTTCTCAACATTGAGGTAAATGCAAGGTAATCAGATTATACCACGTGGGGCTCACAGTTTTAATCCCCATTTTACAGATGGCATAACTGAGGCACAGAGAAGTTAAGTGGCTTGCCCTAGGTCACACAGCAGACAAGCGGTGGAGCCGGGTTTAGAACCCATGATCTTCTGACTCTTAAGCCCGTGCTCTTGCCACTATGCCACGCTGCTTCATGAGAGTGCAATACAAGATAATACAGTGCTCTGCACATAGTAAGCGCTCAATAAATACGATTGATGATGATGAAGAGAGTTGGTAGGCACATTTCCTGCCCACAGTGAGCTTTAAAGGGCTTTTTATTAGCAGGTGTTTGTGGTAAGGGGTTTGAGCAGCTAGAGGCCAAGATCCTAATTCATCTTAGTGTCTGTCTCCCCTACAAGACTGTAAGCAACTTGAGGGCAGGGGTCATGTCTACCAAATCTACTGCATTCTCACAATCAATCAACCACTCAGTGATATTTATTGAACTTTACTGTGTGCAGAGCACTGTCCTAAACACTTGGGAGAGCACAATACAACTGAGTCTGTAGGCATATTCCTTGCCCACAATGAGCTTACAATCTTAAGTAGGGCTTTGCACAGTGCTCTGTGACCAGTTATTCAATCAATGGTATTTATTGACTTCTTAATGTGTGCAGAACAGTGAATTAAGCCCTTGGGAGAGTACAGTACAATAGAGTTGGTAGACATGTTCCCTGCACACAAGGAGCTTACAAACTAGTTAGCCAGAGAGACGTTAAAATAAATTCCAAGTAGTGTGGAGTATTCAATCGTATTTATTGAGCACTTACTGTGTTCAGAGCACTGTACTAAGTGCTTGGGAAGTACAAGTTGGCAACATATAGAGACGGTCCCTACCCAACAGTGGGCTCACAGTCTAGAAAGGGGAGACAGAGAACAAAACAAAACATATTAACAAAATAAAATAAATAGAATAAATAGGTACAAATAAAATAGAGTAATAAATACATACAAACATATATACATATATACAGGTGCTGTGGGGAGGGGAAGGAGGTAAGGCAGGGGGATGGGGAGGAGGAGGGGGAGAGGAAGAAGGGGGCTCAGTCTGGGAAGGCCTCCTGGAGGAGGTGAGCTCTCAGTAGGGCTTTGAAGGGACGAAGGGAGCTAGCTTGGCAGATGGGCAGAGGGAGGGCATTCCAGGAGGACGTAGACGGGGGGTCGACGGCAGGACAGGCAAGAACGAGGCACAGTGAGGAGATTAGCGGCAGAGAAGCAGAGGGTGTGGGCTGGGCTGTAGAAGGAGAGAAGGGAGGTGAGGTAGGAGGGGGCAAGGTGATGGACAGCCTTGAAACTGAGGGTGAGAAGTTTTTGCCTGATGCGTAGGTTGATTGGTAGCCACTGGAGATTTTTGAGGAGGGTAGTAACATGCCCAGAGCATTTCTGCACAAAGACCATCCGGGCAGCGGTGTGAAGTATAGATTGAAGTGGGGAGAGACGGGAGGATGGGAGATCGGAGAGGGGGCTGATGCAGTAATCCAGATGGGATAGGATGAGAGCTTGAACGAGCAGGGTAGCGGTTTGGATGGAGAGGAAAGGGCGGATCTTGGCAATGTTGCGGAGGTGAGACCGGCAGGTTTTGGTGACTGATTGGATGTGAGGGGGAGTATAAGGAGATATAGCCTGTCATGACCAGGGGATGCGTCAACCAACTCTGTTGTACTCTGCCAAGCAACCCTAAGTACAATGCTCTGCACAAGGTAAATGCTAAACAGATATCATCAATTGACTGAGTGATTGTGTGTAAGTGTTGTGGGGATGAAGGTGGAGTGAGTATCAAAGTGCATAGGGGATGCAGACCCAAGTGCATAAGCAACACTGAAGGGAGGGAGGGCGAGGGAGAGGAGATTAGGGGTTAGTCAGGGAAGGCTTCCTGGAAGAGATCTGATTTTTAGTTGGTGTTTGAGGAGGGGGATAGTAGGGGTCACAGAGTAAGCTAAATAAATGCTACTGTTGGATTGATTGTCTTATACAGTCATCATCGAGAGGCCAACATTTTAAATTTTCCCAACCAAAATCCTGACTTCCTGCCTGGAAGTCTTTGATTTGGAAGGTCCTCAAAAGGTCAACTCGTCCATCCCCTTGCCTCTAAGCAGAGCTATTCTCGATTCCTAGGGTGAGGAACTCCATGAGATCAGGGACAACGCCTGGTTCTTCCCTTGTGACTCCACAAAGCCTAGAACAGGGCCCCCAGAGGTAGTCTGTTAATATTTGTGGCGGTCTTAGAAAGGGGAGAACAGTGTAGGTGCTCTAGAAGGCCATAGAGCCGTCCCTAGGACATCTTGTTTTCAGTCTTCCAGCAAATCTCTAATTTCTCCATCTCAAACAGGGATAATATCTGTCCTTCCCAACTTTATGGGACTACGGTGAGGACCCAGAGAAGAATAGATGGGAAAGGACCGTGAACAGTTTTTGAGCAAAGGGTTAGAAACCCAAGGCTAGGAAGCAGCCAGGTCTAGTGGATAAAACATAATTTCCAATTCCAGCTCTACCACTTGTCTGCTGTGTGACTTGGGCAAGTCACTTAACTTCTCTGTGCCTTTGTTTCCTCAACTTCAGGACTGGGATTCAATACCTGTTCTCCTTCTTTCTTAGGACAGGGACTGCAACCAGCCTAATTAACTTGCATCTAACCCAGCATTTAAAACAGTGTTTAACATATAGTAAATGCTTAACAACTACCATCAAAATGTAGTATTATTATTGTGATTTTTAAAGTGTTAGTTGTTAAGCACCTACCATGTGTCAGGCACTGTAAGCTCTGGATTCGATACGAAGTAATCAGGTTGGGCACAGCCCATGTTCCTAATGGGACTCACAGTCTTAATCCCCATTTTACAGATGAGGTAAGTGAGGCCCAGAGAAGTTAAGTGACTTGCCCAAGGTCACAACGTAGACACTTACCCAAGGTCACAAAGATTAGAAACCAGGTCTTTCTGGCGCACAGTTCCCTGCTCTATCCACTAGGCCATGCTGCCTCTCTATGAATAATAATAATAATAATAATAATAATAATAATAACCTAAATTCCTCCTGCTGCTTGTCGGCTTTGCCTGTCCTGGGTAAAGTTCATTAGTTCCCACAGCTCCAATTCTAGATAAAGGGAGGAGGAAGACCTTCCTATTTCTTCTTCTTGTCTTCAGCTCCGTGCATGAACCAGAACACTCATACGTCCCTTGGGTTCCCAGAGAAACTTTGGCCAAAAGAAAGACCTTAGATTTTCCATTCATTAACTCTTCCTCCTTGGGGCCATCCATCCTGCTCAAAGTTCAGAGAGCAGGAGTCACAGTGTTGGCAGGAAGGAGGGAAATAAATATGTCAGCCTGGGTTGTTTGTTTGCTTATTTAGAATTTTTAAATACACAGAAGAACAGGATTTTCTTTCTTCCAGGGGACAAGAAAATGCCTGTCTATAAGGGTGGGTAAGAAAACACCCAGCCAGAGGCTTCAGTCCTCATTCCAGAAAGACGAAAGAGAAGGCCTACTTGTAGGAAGGCTTCCATGGCCCAAAATGAAGCTGTCAATTTGGAGATCCAGGATACTAGTGAACGTAAGGGAAAAGGAGTCAGCCAAGACTTGGGTCAGATGCCGCCTATATATTAATGCTAACAGACTCTGGGTTTGAGAGGGCAGAGCCCGACATGAGAAACCCTTAGGATTTTGCAGAAGTTTCCTGAAACGGACTCATTACTTTGGAAACCGCTATGAGCTCCAACTCCCACGTGCTGGAGTGGATGTGTCCATTCACCGCTTGTTTTTGCTCATGGCAGACTTGGGCATGGATGTAATCACCCTTAAGTTCTAACTGACGATTAATCTGTTCTCCTCTCAAAAATATAAAATTCATCTGGGGAAAAAAAATAAAGATCTACAGCCTTCTTTGCTCTTCCAGGCTAACCAGAAAACGGAGACCGTAAGCACATCGTTAGACTGAAAGCTTGTTGTGGACAGGGAATGTGTCTGTTTATTATTGTAGTGTGCTCTCCCAAGCGCTTAGTACAGTGCTCTACACATAGTAAGAATTCAGTAAATATGACTGAATGAATGAAATGCAATTGAATGAAGAAAGAGGTGAGAAGTGGCTGTACTAAATGCTTAGTAACAGTGCACTGCACACAGTAAGCACTCAATAAATACCATTGATTGACTGATTAAAGTGACCAGAAATGCAGGTGGGCATGGAGATTGAGAGAAATTCCAATCTCCAGTCCCTTTTTTTTATGATATTTGTTAAGTGCTTACTGTGTGTCAAGCACTGTTCTAAGCAGATACAAGTTGATCAGGTTAGACGCAGTCCCTGCCCCAAATGGAGCTCACAGTCAAAGGAGGAGGGAGAATAGGTGTTGAATCCCCATTTTACAGATGAGGAAACCTAGGCATTGAGAGGTAAAATGAATTGCCCAAGGTCACACAGCAAAGTGGAAGAGACAGGATTAGAAATCAGGTGCTGTTTGTGCCAGGCCCATATTCTTTCCATGAGTTACCTGCTGCTTGTGTTGTATCTACCCCTGCACTTAGTCCAGTGCTTAAGACATAGTGAGCACTTGATAAATAACAGAATTGTTATTATTACTATTGCTAACTATTGTTACCTCCTTTGCCCCAGATTGCATCTGAGGGAAAACTCATATACGTGTTGGCTGTTCACATGTATATTGGTCTCCTTTTTAATTTGGAAATTAGGGAGGGCTCAGGGAAGGGCAAGGGATGTGGGAAACAAGGAGCTGAAGTGGTTTCTTCTGTTGGAAGCCTGAAAGATGCTTTTATTCAGGTTGCACTTGAGGAGGAATTGGCTGGTGTGGATATGGACCAAGAGAGGAAAGGGGAGACACTTGGCCCGGTCCCCAAAGGTCAAATAGAAGGGCGGCAGCAGACAGAGCAGGGATGTAGGCAATCAGGACTGGAAATCTACTCTGAGATAAGGAAACGTTTGTCCAGAAACACTCTGGGCATGTTACTCCCCTCCTCAAAAATTCCCAGTGACTACCAATCCATCTGCGCATCAGGCAGAAACTCCTCACCCTGGGCTTCAAGGCTGTCCATCCCCTCGCCCCCTCCTACCTCACCTCCCTTCTGTCCTTCTCCAGCCCAGCCCGCACCCTCCGCTCCTCCGCCGCTAATCTCCTCACTGGGCCTCGCTCTCGCCTGTCCCGCCATCGACCCCCGGCCCACGTCATCCTTCCCCGGGCCCGGAATGCCCTCCCTCTGCCCATCCGCCAAGCTAGCTCTCTTCCTCCCTTCAAGGCCCTACTGAGAGCTCACCTCCTCCAGTAGGCCTTCCCAGACTGAGCCCCTTCCTTCCTCTCCCCCTCGTCCCCCTCTCCATCCCCCCATTTTACCTCCTTCCCTTCCCCACAGCACCTGTATATATGTATATATGTTTATACATATTTATTACTCTATTTATTTATTTTACTTGTACATATCTATTCTATTTATTTTATTTTGTTAGTATATTTGGTTTTGTTCTCCATCTCCCCCTTTTAGACTGTGAGCCCACTGTTGGGTAGGGACTGTCTCTGTATGTTGCCAACTTGTACTTCCCAAGCGCTTAGTAAGCGCTCAATAAATACGATTGATTGATTGATTGAAAGAAAAAAGTTCCAGTTCGGCTTGCACTCTTACTTCTAAAAGTCATTTCCTCTTTTCCTCATTCCCTCATTCCCTCTTTCTTCACTCCCTTCTGCATCACCCTTATTTGCTCTCATTGTTCATTCCTCCCTCAGCCCCACATTTCTTATTTCCTCTTCTCCCTCTCCCTTCTGCATCGCCCTGATTTGGTCTCATTATCCACTGTTCACTTAATCCCACAGCACTTATGTACATATCATAATTTCCTGGTTTATATTAATGTCTGTCTCCCCACTGTATATTGTAAGCATGTTGTGGGCAGGGTATGTGTCTACCAACTCTGTTATGTTGGTATATTGTACCTTCCCAAGGACTTAGTACATTGCTCAGCACATAGTAAGCTCTCAATAAATATGATGATTGATAGATTAAACCTTTCCCTGTCCCAAGCCAATCAGTTCCGAATTTAGAATCAGTTCCAAAAAACGAGGAAACAAAGTCCACATTTTCCGGGATGGAAATTAATCCATAAAAAGGCTTAATTAGGTCAAAAAAGATGCAAGTAGTCCTTAATACCTTCCCCATAGAAATTTGGTTTCCTTTGCCCCTCCCTCGCCTCAGTGATGTACACTCTGTGATTTGTTCCCGTCAAGAGTAATAATCACAAAGAGCTGGTGATAATAATAATGGGGGTCTTTGTATTGTGCTTATTCTGCGGCAGGCACTGAACTGAACTCCAGGGTATATACAAGACAATCAAATGAGAAGCAGTGTGGCCTAAAGGATAGATCATGGCCTGTGCATCAGAAGGAGCTGGATTCTAATCCCAGTTGGAATATGTCTGTTCATTGTTAATTGTACTCTCCCACGTGCTTAGTACAATGCTCTGCACCCAATAAGCACTCAATAAATATGATTGAATGAATGAAAGAATGAATTCCCTGCTCCACCATTTGTCTGCAGTGTGACCATGGGCCTGGGTTAGATGCTTGGGCCTGAAAGTCAAAAGGACCTGAGTTCTAATCCCAGCTCTGACAAATATCTGCCGCGTGACCTTGGGCAAGTCACTTAACTTCTCTGGGCCTGAGTTACCTCATTGGTAAAATGGATATTAAGAGTGTGAACCCCATGTGTCCAACCTGATTAAGTTATATTTTCCCTGGTGCTTAGAACAGTATTTGGCACATAGTAAGCGCTTAACAAGTACATACAAAAATACCTGGATTTTGAACATCTGTACACTTCAAAACCATCTAGGCCCTGGGTTTTTAAACGGTAGTCGGCTTTAATTTAACAGGCCTTTTTGAAGGGTGTGACTTGCCCTTCATCAAGGGAATCTTCCACGTGGCCCCTGGAGATCAGAGGGATTCCACAGCTGGTTTCCACATGGGGTATCGACACAAAAACGGTGGGTATTCATCAGCTCCTCCGATAAATAACTTGCTTCTCCCTGGAAAGAAGTTTGGTTGAGGTGCTTGGAGATAATTGGGGAAAATGTCAAGGGTGAAGTTTAGAAGGTTTCAGTGATTTGTGATTATAAAACTTTCCTCAACCTTATAAAGAGATCCAGACGCTACGTAATTATATTGCCTAAGTCAGTATATAAGGATGAATATGATCATGCAGGGAGGAAGGGTAATTCTCCCAGGGCCAATATAACGTGATACATAAATAGCCAGCGGGGAGGAGCTTCTCAGCATGGGACGAGGCGTAGACAGGAGAAGTCAGGGGAGGGAGAAGCTGGGAAAACACAGACGGCACAGGATCTTGACTGAGGGTTATGGGGAGGAAAGGGGTCTGTCAAGAGGAAGACTTTCTGCAGTTTATCCGGAGGTGCTTAGATGTTTTACTGTGCAGCACGTGGTCAGGGAGACCACCTGCCCAGGCCCTGGGGAACGGATGTGGTGATCTCATCCGAGTTTTCATCCCTCGAGGTGTTGATCCCTCAGTTCCATGACCGCTTCCATGCCCAGGGTTTGAAGTTGGCTACGATTAAATTGGATGAGGTCCCTCTTTCCCTCATAGGATCAACACCGGATGCTGCTTTGAGAAGCGGTCACTCTGTCACCCGTATGGTTTCTCCTAGGATCGACACCGGATGTTGCTTTGGTGATCTAGCAAGGATTCACTAAGCTGGGGTAGACACAAGCTAATCAGGTTGGACACAGTCGATGTCCCACATGGGGCTCACAGTCTCACTCCCCATTTTACGGATGAGGTAACAGGCCCAGAGAAGTTAAGTGACTTGTCCAAGGTCACACAGCAAACATGTGGCGGAGCTGGGATTAGAACCCATGTCCTTCTGACTCCTGGGTCTGGGCTCTATCCAATAGGCATGCTGCTTCTCTTCTCCCATTACATCCCCATTTACATTCTTGGCTCCTTCCAAGAAAAAGTCCCAAGTGTACCTCACTTATTTATTTATTTATAATAATATCTGTCTCCCCGCTAGACCATAAACTCACTGTGGGCAGGGATTGTGTCTGTTATATTGTACTCTCCCTAGTGCTTAGGACAGTGCTCTGCATACAGTAAGCATTCAATAAACATGATTGAAAGACTGACTGACTGAATAACATGAGCCTTCGGTTGCCACCATGGAGGTACAGAGGATCCTGGTGAAGGTGGGGTGAATTGGAACTGTTCTCATGGTTACTGAGTTAACATAGAGACCTCAGATCTTGGAGTCTTCCTGTGGTAATAATAATAATAATAATGAATGGTATTAAGTGCTTACTATGTGCAAAGCACCGTTCTAAGCACTGGGGAGGTTACAAGGTGATCACGTTGTTCCACGGGGGGCTCACAGTCTTAATCCCCATTTTACAGATGAGGTAACTGAGGCCCAGAGAAGTTAAGTGACGTGCCTAAAGTCACACAACTGACAATTGGCAGAGCTGGGATTTGGACCCATGACCTCCGACTCCAAAGTCCGTGCTCTTTCCAATGAGCCACGCTGCTTCAGTGGTAGGACTGGAGATGGGACTCTGGGTGGTGGGCAGACACATGGACATGGGAAGTTGCAAAAGCAGGAGGGAGCGCTTTGTCGGCAAGCTTTGTAACCAGCCCAGGAAGTTGGGGGAAGGAGAGGAGGCTAGGCCTCAGTGACCTACCTCTCCTTCAGGGAGATACCAGGATTCCATTTAAAGAAGGTTGACAATGAGAGTGGTGCAAGGAATTGGGAAGCCGTGAACAGAAAAGATGGCAGTGTGGACTCCAGCAAGGTGTGGAGCCCTGGGAAGGGCTGGGGTGGATACATTTCCTGCTGAAGGAATACCGCAGCTCATTGCCGATGCTGGCCCAAAGTCCCCTGTTCCAGAAAGCTATCCCATCAGGCACAACAGTACTGTTTGCCACCCTTGTTGGCCACCGATTTTATGGGATTTCTGCTGGGCCTGTCCACTTCACTGAAGGCTTCTAGTGATCCTTTGGTCCGAACCCTTCACTGCTGGTCAAGTACTTGTATTAAGTTGTGGGTTAGATAAAAGAAAATTGGGTTGGACACAGTTCCTGTCCCACATGGGGTTCACAGTCTTCGTCCCCATTTTACATATGAGGCACAGAGAAATGAAGTGACTTGTCCAAGGTCACACACAGCAGACAAATGGCAGAGCTGTGATTAGAGCCCAGGTTCTTCTGATTCCCAGACCTGTGCTCAATCCACTAATTCATGCTGTCCCCTAAACTTAATACAGTGCCTGGCACATAGCAAGTGGGTCACTCGGGGAAGCAGTGTGGCTTAGAGAAAAGTGCAAGGGCTTGGGACTCAGAGGTCACGGGTTTGAATCCCAGCTCTGCCACTTGTCAGCTGTGTGACTTTGGGCAAGTCGCTTAACTTCTCTGTGCCTCAGTTACCTCATCTGTAAAATGGGGATTAAGACTGTGAGCCCCACATGGGACAGCCTTATTACTTTGTATCTACCCCAGTGCTTAGAACAGTGCTTGGCACTTAGTAAGTGCTTAACAAATACCATAATAATAATAATAAGCGCTTAACAAATACTACAATTATTATTAGTAGTATTATTGTTGGGGATGCGGTGGGTTTTCCCCTCTCCTAGTGGGTGAAATGATGACAGTGCCTAATTTCCTGCCACCCTCTCCTAATCATCATACCCTACCAGAGCTGCCTGTGAGAAGGGCTAAGTTGAGCCTGTTATGCTTTGCTTTCCACCCCAGACTTCAGACCAGTTTGGAAAACCTGACTTTGAAGGCTTTTGTGTTGGGGAAGGTGCTGTTTCCATTAATCAACCCATCAGTCAGTCAGTCAGTGTACTGGGGAGAGAGGAGCAAATCTACGGACAGAACCCCAGATCCCCTCCCCTAGTGCCCCAAGCTCCAATGAGGAGTCCGTGTTGCTTTAACTTTTCTGTGCCCTGCAATTCTGCTGTAAAAAGAGCTTTTTGTGTTTTTGTGTGGGAGACTGGGGCCGGAGCATTGTTTTTGGAGATTGTCCAACAGGAGGGAGAAAAATATTTTTTAGAAGAAAATGAAGAGGAGGGTGGTAGGGGACTGAAAAGGAAAAAAAAAAAGAATCAATCATTGCAAAGTGTCAGATATCGAGCAGGTAGTTCCTTTTTTCTAGCTCAGCTCAGAGAGTCTGAGCTTTAGAGTGCTGCGGGTAGGTTTTCAGGGCGAATATTACTGTTTTGGTCTCAGCTGGCTTCAGGCTGGGCCCAGGAGCTGACTGGACATCAAGGCAGCTTAGCTGCATTTCTCTCCATGCACGGGCCGTCTGAGCAATGAGGGCGAGACATAGAAAGGATGAGGCCTTGTTCTCCCCCGTCAGACTCAAAGCTCCTTGATGGCAGGAGTTGTGTCTAGCCGCTAGCCAACAAGAGAAGCAGCATGGCACGGGCTTGGGAGTCAGAAGGTCATGGGTTCTACTCTTGACTTCACTGTATGTCTGCTGTGTGACCTTGGACTAGTCACTTCACTTCTCTGGGCCTCAGCTACCTCATCTGTAAAATGGGTATTAAGAGTGTGTGAGACAAGGACTGGGCCCGACCTCACTAACTCATATCTACTCCAGCGCTTAAAACAGTGCTTGGCACTTAGCAGGCATTTAAAAAGTACCATTATCATTATTATTATTATTATTATTAGTGAGTCAGAAGGACCTGCCTTCTAATCCCGGCTCTGTCACTTGTCTGCTGTGTGACCTTGGGCAAGTCTTTTCACTTATCTGTGCCTCAGTTACTTCATCTGTAAAATGGGGATTAAGATGAGGAGCCTTATTTGGGACAGGGAATGTGTCCATCCTGATTAACTTACACCTACCCCAGTACTTACTTAGTACAGTGTCTAGCACATAGAAGGCACTTAATGAATAACTTAAAGCAAACAAACTCACTCATTCCCATGGCTTAACAAATAAAAAACCCCCAAAACTGTATTATATACTCCCAAATTCTGAGTACCCCTGACACAGTAAGTGTTCAATGACCACCAGTGATTGATTGCTTGTTCTCTGAAGTCCACACACCCCTCCCTCCCTCCCTTCTTTCTCCAAGGCTGGCAGAGAAATGCAAAACACACATCATCTTGGAACTGCCATCCATCTTTGGACTCTTCTACAGATGAACTTCTTTTAGTTCCAGTTAGGTGAATTAGTTAGTGGTGGCCTTGATTAAGCTGTGTTTAGTGCTGGGATAGTCCTCTAAACTGTAAGCTCACTGTGGGCAGGGAATGTGTCCATTATATTGTTGTATTGTACTCTTCCAAGTGCTTAGTACAGTGCTCTGCACACAGTAAACGCTCAATAAATACTATTGACTGATGCAAGACAATGAGACCACACTTCAGCCCTGTCTCTGATTAGCTTCACCATCCAATATGTCTGTTGATTTGGAAGAGAGCAGGGTTGCAGTGTGGTCTAGTGGAAAGACAACAGGCCTGGGAGTGAGAAGATCTGGGTTCTAATCCTAGCTTTGCCACGTGTCTGCTGTGTGACCTTGGGAAAGTCACTTCACTTCTCTGTGCCTCAGTTTTCTCATCTGTAAAATGAGGATTAAAACTGTGAGCCCTTTGTGGGTCAGGGACTTGGCCCAACAAAATTACCTTGTATTTACCCCAATACTTAGTACAGTGCCTAGCACATAGTAAGGATTTAACAAATACCATTAAAAAAAAGAAGCATAGGGACATGAAAGACTTTAGGGCTCTCACAAGAAGATTGAGTACTTCTGATCATTTGTGATTATTGGTTCAAGGCAGAACAAAGAGGAGACATGGAAACACCTAGAGAAGCAGGAAGAACAACCAACCTTTTTTTTTTTGGTATTTGCTAAGCACTTATTATGCACCAAGCACTGTTCTAATCACTGGGATAGATACAATTTTTTTCAGATTGGACATAGGACCTGTCCCACATGGGCCTCACAGTCTAACTAGGAAGGAGAGCACATATTGAAATCTCATTTTACAGCTGAGGAAATTGAGGTCTTGAGAAGTGATGTGCCCAAGATCACAGCAGACAAGAGGCAGAGCCAGGATTAGAACCCAGGTCCTCTGACTCCCAGGTTCCTGCTCTTTCCACTAGGCCACGTGGGATAATAACAACTGTCCCATCCTGTGAAAGTGCTTATGAACAATAAATATGTTGTATGAAAACTTGGCTATTATTATGAATATTGGCAGTTAGCCTCTCTTTCGTTATCAATACAGTCACACTGCCCACCCCTTCCAGAATACAAAAAAGGTTATGCTACACATATCCTTACCACAGTTTTATTTCCAATCCATCAATCAATCAATGGTATTTATTGAGCGCTCAATAGGTGCAATTTGTTGCCAATTTGTACTTCCCAAGCGCTGAGTACAGTGCTCTGCACATAGTAAGCGCTCAATAAATACGATTGATGATGATGAGGTGCAGAGCACTGTACTAAGCGCTTGGGAGAGTACAACAGGATGAAGAGACACGTTCCCTGCTAATTTTCGACGTCCAGCCAAGTCTCCCCAACCACTTACTCGCAATTTAAAACTAGGCCACGGGATGGCAACACTTGGGCGAACATTCCAAATTGACAAGAATTAGTGAAAATCTGAAATCTCACCAAAGAAAATGAAATCAGCAAGGAGGCAATGGCTTCTGCATCACTTCTCTGGCCCAGTAAAAGCTATCCTGTTCCTTCTGTGTCTGGTTCGCATTTGGGAAAATTGCATTATAATTCGCAGCACCTGAGCTTTGAAAAAAAAATTTCCCGCCTAATAATAATAATGAGAATTATTGCGGTATTTGTTAAAGCCTTGCCGTGAGCCAAGCACTGTATTAAGTGCTGGAGTAAGTACAAGATAATCAAGTCAGAGCAGTCTCTGGTCCACAAGGGGCTCACAGGCTAGGGGGGGGAACGAGACCAGATATTGAATACTCATTTTATGTGTGAAGAAACTGAGGCAGAGAGCAGCTAAAGGACTTGTCCAAGGTCACACAGCAGGCAAATGGCTGTGTGTTGACTGTGTCCAACCTGATTAGCTTGTAACTTCCCCAGTGTCTGGCACATAGTTTAGCACTTGATAAATACCACAAAAAACTGGCAAGTTTATTCATTCAAATGTATTTAATGAGTGCTTAGCGTGTGCAGAGCACTGTAGTAAGCACTTGGGAGAGTACAATATAACAATAAACAGGCACATCCGCTGCCCACAATGAGCTTCCAGGAGTAGAACAAACTTCTCCTGAGTCCTAGACTTGTATCTTCCCACTAGGCCTCAATACTTCCAAATATAGCAGGTTGTTTGCATTCTTCTTTTTAAAGCACGGCTAGGACTTGAGGATTGAGAGTTTCGTATCTGCTAGCAAGGGGGTGTACTTCGTATTAGGAGATCTGAGTTAAGTCATTGGATGTTTATTGCGGCAGAGTTAAAGTTCCTGGAGCTCTACTATCCCATCGCTACTCTTAAATGGGTGGGGGTGAGGTGGGGAGGGGAGGCAGAGAAGGTTAAGTGCAGGAATGAGATCTCCCTCCTTGGCCTTCCTACTGAGTCTCTAGAATCTATCCCTTCATTCATTCACTCATTCAATCATATTTACTGAGCACTTACAATGTGTATAGCACTGTACTGAGAGCTTGGGAGAGTACAATAGAACAATAAACAGACACATTCCTGGGGTCTCCATCATTCGAGCCAAGGACCCCTAGCCCATATCCTCCCCCTGGCCTGGAACTCCCTTCCCTTCCATATGTGAAAGACCATCACCTTCCCCATCTTCAAAGATTTACTAAAATCACAGCTCCTCCAAGAGGTCTTCCCCTTCTAAACCTCATTTCTGCTACTCCCTCTCACTTCCGCGTCATTCTTGCACTTGGATTTGTACCTCACTCTGAGTTCCACAGCACCTATGTGCTATATATAATTTATTTTAATGTCTATCTCCCCCTCTAGATTGTAACCTCCCCTTGGCAGGGAAAATGTCTCCAACTCTGTTGCAGTGTAATAGTAATGGTACTTATTAAGTGCTTGCTGGGTGCAGAGTACTGTACTAAGTGCTGGGAGAGAATGCCCAGTTGGAAATTGGACATGGTCTCCATCTAACAATATAAAGGGGGATTGGAGGTATTTAAGGAATGAAGAAGCAATAAACAGCACTGAAACATCCTGAAAGACCAGGACAAATACACAAAATAATCAGAAGGATGTTCTCCTTTCTCAGAATGGCACCTGGAGAGTTTCCAGTACTCTACCAGTCTTGGCTACGGGAGGGAGAGTCAAGCAGGGGCATAACAATTCCATTCTTAGCTTTGGCAGTGGCTACTGAGTGGAAGGCAAATCTGCTACAAGTCAAAACTCACGAGAGAGAGTCGAGGGTAGAGTCTCGAGTTTACTGTGTGGAAGAAGTCAATGGTAAACCACTTCCATATATTTACCAAGAAAACTCTATGGCTATGCTAACCAGAATGATTGCAGATGGAGAGATGGGAGAGATGTGTCCATGGCAATGGTCTGAGTCAGAAGCGACTCGAAAGCATATGACAAGGTAAGAGAAGGATGCTCTGGCTAGAGGAGCAGGATTTCAGGCTCCTGGTGATTCAGAGTCCAAGGTACACATACACCCTTAGTGACCACTCCAGCAGCTGCTCATCTTTCCCCTGGTTTTGGGGAGGCCTCATGAGGAAAGAGCATGGCTGACTCATAATCTTGCGGCCCAACAAGTCCTCTCCCAAGTGCTTAGTACAATGTTCTACACACGGTAAGTGCTCAGTGAATACCTTTGATTGCTGAATTGATTAACTGATTCATCAGTTTTGAGCACTTACTGTGTCCAAAACACTGTACTGAGGTCTTGGGAGAATACAGTACACGGAGTCAGTAGACACATGCCCTGCCCGCAGCAAACTTACAGTCTAGAGGGGGTGACAGACATTAATATAAGTAAATAATTTATAGCTATGTACATTGGTGCTGTGGGGCTGAAGGTGGAGCGAATTTCAAATGCCCAAAGGGAACAAAATGCAAATGCACAGGTGACACAGTGGGAACCGGGGAAAAGAGGATTTAATTGGGGAAAGCCTCTTTGAGAAGCAGCATGGAATAGTGGATAGAGAACAGGCCTGATAGCCAGAAGATCATGGGGTCTAATCCCAGCTCTGCCACTTGTCCTCTGTGTGACCTTGGGCAAGTCACTTAACTTCTCTGTATCTCAGTTCCCTCATTTGTAAAATGGGGATTAAGACTGAACCCATGTGGGACAGGGACTGTGCCCAACCTGATTATCTTATTTAATGATAATAATAATGGCATTTATTAAGCACTTACTATGTGCAAAGCACTGTTCTAAGTGCTGGGGAGGTTACAATGTGATCAGGTTGTCCCACGGGGGGCTCACAATCTTCATCCCCATTTTACAGATGAGGTAACTGAGGCACAGAGAAGTGAAGTGACTTTCCCAAAGTCACACAGCTGACAATTGGCAGAGCCAGGATTTGAACCCATGACCTCTGACTCCAAAGCCCATGCTCTTTCCACTGAGCCACACTGCTTCTCTACTCTATTTCTACCCCAGCACTTGGAACAGTGCTTGACACATAGTAAGCACATAACAAATACCATCACTATAATTAATGCTTTGAAGGAGGGGAGAGTGGTGGTCTGGTGTATATGGAGGGAGGGAGAGGGAGGGAGGGAGGATGTGGGAAAGGGGTCAGCGATGAGATAGATGAGATTGGGGCTCAGTGAGCAAGCTGGCGCTAGAGGAGCGAAGTGTGTGGACTGGGTTGGAGTGAATCGATGAGGTGAGGTAGGAGAGAGGAGCTGATTGTGCGCTTTAAAACCATTAGTAAGGTGTTTCTGTTCAGTGTGCTGCTAGAGAAGCAGCATGGCTCAGTGGAAGGCGCATGGGTTTGGGAGTCAGAGGTCATGCGTTGTAATCCTGGCTCCGCCACTTGTCTGCTCTGTGACCTTGGACAAGTCACTTAACTTCTCTGTGCCTCAGTTACCTCATCTGTAAAATGGGGATTAAGACTGTGAGCCCCACGTGGGACAGCCTGATTACCATTTATCTCCCCCCATGCTTAGAACAGTGCTTGGCACATAGTAAGCACTTAACAAATACCATTATTATTATTATTATTATTATGTAAAGGTGGATGGGCAACCACTGGAGGTTCCTGAGGAGTGGAGAGACATAAACTGAACATTTTCTTAGGAAAATGATCCAGGCAGCAGAGTGAAGTATGTAGTGGAGTGGGGAGAGACAGGAGGCGGGGAGGTCAGTGAGGAATCTGATTCATTCATTCATTCATTCATTCAATCTATTTATTGAGCGCTTACTGTGTGCAGAGAACTGTACTAAATGTGTGGGAAGTACAAGTTGGCAACATATCGAGACGGTCCCTACCCAACAATGGGCTCGCAGTTTAGAAGGTAAAAAATATGGAATGTTTCACGAATTTATGTGTCATCTGATGCAAGATGCAATAGAATAAGTGTTTAGATCAGCATAGCAGCAGTTTGGATGGAGAGGAAAGGGAGGATTTTAGGGATGTTGTGAAGGTAGAACCTCCAGGATTTGGTGACAAGTTTGAATAAGTGGGTTGTATGAGAGAGAAAATTTGAGGATGATGTCAACATTATGGGCTTATGAGATAGGGAGGGTAGTGGTACTGTCTATAGTGATGGTAAAGACAGAGTTTGGGTGGGAAGATAAGGAGTTCTGTTTTGGACACAGTATGATAATAATAATAATTATGGTATTTGTTAAGTGCTTACTATGTGCCAGGCACCAGTTGCCCACACCTTGCCCTGGACCTGTGCTGCCACACCACTGGGCCTGGTTGGAAATGCCTCAGAGCTGTCCCACCCCACACCCCCTTCCCTCAATCACCAAGAGGGAACATTCAGAAATTAAATGGAGAATTCATTGAATTTAATCGATCATAGTTATGGAGTGCTTCCTGTGTTTAGAGCATTGTAAAGCACCGGGAGAGTACAACAATAAACAGACTCATTCCCTGCCCACAATGAGCTTACAAGTCTAGAGGGGGAGACAGACATTAATATAAATAAATGACAGATATGGACATAAGTTCTGTACAGCTGGAGGGAGGATGAATAAAGTCAGGGCAATGAAGAAGGGAGTGGGAGAAGAGGAAAGGAGGGCTTAGTCAGGGAAGGCCTCTTAGAAGACATGTGCCTTCAATAAGGCTTAGAAGAGGGGGAGAGTAATTGTCTGTCGGATTTGAGGAGGGAGGGCATTCCAGGCTAGAGGCAGGATGTGGGCGAGGGGTCGGCGGTGAGATGGAAGAGATTGAAGTACAGTGAGAAGGTTAGCATTAGAGGAGCGAAGTGTGTGGGCTGGTGATTGAATGCTTTGAAGCCGAATAATAATATAACTATGGCATTTATCAAGCACCAAATGCTGAATTAAGTGCTGGGGAGAGACACAAGATAGGTCCCACACGTGGCTCACAGTCCAAGTAGAAGTGAGAACAGGCATCAAATCCCCCAGTTGAGGCCCAAGGTCATACAGCAGACAAGTGGCCGGGCCAGGATTAGAACCCAGGTCTTCTGACTCCCGAGCCTGTGCTCTTTCGACTAGGCCACACTGATTCCCCTGTGTCAAGTGATGGACCAGCCTGGACGATAGGCTGGAGCCTTTTTCGAGCACCTAAGTGGGTGGCATTAGTAGCCACACAAAGTGAGGAATGTTTCAAGTCCTTGAATTTAATAATCTCTTGAAATCCTGCAGGGGAGCATTTGGGCTCAAATGAACCGATGGGACTTATCATTACTGTCGTACAAATACTTTATGAGCCTCATAAACCGAATGCCTGAATTGTGAATTTCTTTATCTAGCTTTGCTCTGTGTTTGCACCAGGGCTTGGCTCTCAACAGGGCATTCACAGGCTGGGATGTGGGTGGGTGAGGCAGATAATTTTCTTCTTTTTTTGTCACATAAACTGTTGGGTTGAATTGAGGAAGTGATAAGAAGAAAACAAGCATGCAGTTTTTTCCTCCACCATGGTACGTTGACTTAGGCTGTGAGCCCCACATGGGACAGGGACTCTGTCCAACTTGATTAATTTGTAACTACTGCAGCTCTTAGACCAGTGCTTGGCACTTAGTTAGTGCTTAACAAGTCCTTCCCCATCCCCTCCGCCTTACCGCCTTCCCCTCCCCACAGCACCTGTATATAAGTTTGTACATATTTATTACTCTATTTTACTTGTACATATTTTCTATTCTATTTATTTTATTTTGTTAATATGTCTTGTTTTGTTGTGTGTCTCCCCCTTCTAGACTGTGAGCCCGCTGTTGGGTAGGGACTGTCTCTATATGTTGCCAACTTGTACTTCCCAAGCACTTAGTACAGTGCTCTGCACACAGTAAGTGCTCAATAAATACGATTGAATGAATGAATGAATGAATGAACAAGTATAATAATTATTATTATTACTATGTTACTAAGTCTATCCTGATCCAAGCAAATCCCTCCCTGATAAATGAACATTTACTAAATGCCCACTTTGACATGATGCTCTTCGTTAGAAATAATTTAACTTGGGGGCCTCTAAATCATAAGGAGTGGGTAGTGGAGGAACATAAACAGCCATAAAACTTCTCCCTGTCCTGTTTGTGTCCAAATGCTCAGTACAATGTACGCACACAGCAAGCTCTCCATAAATACCATTGATTGATTGAATGATTAACCAGGGCAAACTGAGAACAGCACCAGTTTCACCCTCGTACCTTTCTGATTGCCCAGTTATCTTGTTACCACTGGATTTTAATAATAATTGTGGTATTTGTTAAGTGCTTACTGTGTGCCAAGCACTGACTGTAGTAAGCAATGGGGTGGATTCAAGCAAATCGGGTTGCACACGGTTCCTGTCCTATGTAGGGCTCAAACACTCAATCCTGATTTTCCAGTTGAGGTAACTGAGGCACAGAGAAGTGAAGTGGCTTTCCCAAGGTCATACAGCAGACAAGTGGAAGAACCAGGATTAGAACCCATGACTTCTGTCTCCCAAGTCTTTGCTCTACCCATTACACTAACCTGTTTCTCTAGCAGTTGTGGTAGTAGTGGTAGTAACAGTATGGCCTAGTGGAAACAGTGTGGACCTGGGATCTGGGTTCCAATCCTGGATGGGGGCCAGCTGTGGCAGAGATGTGAGGGAAGAAGGAGAGAAGGACAAGATCCCCCAAGGTGAAAACCAAACTGCGCTTGTTACTGGTTTGCAACTGAAACAAACCAGGGGCCCTTCTTCCATGAAAAACAAACAATTGCCAGATCCAGCCTGTCTTGGCGCTTTGATGTGCTCGCTCTTTCTCCTCCTGACTTGCTTTTTCCTGACCGGGCTTTCATTTTGAGCCATTGGCTGCCCCAGAAAGTCGAGGTCTGTGTTATTCTTGAGAGCTTGCGAAAGGTCCAGGGTTCGTTGGCGTCCCGGCTGGCATGGCGTCTGAGAGTCCTGTCAGCCAGCGAGGCCGCCCCCTCGTTTTTTCTCCGCTCCAACTCCAATAACCTCTATCCCACCCGCCTCTTCATCCCCACAGAGTCAGAGGTGCAGGAGGCTCTTAAACCAGGACCCTGAATTGATGAGCCTTTGCTAGGAGCAAGCGTTTAGTACAGAGCTCTGCAAATTGTAAGCTTGACTCTAGACCGTAAACTCGTTGTGGATGGGGAATATGTCCGTTTATTGTTATATTGCAGGCTCCTAAGCACTTGCACACAGGAAGCACTCAATAAATATGATTGAAGTGAAGTAAGCGCTCAATAAATAGCATTGATTGATGGATTGAAAAACCTCTGATTGAAAGGTGTGGAGTAGCAGAATTCACACAGGCCTTGGAGTCAGAGGACCTTGGTTCTAATCCTGGCTCTGCCGCTTGTCTGCTGTGTGACCTTGGGGAAGTCGCTTCTCTGTGCCTCAGTTTCCTCAGCTATAAAATGGGGATTCAATATTGAAACCCTACTTTATAGATGAGGAAACTGAGGCCCAGGGATGATAAATGGCTTGCCTAATGTTACACAGAAGGCAAGTGGCAGAGCTGGGATTTGAACCCAATTCCTCTAGTTCCCAGTCCTGGATTTTTTCTACTAGGCCTTGCAACTTTTCATCTCTCAAGTGTTTCCTCAATGGGAGAAGGGCATGGCTTTTGGGAGGTACAGGGTACAGATCTCCTGTCCCCTGACTGCCAACAAGGAAGGAACAAGATTGGAAAGTGGTCATGGGAGTCAGAAGGTCATGGGCCCTAATTCCGGCTCTGCCACTTGTCTGCTGTGTGACCTTGGGCAAATCACTTCACTTCTCTGTGCCTACGTTCCCTCAGCTATAAAATGGGGATTAAGACTGTGAAACCTATGTGGGACGGGGACTGTGTCCAACCTGATTATCTTGTACCTACCCCCATGCTTAGAACAGTGCCTGCCAAATAGTAAGTGCTTAACAAATGCCATTATTATTATTGTTATTGATAAATAACACTGATGGATTGGTAATACATTTGCATGCAGATTTTTCTCAATATGTTTTCCACCGCATTTTCCCCAAGTAGTCTTAAACCAGTAATAAATACCGGAAGCTTCACTGAATATTCACAATAGCCAATAGATTCAATCAAGTCCAGTGGTGGAGAAGGGGACAAGTAGGCACTTGGGAGTGAGAACTTGTGGGAGCCTTGTCATTATTTTCCAAACTTTTCTCACCCAGGGAAATGTTGTGTTTGTGACGGTCATGTCTAAGAGGAAGAAATGATTTTAATCTCTTTTGAAAAATGAAGAGCTAGGGAAAGGAAAAAAGGAGAGGCGGAGGTTTGTCGTTTTGAGTTATGGAGGTGGAAATCTCCCGGGTGATACTTTAAAGAATAAAAATATTTCCTGGTTCCCAGTTTTCAAGCTTGGGGGTATCTTTTCATACTCCCAGAGCAGTGTCTTGTTTCTGCTGCTTCAGAAATAACCATCAGTGAGTGAAACCAAACATTCTTTTAGGGGCTTTAGTGCACGTTGGTGCTGGTAAAATATGTCAAGTCCAATTTCTCTGACAAATAGATGTCAAAGGTCACATGCAAAATATCTTTATATTTCATTACAGCTCCTCCTTGTTCACTAACTTGCCAACTGCCCTGGCGGGGGTGGTGAATCTAACACCAGGAGTTGAAGGTATTTTGTATTATAGGCTCAAAACCTCCCAATAGCATGCAAGGGATGGATGGGATTCAGTATTTTGGAGGAAAAGTGCAGTTTCTAAATTGTGATTACAATCAAGGGTTTGAAGAATGACAAAACCCTCTTTCTTGAATAGTTCAGATGCTTAACTGAACTACTTATCTCTCAGATGCTTGAGAGAAGCAGCATGCCTAGTGGAAAATGCGTGGGCCTGAGAGTTAGAGGTCCTAATCCTGGATTTTCCACGTGTCAGCTGTGTGACCTTGGGAAAGTCACTTGACTTCTCTATCTCTCAGTTACCTCGTTTGCAAATTAGGGATCAAGACTGTGAGCCCTATGAGGGACAAGGACTCTGTCCAACCTGATTACCCTATATCTACTCCAGCTCTTAGAACAGTGCCTGGCACATATTAAGTACTCAACAAATAACACAGTTATTATTATTATTATCCTCACCACATCTCTGATTACAAAGGAAATGACTGGTAGTCATCAAATAATATTAAGCCAGGATTCCTCTTTGCAAATAGCACTTTTAGAAGCTTTATGCCCTCTCCGATGTCACAAGAGTATTGCTTAGTGTTTAGAACAGTGCTTGGCACATAGTAAGCGCTTAACAAATACCATCATTATTATTATTAAGAGTCCTGTTGAGCAACTTGATGGTCCAGAGGATTCACACGTTCCTGGGTGGCTTCCAGAATGGATGAGTTCATTTCTAGAGAGGCGCTTCCACACACTAAAAAAATGACTCTCTCTTAATAAAGATAATTGTGGTATTTGTTAAGAGCTTAATATGTTCAAGACACTGTACTAAACACTGGGGTGAATACAAGAAAATCTGGTTGGACACAGTCCCTGTCCTGCATGGGGCTCACAGTCTTAATCCCCATTTGACTGATGAAGTCACTGAGGCACAGAGAAGTGAAGTGAGTTGCCCAAGGTCACACAGCCGACAAGTTGAGGAGCTGGAATCAGAACCCAGATCCTTCTGACTCCCAGTCCTATGCTTTATCCACTAGGCCATGCTGCTTCACAGACTCTCTTCCCCAATTTAGCCCTCACCTCATTCATTCATTCATTCAATCATATTTATTGAGCACTTACTGTGTGCAGAGCACTGTACTAAGTGCTTGGGAAGTACAAGTTGGCAACATATAGAGACGGTCCCTACCCAACAACGGGCTCACAGTCTAGAAGGGGAAGACAGACAACAAACCAAAACATGTAGACAGGTGACAAAACATGTAGACACCTCCTTATCATAGCCCTCCTTCTGCATCGCCTATACACTTGGGTCTGTACCTTTAAGAAGTTTGGTTCTCACCCCTCCCTCATTCCCTCACCTGTAAATATATATATATATATATATATATACCCATCTGTAATTTATTTTAATGTCCATCTCCCCCTCTAGTCTGTAATCCCCTTATGGGCTGGTATCATCTATATCTTCATTGCATTTTACTCTGTCAAGCACTTGGTGCAGTGCTCTGCATGCAATAGACACTCAATAAATAACACTGATTGATTGATGGGCAGACCAAGCTTTTATTGAAGAAAACTCACTGTGGGCAGGGAACGTGTCTGGCAACTCCATTGTATTTTACCCTCCCAAGTGTTTAGTCCAGTGCTCAGCGCATAGTAAGCACTAAATAAATGCAACTGATTGATTGAAAACTGACTCCTGTGACCTGTGAAGTGCCACTGTCAATTTGCAGCAAAAGCCAATTGAGGTTCCAGGATATTCAGAACAAAATTCACTCTGATGGTGAATTTTCCACTGGAAAAAGAAAAGGAATGCTAAGTAGTGGTCTTTAGGGGAGATGAAGTGAGTGCACGCAAGCAATTTGGTGGAAGAAAATTGACGTTTGCAGCTGCCAAAGGTAATAGGGCTGGTTTTTCAGAAAGAGTGGATTGAGATTGGCTGACTTCAAGAATAAGGGGGCTATTACTCTGAGGCCTTCCGGATGAAACCAGCTGTTAATATTGCTTAGGAAAATGACAGTGAGTCAGTTCTGAGGAAATCCATGTGGACAAACCGGGGAGGCAGAGAACAGAATTTATCACTGAGCCGAGGAAAGTAAAGCAGCTTTGAGGTGGCTTTCTATAATCACACCCAGGAGAACTTCCAGGGAAAGACCATCATGGGGAAGGGTGGAAAAAATACAGGCCTGGGAGTCAGAAGGACCTGGGTTCTAATCCAGCCTCTGCCACTAGTCTGCTGTGTGATCTTGGGCAAGTCATTTCTCTGTGTCTCAGTAACTTCATCTGTTTCATTCATTCATTCATTCAATCGTATTTATTGAGCTCTTACTGTGTGCAGAGCACTGTACTGTTTGGGAAGTACAAGTTGGCAACATATAGAGACGATCCCTACCCAACAATGGGCTCACAGTCTAGAAGGGGGAGACAGACAACAAAACAAAACATGTGGACAGGTGTCAAGTCATTAGAATAAATAGAAGTAAAGCTGGATGCACATCTTTAACAAAATAATTAGAATAGTAAATATGTACAAGTAAAATAAATACAGTAATAAATCTGTATAAACATATATACAGGTGCTGTGGGGAGGGGAGAGGGGTAGGGTGGGGGGGCTGGGGAGGGGGAGAGGAAAGAGGAGGTGAGCTCTCAGTAGGGCTTTGAAGGGAAGAAGAGACCTAGCTTGGCAGATGTGTGGAGGGAGGGCATTCCAGGCCAGGCGGAGGACGTGGGCCGGGGGTTGATGGTGGGACAGGCGAGAACGAGGCCCATCGAGGAGGTTAGCGGCAGAAGAGTGGAGGGTGCGGGCTGGTCTGTAGAAGGAAAGAAGGGAGGTGAGGTAGGAGGGGGTGAGGTTGATGGACAGCCTTGAAGCTGAGAGTGAGGAGTTTTTGCCTGATGCATAGGTTGACTGGTAGCCACTGGAGATTTTTGAGGAGGGGAGTAACATGCCCAGAGCATTTCTGCACAGAGATGATCTGGGCAGCAGCATGAAGTATAGACTAAAGTGGGGAGAGACAGGAGGATGGGAGATCAGAGAGGAGGCTGATGCAGTAATCCAGTCAGGATAGGATGAGAGATTGAACCAGCAGGGTAGCGGTTTGGATGGAGGGCAAAGGGCGGATCTTGGCAATGTTGCAGAGGTGAGACCGGCAGGTTTTGGTGACGGATTGGATATGAGAGGTGATGAGGTAGGTGGAAGGACAGTGGTCTCAGGGGAGTTCACAGTTCCATAGCTTGGGAGGCGTGAAGAGAGGGGATGGGCCAGCTGGAAGGAACGTGTAGGATATGAGTGAGATTCCAGGGGTGCTTTCTTGAGGAGCTGGACTCAGATCAGGCAGGATGACGTGATGAGGGGTGGCGGTGTCTCCTTTAGAAAAACCAGTGAAGCTGGTCCTGGAAATGGTCTTCAGGGTTTTCTCAGTGGCCATATTAAGTACGGGGGAATTGAGGCACAGAGAAGTTAAGTAAGTTGCCCAAAGTCACACAGCTGACATGTGGCAGAGCCGGGATTAGAACCCATGACCTCTGACTCCCAAGCCCGTGCTCTTTCCACTGAGCCACGCTGCTTCTTGTACATATGTACATAAGTATTATGGGACTGAGGTGAGTATCAAAGTGTTTAAACAGTTTTCCTTAAACAGTTAAGTTCATAGTTGACACAGAAGGGAGGGAGGAAATAAAGGGCTTAGCCTAGGAAGGCCTCTTGGAGGAGCTGTCATTTTAGGGGGTTTTGGAGGTTGGGAGAGTGGTGGATTTGTCGGAGATGAAGCGGAACGGAGTTCTGGCCCCAAGAAAGAAAGTGAGCAAGGAGTCGGTGGCAGGATAGACAAGGCTGAAGTACGAAGAGTAGGTTGGTGTTAGAGGAGTGGAGTTTGTGGGTTGCTTGGAGTAGGAAATCACGAGGTAAGGAGTTGCTGTTTGATGCAGAGATGGATGGGCAACCGTTGGGGATTTTTGAAGAGTGGAGAAATGTGGACTGAAGAAATGATCCAGGCAGCAGAGTGAAGTAAAGATTGGTGTGGGGAGAGACAGGATGCAGGGAGACTAGTGAGAAGGCTGATGCAGTAATCAAGGCAAGACATAATGAGTGTTTGGATCAAAAAAGGCTGGCTCGCTGGGCCTTTTTTTTCACTGAATCCCTTCATGGAATGATTGAAGAGCATCGGGGCAGAGAAGGTTTACTGGGTAGAAACCCACTTTGTTGCTTGCATCCAAGGCTTTTGTTTATGGTATTTGCTGAACACTTACTCTGTGCCAGACACCGTATCAAGTGCAGGAGTAGATAAAAGCTAATCAGGTTTGGACGCAGTCCCTGCCCTACATGGGCTCACAGTCTTAATCCCCGTTTTACAGATGAAGTAACTGAGGCCCAGAGAAGTAAAATGACTTACCCAAGGATCCACAGCAGGCAGTGGCAGAGCCGGGACTAGAACCCAGGCCCTTCTGACCCCCAGGCCCATGCTCTATCCACTCGGCAATAGTGCTTCTCTAAGCTTATCCAGCGGTCTCTGAAGTCAGCCGGACTGTCATCTGAACTGACTCGCCATCTGACATGGCTGGAGTGGAATCAGAAGCAGAGGAGAATTAGAGGCAAGGGAGTATCTTGACCTCATTATGTCTCATTCCAATATTTCCAGCATGTAGATTTAGGATGATCAAAATTCACAGTTTCAGTCGTACTTGGATTCCCGTGGTTACACATTATTCTCAAGAATGCGAGGCAGCTTTATACAAAGAGTTGATTCGAAAGAAATGTTTTCTTATTTCATTTCTCCTTTAGAAGAATCATTCCAGCAAAAATTAAAATTACATGGACTATGCATTCACAATCGGCTACTATGAGATTATTTTTCCACTTTTTCCAATTTTGGACAGAGCCCTCTCTCCTAGCATGGTCACAAGATCGTAACCATTCACAAGCCTACTTTCTGGAACCACCATCTTCAAAATGCGACTTAACTAATTCAGACTTTACAGGGTCAAAGAGGTGGAGATTGGAAGGTGCCGGATCGAAGACATTCCATTCCAAGGTTACAGTCACTGCTCACATTGTCTGTCTCAGGAAAACTCCCAGGGTTTTAACTACCATCTCCACCTTGGTGACTCACAAATTTCCCTCTCCTGCCCCGACCTCTCTCCTGCTTTATCATTTTGCTTTTCTTCCTGCCTTCAGTGCATCTCTTCTTGGGTGTCACACAGACACATCAAAGTCAACATATCCCAAACTGAATTCCTCACCTTCCCCCTCTCCCCATTCCAAAATCCCCTCACTCTTAACACCATCATTCTTCCTGTTTCACAAGCCCAGAACGATGGCATTTTCCCTGATTCTTCCCTCTCCTTCGGTCCACATTTTGTCAGTCACCAAATCCTGTTGGTTCAATCTTTGCAACATCGCCTGAATCCACCCTTCCTGCTCCATGCAAACTGCCACCACGTTAGTCCTAGCCCTTGTATATTCCACCTTGACTACTGCATCAGCATCCTAGCTGACTTCCCTGCCTCCTGAATCTCCCTTCTCCAGCTCATTCATCCCTGTGCTGCCTGGATCATTTTTCTAAAAAATCATTCTGTGCACATAATAATAATAATAATGGCATTTATTAAGTGCTTCCTATGTGCAAAGCACTGTTCTAAGCCCTGGACATCTCCACACTCCTCAAGAAACTCCAGTGGTTGTCCATCCACCTCTGCAACAATCACTCAATCAATCAGTCATTGATATTTATTGAGGGCTTACTGTGTGCAGAACATTGTACACAGTGCACTTGGGAGAGTACAATATGACAGTTGGTAAACACGCTCACAATGAGATTTCAGTCTAGATGGGAGTGTAAACAGACAGACAAACAGACATACCACATCACCGGCTTCAAGGCACTTAGCTCTCTCTATCCTCTACCTAGTGTCACTTTTTTTCGTTTTTCTTTTATTTGATATTTAACAGTTTACTATGTGCCAGGCACTGTACAAAGTGCGGGGATAGATACAAGATAATCAGGCTGGACACAGTCCATGTCTCAGATGGGGTTTACAGTCTTAATCCCCATTTTTCAGATGAGGTCACTGAGGCCTGGAAAAATGAAGTGACTTGCCCAAGGTCACGCAGCTGACAAGTGGCAGCGACAGAATTAGAATGCAGGTCCTCTGACTCCCAGGCCTGTAGTCTTTCCTCTAGGCCGTGCCATTCTAGCCACAGTCCCTAGTGATTATTGTTTTTATTCTCTGCATCTCTCCATGTCTTTATGTTGCGTCTCTCCTTATGTGTCTGTCTCCAAACCCCCTCCCCAACCTTTGTATCATTAGCATGGCCTAGTGGAAAGAGCATGGCCCTGGGAGCTAGGAGACCTTAATTCTAATCCTGGCTCCTCTACTTGCCTGCAGGGTGACTTTAGGCAAGTCACAACGTTTTTGGTGCCTTGCTTCCTCATTTGTAGAAAGGGGATTAAACGATTCTTCCCCAGAGCTTGATAAATGCCACTGTTATTATTATTATTATTGGTAGATGTAATATTGTATACTATTATACACAGTAACTAATAATTAGCAGTAGTAGTAGTAGTGGCAGTAGTAGTAGAGAAGTAGTTTGGCTCAGTGGAAAGATCACGGGCTTTGGAGTCAGAGGTCATGGGTTCGAATCCCGGCTCTGCCACATGTCTGCTGTGTGACCTTGGGCAAGTCACTTCTCTGAGCCTCAGTTACCTCATCTGTAAAATGAGGATTAAGACTGGGAGCCCCATGTGGGACAACCTGATCACCTTGTATCCCCCCCAGCACTTAGAACAGTGCTTTGCACATAGTAAGCGCCTAACAAATGCCATCATTATTATTATTATTACTATGAGGCCCCCAAGGATCAGGGACTGTGTACAGTTCCTACCTGTTTATGCTTTACCAGCTTTCAGTACAGTGTGAAGCAGCATGGAATAGTAGGTAGAGCACAGGCCTGGGAATCAGAAAGACCTGGGTTTTAATCCCAGCTCTGCCACTTCTCTGCTGAGTGACCCTGGGCAAGTCCCTTCACACTGTTCCAAGTCCTGGGGTAGATACAAGTTTCTTAAGTTGTCCCACGTGGGGCTCACAGTCTTAATCCCCATTTTACAGGTGAGGTAACTGAGGCACAGAGAAGTTAAGTGACTCATCCAAAGTCACAGCAGACAAGTGGTGGAGCCGGGATTAGAACTCACATCCTCTGACTCCCAAACCCGTGCTCTTTCCACTAAGCCACATTTCTTCTCAATCGATAGAGCATGGGCCTAGGAGTCAGAAAGACCTGGGTTCTAATCATGGCTCTACCACTTGTCTGCTGCTGTGTGACTTTGGGCAAGTCATTTCACTTCTCTGTGCTTCAGTTACCTTATCTGTAAAATGGGGACTAAGATTGAGAGCCCCTTGTGGGACAGGGACTGTGTACAACTCCTCCTCCTCCTCCTACTACTACTACTAAATGGAGAAAAATTAATAATTTGTAGCCTTTATTCACCCCTCTCTCAGCCCCACAGCACTTATGTACATATATATATATAATATGTATATATATATATATATATAATTTATTTCTATTAATATCTGTATCCCCCTCTAGACTGTAAACTTGTTGTGGGCAGGGAACACATCTATCAACTCTGTTATGTTATTCCCTCCAAGGTGTTTAGTACAGTGCTCTGTCAGTCAGTCAGTCAATTGTATTTATTGAGTGCTTATTGTGCTCAGGGCACAATAAAACAATAAAAAGACACATTCCCTGCCCACAACCAGTTTACATTCTAGAGGGGGAGACAGACATTAATAGAAATAAATAAATTACAGATACGTGCATAAGTGCTGTTGGGCTGGAAGGGGGGATGAATAAAGGGAGCAAGTCAGGGCAACGCAGAAGGGAGTGGGAGAAGAGGAAAGGAGGTTTTAGTCAGGGAAGGCCTCTGGAGGAGATGTGCCTTCAATAAGGCTTTGAAGCAAGGCAAAGTCATAGTCTGTCAGATATGATGAGGGAGAGTGTTTCAGGCCAGAGGGCTCTGTACCCACAAAGTGCTCAATAAATGTGATTGACTGATTGATTGATTGAAAAGTGGTGGAGCTGGGTCCTCAACAATTAACAACAGTGTTAGTATTTGTTAAGAGATTGCTATGTGAAAAACACTATGCTCAGCGCTGGGGTAGACACAAGATAATCAGTTGGACACAGTCCCTGTCACACCTGGAACTCGCAATCTAAGAGGGAGGGATAACAGGCATTGAATCCCTATTCTATAGATGAAGAAATTGAGGAAAAGAGAAGTTAAGTGACTTGTTCAAGATGTCACAGTGGGCAAGTGGCAGACCTGAGATGAAAACCCAGGTACCTTACCTCCGAGGCCCATTCTCTTCTCCCTAAGAATCCATTCCCATTTCTCTCTGCATAGAAGCCACCTTATAATAATTTTATTATCAATCAATCATATCTATTGAGCGCTTACTGTGTGCAGAACACTGTACTAAGCGCTTGGGAAGTACAAGTTGGCAACATATAGAGACAGTCCCTACCCAACAGTGGGCTCACAGTCTAGAAGGGGGAGACAGAGAACAAAACCAAACATACTAACAAAATAAAATAAATAGAATAGATATGTACAAGTAAAATAAATAAATAGAGTAATAAATATGTACAAACATATACATATATACAGGTGCTGTGGGGAAGGGAAGGAGGTAAGATGGGGGGATGGAGAGGGGGACGAGGGGTCTTTTGGGGTCTTATCTGTATTTTGGGGAGGTGAAGGAGGCAGAGAGTCATTTTAATTTTCCTCTGAATGTCATTGTCTCTCTCCCAAATTTTGTGTCTCTTGTTCCCAAGCCAACTGGTCTTCTTAGAAGGAGTTGGTCTTCTCAGAAGCTGCTGTGCCTCCACACCCAAGCTGTCCTCTGCAGAGCGTTTTTTTTTTAATGGTATTTGTTAAGCGCTTACTATATGCCAAGCACTGTTCTAAGCGCTGGAGTAGATAAAAGATAATCAGGTTGTCCCACGTGGGGCTGTCAGTCTTAATCCCCACTTTACAGATGAGGGAACTGAGGCACAGAGACGTTAAGTGACTTGTCCAAGGTCACACAGCAGACAAGTGGCCGAGGCAGGATTAGAATCCATGACCTCTGACTCCCCAGCCCGTGCTCTTTCCACTAAGCCATGCTGCTTCTTTGAAGGAGACACCCTAAAAAAATCCTCTGGCCCCTCCGTTCCCTTTTTTTTAATGGTATTTGTTAAGCGCTTACTATGTTCCAGGCACTGTAGTAAGCCACTAAGCACTAAGGTAGATCCAAGCTAATCAGGTTAGACACAGTCCATGTCCCACATGGAACTCACGGTCTCAATCCCCATTTTACAGATGAGGTAACTGAGGCACAGAGAAGTGAAGTGACTTCCCCAAGGTCACCCAGCAGAGTAGTGGCAGAGCCAGGATTAGAACCCATCAGACTCATGTTCTATCTGCTGTCCCTCCTGATGACCTGAAGATCCCTTCTCACCCAGACCTGTGGAATTTCATATCCACCCCCTCGCCGACTCCCAATTTTGCTGGTTTTGGACTGTGCCCATCATCACCTGGGACACCCAGAACCCCAAATCCTTCCTTTCCTTTGGCCTGGAGGCAAGCCCTGATCCTCCTCAAGGCCTCCTCAACTCCTCCTCAGCACCCTCAGAGAGGCCTTAGGGTAGGGTCAGGGCCATTATTCTCAGACACAACACGTGGGCTTGATTTCCATGAGACGCAGTCCTTCCCTCACTTCAAACTACCGAGCACAGTCCATCATGCCTCAAATCAGTCCGAGCTTGGACAGCGGAGTGAGCTTCGATATCGTGAACAGGAGCCATGACGTTTTATTGAAGGGATATTTCCCAGCATCCAGAGTCTCGCTTCCTGGCCAACTTCATCTGGCACAACTGCTAAGGACGGCTGAGAGTCCCAAGGGAGAAATTTCCCTCTTTTATGTGCTGTTTATGGCCTTGAAATTGTGGAGGTTTTTTTGGTGACATTAGTTGTTCCCTAGACTAAGCGCTGGTAATTCCAATTTGCCATGCCAGCCTCCTTCAGGGGCCTCTCCCTCAAATGCCCAAACCCTGCGGTTAGGAGAAGTGGAAGAACTTCGAGCATTTTAAAAATGAGAGTTATCTGCTCAGATAAAACTGGGAACATGTTTCTTCCCTGACCCTCCAGACAGTGATTGGCTATTCCTGTCTTGGAGGTGGATTGCGTACCTCAGCCATGAAGACAGATTATTTTCACTCAGAGAGTCAGAGATTCTTGCCGGAGCTAAGTGATGAATTCGCTGGGGTCCATGAGATAAATGGGCAGAAACCAACTTTAAAATCCTTATGAAGGAGGAAGGAAATTCATGTCATAGGTTCAGGCCTCTAGACTGTCAGCTCCTTCAGTCTGTCAGTCAGTCATGTTTATTGAATGATTACTGAATGCTTGGCAGAGCACAATAAAACAATAAACAGATACATTTCCTGCCCGCAATGAGTTTACAGTCTAAGGAGCTTGTAGGCAGGGAATGTGTCTACCAACTCTGATATACTCTCCCAAGTGCTTAGTACAGTGTTCTGCACACGGTTAAGTGCTCGGTAAACTCCATGGATTGATTCAGACAGTGCCAATTTGGAGAACAGGGAGCACAAACACTGGGCTAAGTTCTTCTCCTAGGTATCTGTTCCTTTTGTAATCCTTTCCATTACAGAAGATGGTTGAAAACAACAGAACTTCCGTTTGCTCTGCTATGTGCCTGCTGTCGAGCAGACAGATTTGACTTTCCGAGACCACCTTCCTTTGGGTCACAGGGAGGCAAAGATCGTGCTAAGATTGGGCTGCTTCGGCGAAGCAGAGAACTTCTCCCCAGGATCCCAAGTGAGTTTACTGGTTCTCCTCTCTCAGTCAATCAATCAACGGTATTTATTGAGTGCTTTCTGTGTACTGATCACCTGGAAGAGTGCAATAGCACATTCCCTGCCCACAGAGAACTTATGGTCTAGAGGGAAAGACAACAGAAAGGTAAGCTTAATCGGGATGGAGCAGGAAAGTATTGATCTGAAATGTCCTGAATGGATGAACATTTAGCACATATAGACGAAGTAGACCAATGTACACACTCTACTTATTCACTTATTCAGTTAGTCATCCTTCCATCCTCTACCTGTTACCTGCTGTATCTCTATATTTCTGTCCTTCTCCAACATATTTTTAATGGTATTTGTTAATCATTTACTATGTGCCAGGCACCGTACTGAGCACTGGATAGATACAAGATTGTCCCACCTGTGGCTCACAGTCCCAAGGGCATGGGAGAATCAGCAATGACTCCCTAGTTTGCAAATGAGGAAACTGAGGCACAGAGAAGTTAAGGTTACACAGCAGACAGGTGATGGAGCTGGGATTCAAACCCAGGACCCAGGACTCCCAGGCTTAACAGATTCCATTTAAAAAAGTCCCAGAGCAGCACAGGAGGCAGTGACATGCCAACATCATTTCCTAACCTGGGGTGCATTCTATACCACAGATGTTGGTGAATTCTGCGACAGAGAAATCCTCCGATAATCTTAGAACTGCAACTGATTAAGGATCATTTCAGCTCCTTGGCAACTATTAAAATTCAGTTTTAAAGGGCAGAATTCATTGGTGAACATTTGCTCCTAGTTAACCAAAAACTCGAGCCAAAAGCCAGAGGCGAAATGTTGAACCCAGATGCAGAACTTGCTGTATTTCTGCAAGATTTGCGAGTTGATTCAATCTTCCGAAGACCCCAAAAGTCTATGGATCTGGGCCTTCACAGCATGGTCCCTTTGTGCCTTGGCAAAGTTCACTGTGGGCAGGGACTGTGTCTGTTATATTGTACTTTCCCAAGCACTTAATACAGTGCTCTGCACACAGTAAGCCCTCATTGATTCATTGATGGATTGGAAGTCTCATTCATAGATGAGGATAAAAAGGCCTCCTCACTTTTTACCTGGAATGATTAGTGAAAAAAATGCTGGTCTGGCATATAATAATAATAATAACAATAATAATAATAATAATAATAATAATAATAATAATAATAATAATAGTATTTGTTAAGCTCATTACATATTAAGTGGTGTTCTAAATACTGGGGTAGATACAAGTTTTTTTAGCTCATCGTGGTCAGAGAATGTGTCCTTTATAGTGTCATAATGTACTCTCAAGCACTTATTACAGTGCTCTGCACACAGTAAATGCTCAATAAATATGATTGATTGATTTTTATTTTTACTATGTGTTAAGCACTATTCTAAAAGCTGGAGTAGATACAAGGCTTTTTTTAAAAAAAAAAATTTCTCATGGTATTTGTTAAATGCTTGTATATGCCAGGCTCTATACTAAGTGCTAGGGTAGATACAAGCTAAACAAGTTGGACACAATTCATGTTGCTGATAGGGCTCACAGCCTTAATCCCCACTTTACCGTTGAGAAGTTTAGTAACTTGTCCAGTGTCACACAGCAGACAAGTGGCAGAGCTGGGATTAGAACCCAGGTTCTTCTAATTCCCAGGCCATGCTGCTTCTCTTTGGTGAAAATCCCAGCATAGGTCAGTTGCCCCCAAGACAGAGAAAGGGGAGGAGAAAAGAAAAAGAGAGAACTCTAAAATAATTCGGTATCCTTCCCCCTGAATTAAAGAACATAGAACCTGCCCACAGTTAATCAGGTCAAACACAGACCCTGCCAGCATAGGGGCTGAGACACCTTTTAATAATAATAATGACAATAATAGTACTTGTTAAGAACTTGGTACTATATTCCAGGCACTATACTAGGCACTGGGATGGATACAAGAAAATTGGATTGGACACAGCTCTGTCCCATGTGGGGTTTACAGTCTCAATCTCGATTTTACAGATGAGGTAATTGAGACCCAGAGCAGTGAAGTGATTTGCCTAAAGTCACAGACGAGTGGCAGAGCTTCAGTTCTCTCATCTGTAAAATGGGAATTAAGACTGTGAAACCCATGTGGGACATAAACTGAACATGAACTCAGGGTCTTTTGACTCCCAGGGCCATCTTCTATCCACTAACCACGCTTCCTATCGAAGTCTATCTTAATCTCCACAGCTTCACAGTCTTAATCCCCACATTATAGATGAGGTAACTCAAACACAGAGAAGTTAAGTGAGTTGCCCAAAGACAATCAGCAGACATGTGGTAGAGCTAGGATTAGAACCAAGGTCTTCTGATTCCCAGGCTCATGGTCTATCCAATAGGCCACACTCAGTTTGGGGATTCCTCTAGATTCTGAGGCAGTGCTCTTGTATTCCACAAACCTCCAGGGTTTGTGTGTGTTAGTGTGTGTGTGTGTGTGTGTGTGTGTGAGATATAACTGATTGACTGAAAAAGATCAGCTCAGCTCTGAAGTGATCCTTTGGGGGTGGGTGTCACAGCTCTGTCCACTTCCCCCTCCCCAAATTAGACTGTCTTGCTCAGAATGAGATATGGACTTTGCAATAATTTCCTAGAAATAGTAGCCCTCCAGCATGTGGAAAAATCAGACTAAAACAGTCTTTAACTCAGTACCCAGAGTAGTGCTATTTTCTCTCTCCATAGTCAGGAAATGTTTGATGCTAATGATGATGATGGTGATTGGTGATGATGAGACTTTCCCAAGTCTTCCTGGGAAAGATGGGGCCTTTGGTTTTTTGGTGATTGAGCAATCCAGTTCTTGATATGGTGAGTTTGAGGTAATTTGTGAGGGAGAATAGACCAAGAAAGAAGGCACTTCTGCAACCATAGCAATTACGCTCAGACGTATATTTTATTACATTTTTATCTTAGGACAGTTGAGTTTAACAAGCTTCGACCTGCTTCTGTCATTTAGGAGGGTTAACCCTAAACAAAATCAGTCATCAATTTTTCAGAACTAGTTTCATAGTTGGCCTATAAATATTAGTATAAAGGGAACAAAAACAGACTCGAAGCCCAATTTTCTTTCAAGGTCAGATTTATGAAGTGAAATAAATTCCAAAAATTTGGAGGCTGCATCGCAGGCAGAACTTAAATCTTAACTAGCTTCTCCAAGGTTAAAATAACGTGAATAAATATTATGTTAAAGGTTTCATGTCCTGTTTTGTACAGTTGCGAAAAATTTCATTCCGTGTTTTAGGTTTCCCACTCCTTTTCTTTCATCTCGAAAAGACTGGACTGAAATTGCTGATCAGAGCTTTCCTGAAGCATTATTGCAGCTTAACTGGAAGCAGAAGGCTTTTTGCAAAACTGAAACATTATCCAGGAGATTGGCGTTCTTGTTGCATTAGCTTGTGAGCCTCCGAATTGGCAAGAAAGAAACATAACAGGCCAAAGAGCCGTCCAAATCAAATAATGTGTGATCCCCGGGAACTAGATAAATTACGGTCGTGAAGGATGCTTTCACATGCTAAGGTTTTAGAAAGTGGCTGAGATGGTTGTGGACATTGACAGGACTCTAGTCTCCAATGGAAACTGTGTAAGTTTGTGCAGTTCCACCTCATTTCAGAAGCTCAGTCCTACCGTAGGGTACATTAGACTGTAAGTTCCTTATGGGCAGGGACCGTATCTGCTAATTCTATTGCATTGTACTCCTCCAAGTGCTTAATTCAGGACTCTGCACATAGGAAACTCTCAATAAATATCATTGATTGACTGGTCGGTTGATTAGACGCTTGAAGGAGGAGAGCTATCTGGAGAGGTGAAGCAGCATGGCTGAGCGGATTGAGCACGGGACTGAGAGTCAGAAGGACCCGGGTTCTAATCCCGGCTCCTCCATATCTCTGCTGTGTGATCTTGGGCAAGTCACTTCACTTCTCTGGGTCTCAGTTACCTCAACTGTAAAATGGGGGTTAAGAGTGTGAGCCCCATGTGCAACAGGAACTGTGTAACTTGTATCTGCTCCAGGGCTTAGAACAGTGCTTGGCACATAAATAAGCACTTAACAAGTACCATAATGAAATTGATTTAAATCTTGATGCTAGGCTTTTCATTGTCTGGTGACTTCATCTGGTGACAACCCAACCCTTAGAGTACCATTCTTCTCTTTTACTTACAGAAGAACCGAATTGAATGTTAAGTGCTTGGTACAGTGCTCTGCTCCCACTAAGAGCTTAATAAATATGATTGAATAATAATAATAATGGTATTTGTTAAGCGCTTACTATGTGTGAAGCACTGTTCTAAGCACTGGGGGGGATACAAAGTGAACAGGTTGTCCCACGTGGGGCTCACAGTCTTAATCCCCATTTTACAGATGAGGTAACTGAGGCACAGAGAAGTTGAGTGGCTTGCCCAAGGTTACACACCTGACAAGTGGTGGAGCAGGGATTTGAACCCATGACCTCTGACTCCCAAGCCCGCTGCTTTCCACTGAGCCACGCTGCTTTCTCTCACTGAATGAATGGTCTGCTCCTGTGGGAAGAACTATGGATTGGGGGAGGGCAGACACCCAGATTGTAGCTCCCACCCCAGAAATTCTAGGTGGGCTTGAGTAAGAGGTGTGGGTACTGAAGAACTAGACAATAATAACCAAAATCTGGATTCTGGTGGTCATGGGCCAAACCAGCAGAAAATCTCTCCTTTACCCCCTGAAATGTGGCTTCTGTCCCTTTAACCCCACAGAAACTGCCCTCTCAAAGATCAGAACCTATCTCCTTCTTGCCAAATCCAACAGCCTCTACTCCATCCTAATCCTCCTTGACCTCTCTACTGCCTTCAACACTGTGGATCTCCCCCTGCTCCTGGAAAGCTTAACCAATCTTGGCTTCGCTGGCTCTGTCCTCTCCTGGTTCTCCTCTTATCTCTCTGGCTGCTTATTCTGTCTCCTTCCTGGGCTGCCTCCCACCTTCTAACTGCAGGGAGTCCCTCAAGGTTCAGTTCTGGGTCCCCTTCTAGTCTCCATCTACACCCACTCCCTTGGAGAACTCATTCACTCCACCACCTCTATGCGGATGATTCCCAATCTACATCTCCAGCCTTGATCCCTCTCTGCAGTCTTGCATTTCCTCTTGCCCTCAAGACATCTGTACTTAATAATAATAATAATGGCATTTGTTAAGCACTTACTATGTGCAAAGCACTGTTCTAAGAGCTGGGGGGTTACAAGGTGATCAAGTTGTCCCACGTGGGTCTTACAGTCTTCATCCCCATTTTACAGATGAGGTAACTGAGGCTCCGAGAAGTTAAGTGACTTGCCCAAGGTCACATAGCAGACATGTGGCAGAGTCGGGATTCGAACCTATGACCTCGCACTCCAAAGCCCCATGCTCTTTCCACTGAGCCACGCTGCTTCTACTTGGATGTCCTCCCATCACCTCAAGCTTGATGTGTCCAGAACAGAACTCCTTATCTTCCCATTCAAAACCTATCCTCCCCTTGACTTTCCCATTACAAGCACACAACCTTGGGACTATCCTTGACTCTTTCTCATTCAACCTACATATTCAATCCATCAGTAAATCCTGTCAGTTCCAGCTTCACAATATTGCTAAAATCTGACCTTTCCGCTCCATCCAAACTGCTACAATGTTAAAACAATCACTTATCCTCTCCTGCCTTGCCTCTCTGGCCTTGATTACTATAGTAGCCTCTTCCCTGACCTCCCAGCCTCCTTTCTCTCCCTACTCCAATCCATACTTCACTCTGCTACCTGGATCATTTTTCTACAAAAAAGTTCAGGACATCTTTCCCCATTCCTCAAGAAACTCCAGTGGTTGCCCATCCACTTCCACATCAATAAAAACTCCTCTCCATTGACTTTAAAGCACTCCATCACCTTGCCCCCTCCTATCTCACCTTGCTGCCTTCCTATTACAAAACAGCTCTACTACACTTCACTCCTCTAATGCTAACCTTCTCACTGTACCTTGATACTCACCTATCTCACCACCATCCCTCGCTCACATCCTGCCTCTATCTTAGAACACCCTCCCTCCTCAAATCCAGCAGACACTTACTACCCCCCACTTTAAAGTCTTAATGATAGTACATCTCCTCCAAGAGGCCTTCCTTGACTAAGCCCCCCTTTCTTCTTCTCCCACTCCCTTCTGCATCTCCCTGACTTGCTCCCTTTATTCATCCCCCCTCCAAGCCCCACAGCACTTATGTACATAGCTGTCATTTATTTATTTATATTAATTGTCTGTTTTCCTTCTCTAGACGGTGAGCTTTTTATTGGTAGGGAAGGTATCTGTTTATTATTATATCGTACTCACCCAAGCATTTAGTTCAGTCCTCTCCACACTTAAGGGCTCAATGAATATGACTGATTGAATGAACACTTGGGAAAATATTTGGGAAAGTCATAATAATAATAATAATGATCTTTGTTAAGCATTTACTATGTGCCAAACACTGTTCTAAGTGCTGGGGTAGATAGAAGGTAATCAGGTTGTCCCATGTGAGGCTCACAGTCTTAATCCCCATTTTATAGATGAAGTAACTGAGGCACAGAGAAGTTAAGTGACTTGCCCAAAGTCACCCAGCTGATAAGTGGCTCCCCCTTTCTAGACTGTGAGCCTGTTGTTGGGTAGGGATTGTTTCTACCTGTTGCCAAATTGTACTTTCCAAGTGCTTAGTACAGTGCTCTGCACACAGTAAGTGCTCAATAAATATGATTGAATGAAAGTGTAAGAGCCGGGATTAGAACCCACAACCTCTGACTCCCAAACCTGTGCTCTTGCCACTAAGCCATGCTGCTCCAGAGTTGGTAGGTGTAATCTATGCCCAAAAGGAGCTTACAGTGTTTAAGGGATTCATAGCCTGTCAGTCAGTCATATTTATTGAGGGCTTACTGTGCAGAGCACTGTACTAAGCACTTGGGAGAGTACAATATAGCAATAAACAGACACATTCCCTGCCCACAGACATTAATAGAAATAAATAAACAGCAGAGGGAGGGATGGATAGGGGAAATAAAGGGCTTAGTCTGGGAAAGCCTCTTGGTGGAGATGTGATTTCAGGAGGGTTATGAAGATGGGGAGAATGGTGGAATGTCAGCTATGAAGTGGGAGGGAGTTCCAGGCCTGAGGGAGGATGAGGACAAGGAGTCGATGGAGGATAGATGAGATCAAGGTACAGGGGTTAGCCTTAGAGGAGCAAAGTGTGTGGTCTGGGTTGTAGTAGAAAATGAGAGCAGTAAGGTAGAAGGGGGAGAGCTGATTGAGTGCCTTAATGCCAGTGGTAAGGATTTCTTGAGGAGAGGGGAAACATGGGCTGAATTTTTTTGAGAAAAATCACTTGTCATCCGAAGATGTTACTCAGCATTCCAAAGGTTTCAAAGGCATTTCCTGCCCGCTCTGCTACTACAGAGTGGGAACTTTGAGTATGCAACAACAGGAGGATGGGGAAAGGAGAAATGGAGACTTTCAGACCTTCAGAGAAGCAGCATGACTCAGTTGAAATGAATGAATAAATCAATCAATATATTTGTTGAGTGCTTGTAGTGCGCAGAACACTGGACTAAGTCCTTGTTTACAATCAACTTACGGTCTAGAGGGAGAAACAGACATCAGTTTAAATAAATAATTTATGGGTAATAATTTAGTAGAAAGAGCCTGGGACTGAGAGTCAGAGGACCTGAGTTCTAATACCAGCTCCGCCACTGGTCTGTTGAGTGACTTTGGGCAAATCATTGAACTTCTCTGTGTCTTAGTTTCCTCATCTGTACAATAGTGATTAAATCCTACTCCTTCCTATTTATATTGTGAGCCCCATGTGTCCAAACTGATTATTTTATATCTACCTCAGCACTTAGTACAATGTTTGGAACATTGTAAGTGCTTTCATTCATTCATTTATTCAATCGTATTTATTGAGTACTTACTGTGTGCAGAGCACTGTACTAAACGCTTGGGAAGTACAAGTTGGCAACATATAGAGACGGTCCCTACCCAACAGCGGGCTCACAGTCTAGAAGGAGGAGACAGACAACAAAACAAAACATATTAACAAAATAAAATAAATAGAATAAATATGTGCAAATAAAATAAATAAATAGAGTAATAAATATGTACAAACATATATACATATATACAGGTGTTGTGGGGAGGGGAAGGAGGTAAGGCAGGGGGGATGGGGAGGGGGAGAAGGGGGAGAGGAAGGAGGGGGCTCAGTCTGGGAAGGCCTCCTGGAGGAGGTGAGCTCTCAGTAGGGCTTTGAAGGGAGGAAGAGAGCTAGCTTGGCGGATGTGCGGAGGGAGGGCATTCCAGGCCAGGGGGATGATGTGGGCCGGGGGTCGATGGCGGGACAGGCGAGAACGAGGCACAGTGAAGAGATTAGCAGCAGAGGAGCGGAGGGTGCGGGCTGGGCTGTAGAAGGAGAGAAGGGAGGGGAGGTAAGAGGGGGCGAGGTGATGGACAGCCTTGAAGCCGAATGCTTAGGTTGGTTGGTAGCCACTGGAGTGCTTACCAAGTACTACAGTTTGGTGTTTTTTAAATGGTATTTGTTAAGCAATTACTATGTTCCAGGCACTGTACCAAGTGCTGGGGTATATACAAGATAATCAGGTTGGACATAGTCCCTATCCCACTTGGGGCTCACAGTCTTAATCCCCATTTTACAGATGAGGGAACTGAAGCACAGAGAAGTGAAGTGATTTGCCGAAAGTCACACGGCAGAGGAGGGATGGAGCCGGGATTAGAACCTAGTCCGTCTGACTCCCAGACCGTGTTCTATCCACTAGACCATGCTGCTTCCTTCAGTTGTCTCATAGAGAGAGGCCTGGGTTCTAGTCTCGGCTCTGCTGATTGGGGCTACTTGACCAGCAGTGAAGGGTTCGGACTGAAGGATCACTAGTAGCCTTGTGATCAACAGCGAATGATGTTTGGAAAAACACGCAATTGAGTTGTTCCCATTGTGATCCACAATCTCAGGATCTTGACAGAAGAAAGCTGGCACAGTAGTGCCTGGTGCTGGCTTTGGGGGGGAAGAAAGTAGCATATTATAATATTTGGTAGTTAAAGGGCAAAATCCAAACAGTCTAATGAAGCTGAGTTTTAAATGGAAGCAAACCGGCCCTACATCAACTCCAAGTTCCATTCTTTGTGAAGAGTCCAGCATGGTTTGGAGGAAAGAGTGTGTGTGGTAGGAGCCCTCTTGAAATCTCATCTCCTCCAGGGGACCCTTGCCCATTTCATTTTTCCCATTTTCCCACTTTATATCCACAACTGCCATTTCAGCCCTTCCTCTGCCCTCTAACTTAAAAACTCACAATCCCCATAGATATTATGCACATATCTTCTATATTCTTATTACTTTCTCTATAATTTATTTTAATGTAAACTCCTTGAAGACAAAGATCATGCTTACTAGTTCTATTATACTCTCCCAGGCATTTATTATGACACTCTATAATAATAATAATAATGACAGCATTTGTTAAATGCTTACTATGTGCAAAGCACTGTTCTAAGTGCTGGGGGGAAATACAAGGTGATCAGGTTGTCCCATGTGGGGCTCACAGTCTTAATCCCCATTTTACAGATGAGGTAACTGAGGCCAGAGAATTTAAGTGACTTGCCCAAAGTCACACAGCAGACATGTGGCAGAGCCGGGATTAGAACCCATGACCTCTGACTCCCAAGCCTGTGCTCTTGCTGCTGAGCCACGCTGCTTCTCAGTACACACAGTATACACAGTAGGGGCTTATTGAATATTATTAATTGTTTGATCCATTTATTCAGTCAATCAAATTTATAGAACGCTTACTGTTTGCAGAGCTCTGTACTAAGCGGTTGGAAAAATACAGTATAACAAGAAGCACATGCATTCCCTGCCCACAATGAGCTTGCAGTCTAGAGGTGGAGAGAGACATTAATATAAATAAAAAAGAAGGATATGTACATAAATGCTGGGGAGTAGCACTATGTAGCAATAGTAGTAGTAGTAGCAATAGTATTTATTGAGCACCCACTTGGAAGCATATAGTAAAGATGTGACAAGTACAGACCCTTCCCACCTTCCTGGAGTTCCTGCAGCTGCAGCCCCGCACCCCGTCACCATCTCCCAGAAACCCAAGATCGACTCACCCCTCTGGACGCAGCACGTGTCTCTCCACTCAGGGTATTATGGAAGGAAAAATGTAATCAAGTAAAATGATTTCTGGTTGCCATCTGCCACTATGCTGCAAATTACCAAAAACCTCATTCGACACCGCTGCCTTACTGGTGAAGATAACTCTTATTTTCCTCAAGCCACGGGCAAGTCCAAATCACTTGACTCAACAATAATTAGGGAGATTGGAGATCCAAATCTGAATGGTTAATCTGAGTTTATGGGTCTTTTTGTCCATGTCTGTATCCTGTTTAGAGGGGGAATGATTCGAGGAGCTTTTCTTTTCAGTAGTCTACCCTGTGTACATTGAAGGACTTCTGTCCATTCATGTCTTAATTTTAATTTAATGGCAACGTTTTTGTAACATTTCTCAGGAACCAATAATTTGCTGTGAGCCATGCAGAACACAGTCGGCCGAAGTTTCCCTCTGAAAATTAGCTTCCTCATTCTGGTGGTCAGACTGAAATTTTGCATGCAACTAAATGTGCTTCAGTCCAGACCAAAACGAGAAGCTTCTAAACAACTGTATCTGTGGACAAGTGCATATCACACTAATTCCTTTTAAGTAACAGGTTCTCTCTCCCTGACATCTCTTCTTTTTCAAGGTAGAAGATGGAAAACCACACAAACCTTTCTAAGGCCCTGGCAGACTATCCCCCATTTTGAGGAAATAGCTGGAATGAGGAATAAACAACTCTGAAATCTTCCCCCCTGCTGGATCAAATGTAGCCATATCACCCTTTCTTAATACAGGACAACATAGTAGTAAAAGCATTTATTAGTATTAGTATTAGCATTCATTTAGTAATAGTATTTTTTAAGCACTTATTGTGTGCCCATAGAAGTTTCCGCTTTCATTTGTATTCATAAACACTCAGCCAGAGACCCAATTAATCAGATTCAACAGCAGGTCCTAGAAAGCAATATAGCTTTAGGGGACGTTTCTGGCTGTTTTTATGATGAAGGCTAGCAGCTCCAAGCCTCAATTACTAAGGGATGCTGGTAGCTACAGTTACAAGACTCACAAACACAAAAATATATATGGATCTTCAATTGTCCTTAAAAATTTTCCATAGAGCAATTAGCTGGAGGCCATAGTCTTTACCCTGGCCTTGATCCAGAAGGTTCAAATAGGTAACCTATTGCAAGCATCCAAACTTCTCTTTTTCCGGATTTTAAAAAGTTCAGATCCTGGATTACAGGATATTTAGTAGATAGCTTGTTTTTTTTTTTCTTCGTGGTATCTGTTCAGAGCTTACTTTCTGCCAAGCATTGCTGTAAGTGCTAGGGTAGGTTCAAGCTAATCAAGTGGGACACAGTTCATATCCTACATGGGGTTCCCAGTCTTACTCCCCATTTTACAGATGAAGTAATCGAGGCAGAGAGAAGAGAAGTGACTTGCCCAAGGGAACACAGCAGAAAAGTGGCAGAGTTGGGATTAGAACCCAGGTCCTTCTGACTCACAGGCTTATACTCTATCCACTAGGCCTCACTGTTTGTTGTTCTGCTCTGATTATTTTCCTAGCACAATGCTTCTAGAGTATGCTCTCTCAGTCCAGGATCGTGAGTGGAAAATTACAAAATTTCTGGTAAGTGGCTTTATTTAATTTTTAACCAAAGGTTCAGTTTCACAGGCAGCTATCACAGTACCCTTGGCTTCCTCAATTGTTTGGAACTTTGTAAGGAAAATCTTTCTTTCTTTGCCCGTGTTCACCAGCCTGAATTTAATGAAATGAAATTCTCGGTTTTCTAGTTGTGGCTCTAGATCTGAACATAGGAAAGTCAAGAAAGAGATCTTGCCGGGAAAGAACTATGAATGCCAATCACCAATAAAGCCTCCTTTATTTTACTCCAGTAGTTTATTTCAAAAGCCTGAGTTGGTTTCCACTACGCAAACCATTTGGGAGAGGCAACCCTAAGAATATATTTCCAGCTGAAGAATTCTGAGGCAAAGATTATAATTGAAATGAGTTTTTTGAGAACAAATAAACCAAGCAAGGTTAAGATCCAAATCTGGCTCCAGTTTTTTGATATCAGAAATGCATTCTGACTGTGCTGGTCGAGGTTGATACTGGTCCGAGGGTTTATTGGATGACCATTTTATCCAATGTGACTCCAAATGCATGGCAAATTCTGTTTGTTTGTTTTTTCATACCAGATGATAAGGTGGTACCCAGTGCTTTTTTGCCTCCCCCCTTCCTTCTGGTCTGTTGTCAGTTCTCCTCTCCTCCTGTTTCTTTGGGCTAAATTTCTGCCAAACGGAAACCTAACAGCCATGTTTACAAATCAGAGATGGGTCAAATGGGGACATCCTCCTGGCTTCAAAGAAGCAAAAGTGGGGTCCCAGGCGTTGGGTGACATCCCCTCGGCCTGAGGAGGATACCCTGATCCAGTCTGAAAATTTCAACTGTGAGCACTATGTATGCTGGTTTTGAGATGGTGCTGGGAGGGGACAGAGAAAGGCAGAACAGTTGGGGAGGTGGTGAGATTAATTGAAGAGCTCCTCTCATAATAATAATAATTGTGCTATTTGTTAAGTGCTTAATGCATGTCAGGAACTGTACTAAGTGCTGGGGTGATACAAGCAAATAGTTCTTGTCCCACGAAGGGCTCACGGTCTCACTCCCCATTTTGCAAATGAGGTAACTGAGGCCCAGTTAAGTTAAGCAACTTGCCCAAGATCACACAGCCCAAGATCACGAGACAAGTGGCAGAGCTGGGACCTAAGCACAGTGTTGGGAAGACCAAAATGGTAAGGCCGATGGGATTGTGTGGGAACAAATAGTTTTGTCCATTGGACTAAACTCACCTGCCTTTCATAATGGGAAAAATGGGCTTTTGGGCTCACACTTCCTCCAATCAATCAATTGTACTGACTGAGCATTTACAGCACATAAAACACTGTACTAAGGGCTTGGGAGAATACAGTACAATAGAGTTGGTAGACACATTCCCTGCCCAAAACAAGCTTATGGTCTAGAGTGGGTAAAGCACTTGGAAATTCTGGATCAGCTCTCGGGAATAATAGCCCACTTTTCCCAGTGCCTTTGAAAAGAAGAGCTGTTCTGATCTCCGTTACTTTCCCTCTCTTCATCATTCACTCATTCAGTAGTATTTATTGAGTGCTTACTGTGAGAATAGAACCATACTAAATGCTTGGGAGAGTACAGTATAACAATAAACAGAGACATTCCCTGTCAGCGACATCCATTCCAGGCGCGGTCCTCATCTGCTTCTCCCCACACTGGCCAGGAGACGGGGGTGTTATGGCCACTTCCTTGTTAGGACAGTCTGGTTCTCTCCCGAAACTTGATGTTCCCAGCGTAGCGATGCCACTTGCCATTACATATCGTCCGGGAACACCTGCTATCAAATGCATCGAATCTTTTCTGGGTCGGCTCGCGTCATGCCCGGGCATCCTCTCCATGTCCAGCTAAACTGACACCAAACAGCTGTTGGAGAGTCTCATTTTTTGTCTGTCTGTTTCCCCCACCACGTCTCTGCCCTTGAATTGGTTCACAATGATCTCCAACCTCAGGCCCAGGGGTTTCACAAGCCATGCCCCTAACTGTTCCAACCCACCTGTCCAACCTCCATGGGCCTTTTGGTTCATCTATCCCAAGGGCGAGAATAGGGAGAGAAAAGGACATGCAAACTGCTAGTTTCCAAGTAACTGCAACAGGGACTGGCATTGCTGAAAGCACAGGTGTCTGTCGAGAAACAGAATGGCAACGCAATGACCACGGCTGAGGAATTGAGTCCCGTGATGGCAACAAGAGGAAATGGGATTGAATTACAGCAGGAGAGAGTTCAATGAGACATGAAAGGAAGAACTTGACTATAACAGTGACAAAGCACAGGAGTGTCCCGCTCTGAGGTTCTCTTAAGTAGTTTAGATAATAACCATCTGTCAGGAAGCAGGAGGCTGGATCTGATGACCTCTTGAGTGTTCTTCCAGCTTTCATATTTAAAATTCTCAGGATGCTATGGGGTTTTGTTGAGCCGGGAAAGACAGTAAGGAGGCAGGAGCAGAAGAAGAGTGGCTTATTGGACAAGAGCAGAGGCCTAGGAGACAGAAGATTTGGGTTCTAATCCCAGCTCTGCCAATTGTTTGCTGTGTGACATTGTCCAAATCACTTCATTTCTCTCTGCCTCAGTTTCCTCGACTGTAAAATGAGGATTCAATACCTGTTCTCTCGTCTATTTGACTGTAAACACCACGTAGAAAAGGCGTGAATCCGGCTTGATTAACTAATATCTACCGCAGTGCATAGAACAGTGCTTGATAAATAATAATAACAATAATAATGCTAATAATTGTGGTATTTGTTAAGCACTTACTCTATGCCCAGCACTCTACTAAATGGTGGGGTATATGCAGGATAATCAGGTTCCTCATCGGGCTCACAGAGTAAGTAGGAGGGAGAGCAGATATGAAATCCCCATTTTGCAGATGACGGAACTAAAGCCCAGGAAAGATAAGTGATTTGCCCCAAATCATACGGCAGGTAAGTGGCAGAGCTGACTCCTAGACCCAAGCTAATTCCACATTGCTTCCCTTTTCATTCATTCATTCAATCGTGTTTATTGAGCGCTTACTGTGTGCAGAGCACCGTACTAAGTGCTTGGAGAGAACAATTTGGCAACAAATAGAGACAATCCCTACCCAACAATGGGCTCACAGTCTAGCTGTGCAGGAGAATGCCATTCCTAATCGTCTTCTGTCCTTCAGGAAGCAAATTCAATGCATTTTGAAAGTCCTTCTTGATGCTGAAATTGCATTTGTGAAATCACTACTCACTGAAGAAGTAAGTAAGCACCACCTGTCTGCTGTGTGACCTTACGTAAGTCAGTTAGCTTCTCTGTGTTTTGGTTTCTTCATCAGTAAAATGAAGATCCAATACCTGTTCTCCCTCCCTCTGAGATAGTGAAATGAGACTGTGAGCCTCAAATGACACAGGGATTGTGTCAGATATGATTGGTCAGCCAGTCAGTCATTTAGTGAGCGCTTACTGTGAGCTGCAAACTGTACTAATCAGTACAACAATAAACAGACACAGTGATTGGAGTGAGGAGAGACAGGAGGCAAGAAGGTCAGGAAGGAGGCAGATACAGTAATCAAGGTGTAATAGGATGAGCCTGTCCTCGTGTCTCTCTGCCTCAGTTACCACATCTTTAAAATAATAATGATGGCATTTATTGAGCACTTATCGGGGTTAAGACTGTGAGTCCCATGTGGGACAGGGACTGTAGCCGACCTGATTAGCTTGTATTTATCCCAGTACTTCATATCATGTCTGGCACATAGTAAGCGCTTAACAAACACCATAAAAAAAAATTGTATGCACAGGAGTGCTAAGTCAGTTTTCCCTATCAACCTTTTCACCTATCTCCACAACCATGAGCCAAATCACTGTCACTGATGCTGTTTTTGAATAGAAAGGATAAATAGATCTAATCAAAGGCCACACAGATTCAAATGTATATTACGAAATTAGTGACAGCCCCAAAGAATGATTTACTAGCTAGAAATTAATAAGCAGTGTAGAAAGACAGAAGTCTTGTGGGCTCAAGTCCGTGATGAAAAGCAGGACTCAAGAAAATCAGAACAAACGCTTAACCAGATGTCCAAATGGTGGCAGGCATTGACTTTGTTCCATTTTGCTTTTACATTAAGGATGAAATTTCTTGAGGATATTACGAACAGAGAACCCAGTTATTTTGTTGAATCTCATTTTTTGGAAAAAGGAAGACCGCTTTTCTATTAATTTCAAACCGCACTGGGAGATAGAAATGATAACCCTTTCTGCAGGGCAATGCTACTGTGATTAGGTTGATGAATGTTGATTAAATGAGGCTTGGGCCAATGCTTACAGTAGCCCTGTGATGAAGTAGATGTTTTGAAAGCTTTAGAATGTGGTCTGGATACTGTAGACAAACACATGCTTTTTCTAGCACCAGTGACTTCAGAAAGTGGATGCTTATTAGCTTTCTTTTCTGCCAAAACTGTGTCAAGTGGATGAAAATGAGTCGGAGACAATGAACGTGTATATGTGCGTGTGTGTGTGTGTGTGTGTGCGTGCGTGTGTGTGCAACTGTGTGTATATATGTGGGCCTGAGGCTGCTTTTTCTGTACAATGATTAAAAAAATACTCTGCAGTCTGGATATCTCATAAATACTCTGAGATTGGTGGCTCAGAGATCAAAAAAAAAAAAAAATCCTCCAGACAGTGGAAGATTAGCATTGGCCTTAAAGTACTCTATCACCTGGCTTCCTCCTACCTCACCTCGCTACCCTCTTATTACAACGCAGCCCGCATATTTTTCTCCTCCAGTGCTGACCTCACTATACCTCTATCTCATCTTTCTCGCCACTGACCTCTTGCCTATCTCCTGCCTCTGGCCTTGAATGCCCTCCCTCCTCAAACCAGACGATAAAATACGATTGAATGAATGAATATCACTGAGGCCAGTGGACAGAGCACGGGCCTGGGAATCAGAGGACCTGGGTTCTAATCTCGATTCTGCCAAATGTTTACTGTGTGACCTTGGGTAAGTCATTTCACTTCTCTCCTTCAGTTCTCCTGGTCTCCCTCCTGTGAGCCCCATTTGGGACAGTGACTGTGTCCAACCTAATTTACTTGTATCTACCCTAGCGCTTAGAACAGTTTTTGACACCTAGCCCTTAACAAATACCTTTTAAAAAAATTGGCTCTCCCCCTCCTACCTAACCTCATTCATCACATTTTCATTTAATTGCATCTATTGAGCCCTTACTGTGTGCAGAGCACTGTACTAAGCGCTTGGGAACTACAAGTTGGCAACATATAGAGACGGTCCCTATCTCCTAGTGCAACCAAGCCCACATACTTCACTTAGCTAATGCCAACTGACTCACTGTACCTCAGTCTCGTCTCTCTCACTGAGGACCTCTTGCTCATATCCTCACTCCTGCCTGGAAATCCCTCCCTCTACATCTCTGTCAGACCATCACCCTTCCATCTTTAAACCCTACAAAAATCACATCTTCTTCAGGAAACCTACCCAGACTGACTCCCTTCCCCATTGTCTATGAACTTGGATGTGTACCCCTTAAGCACTTTGATACTTACCCCATCTTCAGCCTCACAGATACTTAATAATAACAAAAATTGTGGTATTTGTTAAGCACTTACTATGTGCCAGGCACTCTACTAAGCGCTGGGGTGGATACAAGCAAACGGGGTTGGACACAGTCCCTGTCCCACATGGGGCTCTCAGTCTTAATCCCCATTTTACAGATGAGGTAATTGAGGCTCAGAAGTTAAGCAATTGCCCAAGGCAACACAGCAGGTAAGTGGCAGAGGTGGGATTAGAGCCCATGACATTCTGATTCCCAGGCCCGTGCTCCATCCATTAGGCCACTGCTAATGCACTTCTACTCTGCTGTTTCCCCTACCTGTAATATATTTTAATATCAGTCTTCCCCCAGACCATAAACTCCTTGAGATAAGGGATCATGTCTAATAACTCAAGTAGACATGAGTTATTACAGAACACAGTAAGCACTCAATAAATAGAATTATCATTATTGATATTATTAATCATTATTAATCATTATTAATCATGATAATCATTATTATCATTATTGCTATTATTCTTATTGTATTTGTGAAGTGCTTACTATATGTCAAGCACTGTCCTAAGCACTGAGGTAGGTACAAGTTAATCAGGTTAGACACAGTTCCTGTCCCATAAAGGGCTCACAGTCTAAGCAGGGAGGAGAACCGGTATTGAATCCCCATTTTATAATTGAGGAGAATGAAACACAGAGAAGTTAAGTGACTTGCCCCGTCACACAGCAAGCACTTGGTAAAAAGAGGATTAGAACACAGGTCTTCTGATACCCAGATCAATGCTCTTTCCACTAGGCCACCCAGCTTGATGATTGATTGATTGAATGAATCCTTGTTAAACCCAGGCTGCAGGATTTGATGACTACCAAGAGCGGTGAACCAGGAATCAATCGATCAAACAATCAATGGTATTCATTGAGTGCTTACTATGTGCAGAGCATGGAACTAAGGGCTTGGGAGAGTCCAATACAGCAGAATTAGCAGACACATTCCCTGCCCACAGCAAGCTTACAGTCTGGAGGGGGAGATAGACATTAATACAAATAAATAAGTAATTTTTAATATATAATTTAAAGAGAGGCATATGAATGCTGTGATATGTATAGAAGTATTGTAGAGGAAGAGAGCAAGGGCAGGATTCCATGAGTAAGAGGAAATGGACCTCTACAGAAGCAGCTTGGCTTAGTGGATACAGCATGGGCCTGAGAATCATAAGGATCTGGGTTCTAATCCCAACTCCACCATATGTGGGCTGCGTGACCTTGGGCAAGTCATTTCACTTCTCTGGGCCTCAGTTACATCTGTAAAATGGGAATTAAGAATGTGAGCCCCATTTGGGACAGGGATTGTATCCAATCTGATTACCTTGTATCTACCCTAGCACTTAGAACAGTGCTTGGCACATAATAAGCACCTAACAAGTACCATAATTATTCTTATTATTAATTAATTTGGGGAGAGGCAAAGGCTTAGCATTGTGAAACTCTGGACCACGTTATCCAGGGAGCTGAGGCATTTCTGCAAACACTAGTCCAAACAGGATAAATGGTGATCTCTGATGATTCCTGTTGGACTGAGACCTAGCATCTTAGATTATTTTCCAGATATTTGTGCCCACTAAGCTCTTCTTGCATTATTTGAATAGAATCATTATTATTAAGAGAAGCAACATGGCCTAGTGGATAGAGCATAGGCCTGGAAGTCAGAAGGCAGACAAGTAAGGGAGCTAAATTAGAACTCATGACCTTCTGACTCCCAGGAGCTTGCTCTAACCACTACACCATGCTCTTTCTCTAGCAGTTGTGGTAGTAGTGGCAGTAATAGCAGTAATAGTGATAGCATTCATTAATTGTTGTAGTAATTATTAGTAATGGAACCTATTCATTTGTTCCTGCTTTGTACAATACACTGCACTAAGTGCTTGGAAAAATATAAAGGAAGCCGAAAACATCTTCCCTGACCACAAGGAGTTTACCATCTAAGGGTGTCACTCTACATTCGAATAGGTTTTGTCCTTTTGTGCTCCTGACATTCATTCAATCATTCAATTCATTCAATCACATATATTGAGAACTTACTGTATGCAGAGCACTGTACTAAAGACTTGGGAAAGTACAGCACAACAATAAACTGACATTCCCTGCCCACAGTGAGCTCAAAGTCTAGAGTAGGGGAGACGGATATCATTACAAATAAATAAACTGACAGAAACACACATGTGTTCTTTAGAGCTGGGAGGGGGAAGAGCAAAGGGAGCAATTTAGGGCACTGCAGAAGGGAGTGGGAGATGAGGAAAAGTGGGGCTTTTGACATAATGATGCCCTTCTCCCCTGTCCCACAGACTACTCAGAAAGCCTGAGATCCCGTTCTCTCAGCAGGTGATTCTTTCCAAATCTTTCTCACAGTGGTTCCATCTAGACAACTGACCCCATGTGCCAGGCTGGATTGTTTCAACTCTTCAAACATGGCCCAAATTCTACCAAGATTTTAGAGAATCAGCATGGCCTCATGGACAGTGCACGGGCTTGGGAATAAGCGGACCTGGGTTCTAATCCCTGCTCGCCCACTTGTCTTCTGTGTGACATTGGGCAAGTCACTTAACTTCTCTGGGCCTCAAATGCCCCATCTGCAAAATGGGGATTAATTCCTACTCTGACTGTGAGCCCCGTGTGGGACAGAGGCTCTGTCCAACCTAATTAACTCGTATCTACCCCAGCACATAGAACAGAGTTTGACACAGAGTAAGTGCTGAACAAGTATTATTATTATTATATTATTATTTTTAAAGAAGCAGGCAAGATGGGGAAGTTAGAAGGAAGTGGATGAGAAGATCAAAGCAGGGATTAAAATCTATTCCAGTACTCTGCTGAGTCCAGTCATGTTCAGAGCCTTGAGACTGTAAGCCCTCTGAGAGCTAGGAACCAAATCTTACTTGTCCTTCATCAGACTCTTCTCCAGCACTTAGTACAGTGCTTCGTGCACAACAGGCACTCAACAAATGCCATGGAGTGAATTAATTAAAGCAAATAAGTGCGTGACCCAGAAAGCAGAGTGCCCCAGTATTTAGACAAGAAAGAGAAAGCTGCAGCAGAATTAAGCCCCAAGCAGAAAGATGAAAAGCTGCAACTCCAATAAATAATTTATGAGTGACCTAGTCTGTCTGCAGGCCTTTCTAGTCATTTTTAATATTGGATCTCCTCCTGATCCCGTGTCAAAAACGGTGTATCTCCTCTCACCAGGGATGACCACAGTTGCTCTTGAATGTGTATAAAATGAGGCGATCAGATGGGGCTTGGGAAGGAGCTGAATGACATGTCCCATTTATTCAGATCCAGGGAGCAAAGGATGTTGGCTCCGACTTGGATATCGAACCCCACAAACCTCCCCGCGGCCTCCGGGCTAAAGCGGCATCTGGAGGGTGGTTTAATTGCGTCAAGAACTAACCGCTGAAGTCCTCATCTTTAAAGCACGGAAACATTTCCTCTGCACTAGGTCACATTTTCAAATTCCTCTCTTTGGAATCAATGTCGGGGCTGATTAAGGGACTGAGGGGGATGGTCTGATGCCTCCGATGACTCTCGAGATGGAAAGACTTCCTTAGAAGAAAGAAAATACCTAATGTCTTGCGTATGATCAGAGAACAGCTTTTCCGAAGATCACACAGCCACATGTACAATAGGGGCTACTTAATAGCTCACTGCCTTCAGCTGAAGGCACTCACTCATTAATGGGCTTTACTCGACAATATGTTCTTTAAATAAAACCACCTGGATTAGAGCGGAAAATGATATGGAGACAATAACCCCAGAAGCCACACATGGAGCATCTAAAGCGTCAGAGCTCCTAAAAGGGGCTAACTATCGTCTTCGTCCCAGCGGAAAGATAAAAGCACACAGTTCGGGAGCTTCAGCTGTTGACTGGTGGCATTTCTCATTCCACCAGAGCATGTAAATATATAGAGACTTCGAAATAATTGGTCCTTAACATGGGGCTCTTTAAAACCTGCTGCTATCCACTAGGCATAAACTCAGTTACTGTGCCCATAAGCATTTTGAGAAGACCTTCATTTACTGAGACACATCCTCCCCATCTGATTCTCTGCTTTCATAGGAAAGCTTGATCTATTTTATTACACAAATTGAGCTACTGTCCTAGGGTCTCCTTAAGGCTAGCATGGCTTCTCCAGAATGTTGGAGAGAATCATAAGCTTCCTTTGCTCTGATAATAATAGGGGTATTTGTTAAGCACTTACTATGTGTCAAGAAATGTACTAGAAAGGACTTTCCTGGTTCTGCCAATTGTTTGCTGTATGACTTTGGGCAAGGCACTTAACTCTCTGTGCCTCAGTTTCCTCAACTGTGAAATAGGGATTAAATGCCTGTTCTCCTTCCTACTTAGACTGTGAGCCCCATGTGGGACAGGGACTGTGTCTGATCTAATTGAATTGTACCTATCCCAGAGCTTAGAACAGTGTTTTACATATAATAAGCACTTAACAAATATCGGAAAAAAAGTAAGAGAGAAGGAGTAGGGGGAAAAAAGGCTGAAAGACCCTGCCTTCCCAATTATTACTTTTATGAAGTGTTTTCAAGTGCTTATTATGTGCCAAGTATTGACAGACCTGATTTTACTGTCTCCCTCCTCTAGATTATCAGCTCCTTGAGGGGATTGATTGGGCTTTCCAACTAAAACATTCAACTCTCCCAAGTGCTTAGGTCACTGATTTGCACACAGTAAGTGCTCAATAAATACCACAGATTGATTGTGAGAGAGAGAGTGAGAGCCTGTTTCTATGATCAGACTCTTCAATGCTGTTCTTTTCCCAAGGAAGAATGAGCAACGTTTAATGTGATTTGTCTTTCAGTTTGCTTTCCATATCCTAGAACATTTAAAGGCAATGACAGCTCCAACAACTATAAATAATGCTGTTACGGCCTCCAGTGGCACTAGAGGACATATCTACGGTCAAAATCGATCGTCAGTTATGGTGTGATCATTTAATAGTGAAGTTTGATTTAAAGTAATTTGATCTGAGTACTGTGAATAAGTACAAGTGTAAAATGATTTCAACATCTAAAGTCCTTTCAGCTGCAAGCACTTTTTTCAAAGAATCTCAGTGACTAAATGTCTCATCTCATGGAAATACCAAATGAATCGTGTTATGATTTAATCTTCTTATTAAACCTGTGGTGGCAAAGCAGCAGGAGAAACTCAGGCCATGAAAGTATGCAGACTTGTTTTTTTTGTGGTACTTGTAGTAGAATGAGGAGTAGCATGGCATAGTGGATAGAGCACGAGCTTGGGAGTCAGAAGGTCATGAATTCTAACCCCGGCTCTGACACTTGTCTGCTGTGTGACCTTGGGCAAGTCACGTCACTTCTCTGTGCTTCAGTCAACTCAGCTATAAAATGAGGATGAAGAATGTGAGCCCTATGCAGATCAGGGACTGCCTCCAACCCAATTTACTTGCATCCTCCCCAGAGCTTAGTACAGTGCCTGGCACATAGTAAGCACTTAACAAATACCATAATTATTAATTATTATTATTAGAATAATTGGTTTATCATTCACAGTGCCTGGCAGATAAGCGCTTAACAAATGCCACAATTATTAATTATTATTATTAGAATAATTTGTTGATCATTTACAGTGTCCTTGTGTGCACTTTTTTTCTGCTCCATCTGCATCCAGGGTGGTTTGTACTAAATTATATTGAACTCAGCAGGGAAGAATTTCCCATTACTCTCATAGATGAAAGCCTGGAAACATTGTTGGAATTCCCAGATTAGCATTAGGTTGGCTGCAACTGTTTGTAGTTAAGCAATAAGCATGTGATCTCTGAATTGATGAGATGGGCCTGACTTTCATCATAACGTAGAAGCCTAGATATTGGGCTGTCAGTATCAAGTCCTGACCCAGACCATCACTCGCAGTTCTAATTGGCTGATTACACCATCATGAAAAACACATGGCTAGGCTCAGGCAGTCTGAGGATAGCAACTAGTTAATAATAATAGCCCAATAGTATTTTTAAATACTTAAGTACTGTGCTAAGCGCTGGGAAAGAATACACAGGGGGGAATTAGACATGGTCTACCTAGGCGGAGTCACCTGTTGGTTACTGACCCAAATATTTAGTAGTAGTAGTAATAGTAGTAGCTGTAATCATCTTCATAGTATCAGTAATAGTAACAATAGTATTTATTAAGGACTTACTATATGCATAACACTGTATTAAGCACTAGGAAAGAGTTCACAGGTGGAAATTAGATATGGTTCTTGCCCCTCGAGGGGATCATCTGTTATCACCCCAAATATTTAGCAGTAACTGAAGTTGCAGTGGTAGCAACAGTAGTACTAGTAGAATTAGGAGTAGGGGCAGCTGTAGTAGTAGTGCTTAGTACAGTGCTCTGCACACAGTAAGTGCTCAATAAATACGAATGAATGAATGAATAGTAGGAAGAGGAGGAGGAGGAGGAGTGTAGTATTTATTGAGTACCCTCTTGGTTCAGTGGACTATGCTAGGTGCTTAGGAGGTTGTTGTTTTTGTCTTATGCTGTCGAGTCATGTCCGACCCATAGCAATGCCATGGACACATCTTGCCCAGAATGCTCCACCTCCACCTGCAATTGTTCTGGTAGTGGATACATATAATTTCCTTGGTAAAATTATGGAAGCAGTTTACCATTGCCTCCTTAATTAATAATAATAATGGCATTTATTAAGCACTTACTATGTGCAAAGCACTATTCTAAGCACTGGGGAGGTTACAAGGTGATCAGGTTGTCCCATGGTGGGGGCTCACAGTCTTAATCCCCATTTCACAGATGAGGTCACTGAGGCACAGAGAAGTTAAGTGACTTGCCCAAAGTCACACAGCAACAATTGGCAGAGCGGGGATTTGAACCCATGACCTCTGACTTTAAAGCCCGTGCTCTTTCCACTAAGCCACGCTGCTTCTCACGCAGGAGCCACCCTGCTCCTTCCTCACAGTTAACCTGAGTCTCCGCTCTCCATTCTCTTCCATGCTGCTGCTGCCCAGCACAGGTGAGTTTTGACTTGTAGCAGATTGCCTTCCACTTGCTAGCCTCTGCCCAAGCTAGGAATGGAATGGATATGCCTCTGCTTGACTCTCCCTCCCATTGTTGAGACTGGTAGAGTACTGGTAACTCTCCAGGTGCAACCCTGAGAGGGCTTAGGAGGTACAAAATAAAAAAGTGATACTTTATCTACCCAAAGGGAGCTTACATTCTAGCAGAGGAGACAAACTGAAAAATATTAACAGTTAGAAAGGCCAAAAATAAATAAATTTTTCATTATATTTATATGATATATACCAATCATATATTCATATATGTGATTGCTAAGCAGGATTCCCAAGCACTAGTGTTGGCCAAAGGGATGATATGACCCTGGAGGAAGTTTGTTGGAGGAGGTGGGTTTTGGGAGGGAGTCGAATGTGGTCTGTCTGGTGTGGAGAGGTAGTGAGAGCCAAGCTGAGGGAAGGGTGTGAGCAAGAGTGAAGGGTGACTAGAAGGTTGGCTTGGGAAGAGCAGAGCCAGAGAATTAGGGAAAAGTGGGAGAAGCAAGCAGATAGGCGAGGAACGGCCAAATGGTGGGGAGCCTTGAAGCCAAATGTGGGGAGTTTTGTTTGTGACAAGAGAAGAGGAAAGACATGGACTGAGGGATGCTTCAGGAGATCAATTAATCGATAGTATTTATTGAGCGCTTACAGTATGCATAACACTGGACTGAGTGGCTGGGCAAGTATGATAAACAGAAGATGATGCATGCTGTAGCAGGTACTCAGCTCATTTATCCACTTATTCAATCATATTTACTGAGCACCTACTGTGTGCAAAACTGTACTAAGCATTTGGGAGAGTACAATATAACAATAAATAGATACATTCCCTGCCTACAACAAGCTTACGGTCTAGTGGGGAAGCTTACTATGGGCAGGAAAATAGTCTATCAACTCTGCTGTATTGTACTCTCCCAAGTGTTTGGTGCAGTGCTCCACATGCAATACGAACTCAATAAATACCACTGATTGATTGATTGATTGTTCTAGGATAGGAATAGTTTATAGGAAATTACTTCTCTGTGCCTCAATTAAGTCACCTGGAAAATGGGGATTAATAACGTAGGACATGGACTGTGTCCGACCCGATTATCTTTAATCTACTCCCGTGCTTAGTACAGTGCCTGGTCCATAGTAAGTGCTTAACAAATACCCTTTAAAAAAAGATCCACTGTAGTTTACTGTTCTCAACCCAGACACCGAAAGGATTTCTCTGCCACAGTGAAACTACTAAACTCTAGCTGTCCCATATCTGCAAATCTGTTCTGGAGTTGTTTCAGGAAAAGGTTGGGGTGGAAAATAAGTTCACCAAAGATTTATATATATATAAAATGGATAATAATAATGACATTTATTAATAATAATAATAAAGGCATTTGTTAAGTGCTTACTATGTGCAAAGCACTGTTCTAAGTGCTGGAAAGGATACAAGGTGATGAGGTGAGGTTGTCCCACATGGGGCTCACAGTCTTAATCCCCATTTTCCAGATGAGGGAACTGAGGCACAGAGAAGTGAAGTGACTTGCCCAAAGTCACACAGCTGACAATTGGTGAAGCCGGGATTTGAACCCATGACCAATGACTCCAAAGCCCATACTCTTTCCACTGAGCCACGCTGCTTCTCTCTCTATATATCATCTTGTATCTATAGTACAAGAGTATAGTATGGTGCTTGGCACATGGTAAGCACTAACAAATATCATAATTTTATTGTATCACTATCATTGTTATTATTAGCAATATTATTCTTAATAATAATCTCTAATGAAGCAGAATGGCCTAGTGGAACTATCCAATTGATCCCTCTCCAATGGCTTCTTCTCCACTGCTTTCAATCATGCCCATTTCTCCCCTATCCTAAGAAAAAACTCCCTTGACATCACAGCTCCCTTCAGTCATCGCCCCATCTCCCTTCCACCATTCCTCTCCAAATTCCTTGAGCAAATCGCCTTTACCCACCATCACCACTTCCTCTCCTCCAATTCTGTTCTTGACCCCCTCCAATCTGGCTACCGCCCCTTCACTCCACAGAAAATGCCCTTTCAAAGGTCACCAGTGATCTCCTTCTTGGCAAATCCAATGGCCTCTACTCCATTCTAATCCTCTTCGACCTCTCAACTGCCTTCGATCCTGTGGACCACCCCCTTCTCCTGGAAACATCATCCAAGCTTGGCTTCAGTGACAGTGTCCTCTCCTGGTTCTCCTTCTCTCTCTCTGGCTGCTCATTCTCAATCTCTTTTGCAGACTCCTTCTCTGCCTTTTACCCCCTAAATGTGGGAGTCCCTCAAGGCTCAGTTCTGGGTCCCCTCCTCTTCTCCTGGTACTCCCATTCCTCTGGAGAACTCATTTGCTCCCAGGCTTCAACTACTGTCTCCTAAGCTGATGATTCCCAAATCGACATCTCCAGCCCTGATCTTTCTCCTTCTCTTCAGTCTAGCATTTCTTCCTGCCTTCAGGATATCTCTAATTAGATGTCCCAGAGACACCTCAAACTTAACATGTTCAAAGCAGAACTCCTTATCTTCCCACCCAAACCCTGTCCTTCTCCTGACTTTCCCATCATTTTACACCATCATCCCCCATGTCCCACAAGCCCTCTAGACTGTGAGCTCACTGTGGGCAGGGAATGTGTCTGTTAAATTGTTTTACTGGATTGTCCCAAGCACTCAGTGCTGTGCTTTGCACACAGTAAGTGCTCAATAAATTCATTTGGCTGACTGACTGACTGACAAGGCTGTAATCCTGACATTATCCTTGATTAATTTCTCTCACTCAACCTACATATTCAGTTTGTCAGCAAATCCTGTCAGTTCCACATCTCTAAAATCCATCCTTTCCCCTCCATCCAAACTACCACCATGTTAACCCAAGCCCTTATCCTATCCCACTTTGATTATTGCATCCGTCTCCTTGCTGACCTCCCTGCCTCCTGTCATTCCCTACCCCAATTTTTTTTTAAATTCTTCAGCCCATGTTCCCCCACTCCTCAGGAACCTCCATGGTTGCCAATCCACGCATTAAACATTAAACACCTTTCCCCCTCCTACCTTACTTTTAGACTGTGAGCCCACTATTGGGTAGGGACTGTCTCTATGTGTTGCCAATTTGTACTTCCCAAGCGCTTAGTACAGTACTCTGCACATAGTAAGTGCTCAATAAATACGATTGATTGATTGATTGATTACCTCTCTGCTTTCCGACTACAACCCAATCCACACACTTCACTCCTCTAACATTCCTCTAGTGCCAACCTACTCACTGTACTAGATCTGATCTCATCTATCTTGCAGCTGACCTCTCTCCCATTCCTGCCTCTAGCCTGGAATGCCTTCCCTCTTCCCGCAGTCCCTTCTGAATCATCCTTCCATTTGGATTTGTACACTTTATTAACTCCTCCTCTGTACATTAGCCTAATTGATTCATTTACATTAGTTTTTGCCTCTCCCTCTAGGCAGAAGCTCACTGTGGGCAGGGAACATGCCTGTCAACTCTCTTATAATGTACTTTCCCAAGCACTTAGTACCCAGCAAGCACTCAACAAATGCAATTGACTGATTGAAAGGAGGTGCATATAGATGTATATCTTGGCCTAGGAAGAAGAGTATGGGTTGGGGAGTTGGAGGTCTTGGGTTCTCATCCCAGCTCCACCACTTATGTGCTGTGTGACCTTGAGAAATTTACTTAACTTCTCTGTGCCTCAGTTACTTCATATGTAAAAAGGAGATTAAAACTGTGAGCCCCATGTGGGATATGGACTATATCCAGACTGATTAACTTGTATCTATCCTAGTACCTAGTAATAATAATAATAATAATAATGATGGCATTTGTTAAGCACTTACTATGTGCCAAGCACTGTTCTAAGCGCTGGGGTAGATACAAGGTAAACAGGTTGTCCCACGTGGAGCTCACAGTCTTAATTCCCATTTTACAGATGAGGTAACTGAGGCACAGAGAAGCCAAGTGACTTGCCCAAAGTCACAGAGCTGACCAGTGGCAGAGCTGGGATTAGAACCCAGAACTGCTGATTCCCAAGCCTGGGCTCTTTCTACTGAGCCACGCTGCTTCTCAACGGTGTTAAACAAATGTCATTGAAAAAGTGTTAAACAAATGTCATTGAAAAAGAAATCTATAGAATAGTAATAATGTTGGTATTTGTTAAGCACTCACTATGTGCCATGCACTGTTCTAAGCACTGTGGGGGGGGGGGGGAGGCGGGACACAAGGTAATCAAGATTGTCCCATGTGAGGCTCACAGTCTTAATTTCCATTCTACAGAGTGGGAACTGAGGCCCAGAGAAGTGAAGTGACTTGCCCAAAGTCACACAGCTGACAAGTGGCAGAGCCAGGATTAGAACCCATGACCTTTGACTCCCAAGCCCGTGTTCTTTTCACTGAGCCACGCTGCTTCTCTGTTCTCTGTATTCCAATACAACCTTGATGGTTCTTTGGAAACAGCACTGTTCTAAGAATCAGAAGACCTGAGGTATAATCTTGTGCTTACAATGCACTTATAGGCTAGAGGGGGAGATAGACATTAAGATAAATAAATAAATTACGGATATGTACATAAGTGGTTTGAGGATGGGAGGGTGGATAAATAAAGGGAGCAAGTCAGGGTGAGGCAGAAGGGAGTGGGAGAAGAGGAAAGGAGGGCTTAGTCAGGGAAGGTCTCTGGGAAGGCCTCTTCTCATACAGCTGTGCCCCTGCACACTTCCTCTCTTGTTGCACTCTGAACCCCAGTGGGGACATGACTGACAGGGAAAAGAGAGTGCAAGTGATGCCCTATTGCCCAAATACATTAATCCATGGCCCAGTCTCTCAGTCTTTAATCTTCTGACCACGGCTCATCCGTCATTTCTGACTGGAAACTATCTTCTTCATCATCGTTGCAATCCATCTCCATATACGTAATTTGGAATTCTGCTGAACAAGAGACATGGCTATAAGGAAAGGGAAAGTGAGATTATTGAACACATCAGACCAGGAGATACTTTCCCTCCCTGCATTGAGAGGATAGCTCTTTGAGGTGAAGAGACCACGAGGAAGGGATAGTCAGTCAATTGTATTTATTGAGCACTTGTCTTGTGCTGACCACTGTCCTAAGCTCTTGGGAGAGCACAATACAGTATAACAGACACATTCCCTACCTACCAGTAAATCTTGGCTTACTTTCAATTTATGGGAGTAAACTAATGTAATTAGGGACCACAGACCAGTATTAAAATGCAACCTGGGTGAGCAGAAATGCTCACAATTTTGGTAGTTGAAAGCTCTGCTTTCTAACCCTGGCACTTCTGAAATGCCCTTGGGGGAAATAATCTTTGTATTCAATTTCCTGTACATATGCACCACAGCTTTCCCAGGGGAGCTCAGTCCCCCACTACTCTCTTTCCAGAGTAGTCGTTCAGCTGCTGGACAGCAAAAAGGAACGAGCTGTGAAGGAAAGAGGCCTTACCGTGGGCAGGGAATGTGTCTGTTATATTACTGTGTTGTACTCTACCAAGCGCTTTGTACAGTGCCCTTACACACAATAAGTGCTCAATAAGTACGTTTGATTCTGAAACAGTGAGCAGCTTTGCGTGCATTCCTGCTTCCAAGCAGACTGGAGCCTGCCCCTGCTCTCCAGACCCCCTCCCCTGCCAATCCTCTCCCCTCAACTCACTCTCAGAGGGGCTACAGAGGGAGTAGAACAAGAAGTCATCCCACAGGAGGAAAGAAGATGGGTCAAAGTTGCTTTCAACCAGCAGCCTCCTCCTGCTGAAGTGAATCAATCAACCCTATTTACTGAGCGCTGACTGTGTGCAGAGCACTGAACTAAGTGCTTGGGAGAGTAAAATATAATGACATAACAGACATGTTCCCTGCCTACAGTGAATTTGTAGTCTAGAGTGGGAGACAGATGGGAATATAAATGAATAAATTACAGATGTATACATAAGTGCTGTGGGGCTGGGAGGGTGGATGAATTAAAGGAGCAAATCAGGGCGAGGCAGAAGGGAGTGAGAGAAGAGGGAAGGATGGTTTAGTCAGGAAAGGTATCCTGGAGGAGATGCACCTTCAGTAAGGCTTTGGAACAGGGAGGGTAATTGTCTGTAGGATATGAAGAGGGAGATTAATAATTCCTGTGTTTACCATGCATTATCCTTTCCCCCACATCACCTTGTTGCAAAAGGCCATGGGGAAGGAAATAGCAATTTGTTACTGGCCAGAAGGACCAGCTGGCTTGAACTCCTCAAGTTACTTGGCCCCAAAGTCCCGATTCAAGTCAGCCGTTTACAATATTGATGCCATTAGATGGAGGTTGTCCATTTGTGGGAGACTCAGCTACACATCCAGAGGCATTTCTCAATAAAAATAACTGATTGGTTGATTTACCTAAGAAGCAGCATGGCTCAGTGGAAAGAGGCTGGGCTTTGGAGTCAGAGGTGATGGGTTCAAATCCTGGCTCTGCCAATTGTCAGCTGTGTGACTTTGGGCAAGTCACTTAACTTCTCTGCGCCTCAGTTACCTCATCTGTAAAATGGGGATTGACTGTGAGCCCCCCATGGGACAACCTGATCACCATGTAACCTCCCCAGTGCTTAGAACAGTGTTTTGCACATAGTAAGTGCTTAATAAATGCCATCATTATTATTGGTTATCTATTGACTTGTGTTCACCTTGACATTGAGCCTACTCTGCTTAGGGAAGAGGATTGCCCAGAGGGAGAAGGATGTCTAGCTTTTGGTAGGGTTGGGACCTGGTGGATTTTCTCTGGGCTCTGATGGGTTTGTGCCTGGGTTTGGAGTAAATGCTCCAAATCCTAGGAAACCCAGGGACACCTGATGGGGTCAGAGACATTCCCTGAGTGCTACGGAAATCAGGAGGTGAAGCATGACCCAGTGGAAAGAACACAGGCTCTGGGTTTTAGTCCAAGCTCTGCTGCTTGACTCCTTGGTGACCTTGGGCAAGTTACTTCCCTTCCTCAGTTACCTCATACTTCCCAAGCGCTTAGTACAGTGCTCTGCACACAGTAAGTGATCAATAAATATGATTGAATGAATGAATGAATCTGTAATATGGGGATTAAGACTGTGAGCCCTTTGTTGGACAGCCACTGTGCCCAACCTGAATACCTTGTATCTACCCCAGTGTTTAGTAGAGTGCCATTAAAAAAAAAAAGATTCAAACTTAGGCTTTCCTGTCCCTTGGATATATTTTGAGACTGACCTCCTGATTCCTTCCTTTAATCATGTCAAGTTATATTATTATTGTTTATTAGCTATATAATAATGATTATATATTTTTAATATTTTTTAAGTGCTTACTATATGCCAAGCAATGTCTACCTCCCGCTTTACACTTTAACCTTGTTGTGGGCAGGGAACGTGTCAACCAATTCTGCTATATTGTATTCTCCCAAACACTTAGTCCGGTACTCTGCACACAGTAAGTGCTCAACAAATACGATTGATTGATCAAGTTTGGGCCTGTGGAATAAAAGGCCAAGGAAAGCAATGACTGAACCCAAAGCCACAGACAAGATATCTAGGACCAGGTTTTTGATCTTAAAGGCATTTTTAACCATGCCAATGCTACTGTTCGTACTTATTTCTCGACATTCATTGCACAGCCTCAAATAGCTTCAGCAGGAAAGTAAAACTGGTGATGTCTGTGATTACCAATTCTATTATATTGTACTCTCCCAAGTGCTTAGTACAGTGCTCTGCACATAGCAAGCACTCAATAAATACTATTGATTGATTGAGTTTGCATAAACCCTTCTGACCTATTTAATAATAATAATAATAATGGCATTTATTAAGCGCTTACTATATGTGCAAAGCACTGTTCTAAGCACTGGGGAGGTTACAAGGTGATCAGGTTGTCCCACGGGGGCCTCACAGTCTTAATCCCCATTTTCCAGATGAGGTAACTGAGGCACAGAGAAGTGAAAGTGACTTGCCCAAAGTCACACAGCTGATAAGTGGCAGGGGTTGGGATTAAAACCCATGACCTCTGACTCCAAAGCCCGTGTTCTTTCCACTAAGCCACGCTGCTATTTCCCACCCACCCTGCCCTTCTTTGGCTTCTAGAGGCATAACCCCCAGCCCACATTAGTCAGCCAACGTATTCCTGTTTTAACTCAGCATCCAGGCATTCTGCTTGTGTCTTTTTATTCCTGCATCCGTCTCCTAACCTCAAAGCAGTATTTCTCAAGAAATGTTGTTTCTACTGGAGTCCAGTGTGGAGGGCCTTGTGGCTGGCTTTGAGGGGTTTTGTTCTCTGAGGCAAAAGCTCAAAATTCCCCTCCTGACACCTGTTGTGTTGACACACACACAAACATAGGACTGCAGTGTGATGGTGTCAAACAATAACCTTCTCGCCCACATCCTGCCTCTGGCCTGGAACACCCTCCTTTCTCAAATCTGATAGACAATTACTCTCCTCTCCTTCAAAACTTTACTGAGGGCACATCTCCATCTTCCCTAAGTCCCCCTTTCCTCTTCTCCCACTCCCTTCTGCTTTGCCCTGACTTGCTCCCTTTGTTCATCCCCCCTCCCAGCCCCACAGCACTCATGCATATATCTGTAATATATTTATTTCTATTAGTGTCAGTCTCCCTCCCCTCTAGAGTGTAAGCTCACTGTGGCCAGGGGATGTGTCTGTTTATCATTTTATTGTATTCTCCAAAGTGCTTAACACAGTGCTGTGCATACGGTAAGCACTCAAGAAATGCAACTGACTGACTGACTAAGCTCCTGGGAGAGTACAAAATAACAATATAACAGAGTTGATATTCCCTGCTCATAATGAACTTGCAATCTAGAGGGGAGACAGACATTAATATAAATATAAATGAATATAAACCAAATATTGTGGATGTGTGCATAAATGCTGTGAGGCTGAGGGAGGGGTGAATAAAGGGAGCAAATCAGGACAGCACAGAAGGGAGTGAGTGAGAAGGAAATGAGGGCTTAGTCAGGGAAAGCCTCTTGAACGAGTCGTGTCTTCAGTAAGTCTGAAGGTGGGGAAAGGAATTGTCTATCAGATTTAAAACAGTGAAATGAGACATTCTGGGGGAAAGAGGCATTTAAAAGTTGATTCGCTTTAAACCTCTAAAAGATTTCTCTGAGTTATCACTGCCAGACCAGTGATGGCTGAAACTCTTCAGTCCCCACCTTGTATTTAATAGTAATAATAATAAACATAACTGTGGTACTTGTTAAGTGCTCATTTTGTGCCAGCTACTCTACTAAGTGCTGGGGTGGATACAAGCAAACCAGGCTGGACACAGTCCCTGTCCCAGGTGGGGCTCACAGTCTCAATCCCTATTTTAGAGAAGAGGGAACTGAGGCCCAGAGAAGTGAATTACGACTGTGGGCCTGAAGACGTCTCATCATCAGCACTGGACCCCAGAACCAGCTTTCTGGGAGACTCACTCCTTCCTGCCCTCATTCCACGCTCGGCTTCCTCAAGGCGCCAGAAGAATTCCTTTCCCTTCCCAGCCACTGTTCTCCGAGCCAAAGAGGGGAGCAGGTCGCGTCCTGGCCAGAATTGCGTACTGGAAAATGTCCTGGTTAAGTAACGGGGCTCTCTCCTTGCCAGGTGGCGAGGAAGCTGATAGTGGCGTGGCCAGCTGTCAAAGGCAGCTTTCTCCTAGTGAGCAAGCTGAAGAAAGAAATGTCGCAATGTCCGCATGGATTTATTCCCTTGGCGAGAGTTCCCTGGAGCCTTTAAAAATAAACCTATTCACGCCGGAGAAACTGAGAGCCATGGGAAGCTGGAGGGGAATGCCCGAGGTCATGCGGTCCGTAGCCCTCCCTCATGGCGGATTTACATCCTGGGAGATAGGTGGAATGCCTGACTGGAAAATTTTCAGGGGAGAGGGTCTAAAGCTTTTTTCAGAGTCTCAGGGGACTCTTCACATCCAGCAGATTGCCACTACTCTTCCCGTCTCCAAAGCCCTACTAAAATTGCATCTCCTCCAGGAAGCTACCGTGTGACCTTGGACAAGTCACTTCACTTCTCCGTGCTTCAGTTATTGCATCTGTAAAATGAGGATTAAGACGGTGAGCCCATGAGGGACGTGGACTGTGTCCAACCTGATTAACTTGTATCTACCCAGTGCTTAGTACAGTGATGGGCACATTGTAAGCTCTTAACAAATACCATTGAAAAAGAAAAAAGCTTTGCCTGACCATTCTCTCATCTTCCCTCCTTATTTTCCTCTCCTATTGCCTCATCCTTATACTTGAGTCTGTACCCCTGAACACTTTGTTATTCACTCTACAGCCACCCAGAGTGAACATTTTCTTTAGACTCTGTTGCTTCTCCTGCATGTAATTTATTTTAGTGTCTGTCTCTCTGGTTAGATTGTAAGCTCCTTAAGGGTAAGGAATTTGTTTCCTTACTTTATTGTACACTCCCTAGTGCTTATCACACTGTTCTGTACATGGTAAGTGCTCAATAAATACCACTGATTGGAATTCAGCTGGAGGCGAGACCAGGGAGTGGGTGTCCTGGGGTAACCATGCAGACTGCAGACAGGAGGGAGATTTAGGATCAGGCTAGGGGATTTTTTCATTAGATTACTAATTTTATTTTTTAATGGTATTTGTTAAGCGCTTACTATGTGCTGGATATTGGGGGAGATATAAGTAAATCAGGTTGGACACAGTCCCTTTCCCACATGAGGCTCACAGTCTCAATCCCCAGTTTACAGATGAGGTAACTGAGGCCCAGAGAAGTGAAGCGACTTGCTCAAAGCCACATAGCAGACAACTGGTGAAGTCAGGATTAGAACCCAGGTTCTTCTGACTCTCAGGCCTGTGCTGTATCCACTAGGCCATGCTGTTTCTCTAATACCGCCAGTGATCAGCAGGAAGGGAAGGGAGGAGAGAGGAGGGAAGGAGAGACTGGTTGGATCGGCACAGGTGAAGGTGAGACATCCCCACTTCAGGGCTCTGGGGCCACTCGCCCCCGCTGACACTGGGCATTTAGTCCATGGGACCCTTCTTTCCCTTCATCCCCCGTCTCTGCATGGCCATGAGCGCATCTGTCACCTTCTGGAGCACCCCAGAGAACAATAATAATAATAATAATCATGGTATCTGTTAAGCACTTACTATGAACCAGGCACCATACCAAGCATGGGGGGGAGAATCAAGTTAATTGAGTTGGAGACAGTCCCTGTCCCACATGGGGTTCACAGTCTTAATCCCCATTTTGCAGATGAGGTAACTGAGGCACAGAGAAGTGAAGTGACTTGTCCAAGGTCACAGAGCGGACAAGTGGCAGAGCCAGGATTAGAACCCAGAACCCACCCAGAGCCAGGGCACATGCAGACCCTGCAGCTCCCTGGGGACTGTCTTGCCTCAGGCTTTTGGGTGCAACCCATGGAAGGGAAACTGAGGCTCTCTGACCCTTCTGGCCACCACTGCCTGGATGGCTGCTTAGTAAGTGCATGAAGGATCTGGCTGAGAAGCAGCGTGGCTTAGTGGAAAGGGCACAGGCTTTGGAGTCAGAAGTCATGGGTTCTAATTCCAGCTTCACCACTTATCAGTTATGTGACTTTGGGCCAGTCACTTAACTTTTCTGGGCCTCAGTTAGCTCATCTGTAAAATGGGGATTAAGATTGTGAGCACCACGTGGGACAACCAGATTACCGTGTATCTACCCCAGTGTTTAGAACAGTGCTTGGCACATAAGCTGCCTTTCCTGAGTAAAAATCTCTTTGGTTAATAATAATAATAATGATGGTATTTAAGTGCTTACTATGTGCCAAGCAACAGAAGGTCTTCCTGTGACTTGCCAAAATTAGTTTGCATTCAACTTTCTCCTCAGTAACAGATTTTTTTCCCCCAAAAGACAAAATGACTAATTGATCACCTAAAGGAAAATAATGTCACTGTTGCAGCCTGTTGTTGGGTAGGGACCGTCTCTATATGTTGCCGACTTGTACTTCCCAAGCGCTTAGTACAGTGCTGTGCACTCAGTAAGTGCTCAGTAGATAAGATTGAATGAATAAGTGAATGAAACAGACACTTTACAACTCCCTAGGCCAGGACTCAGAGATAAGCAGGATTTTACAGGGACAAGGCACTAAGCTGAAGGAAGGAAACATCAGATTCCCCTAGCTCCATTCTTAGCCTTCTCCTGACCTGGATTATTCATTCATTCAGCCATATTTATTCAATACTTACTATGGGGAAAGCACTGTACTGAGCACTTGGAAGAGTACAAGAGAACAGTAAACAGACACATTTCCTGCCCACAAGGAGCTGACAGTCTAGAGGGATTACAGATGCATGAAGGCTGAGGGGGAATTGGTAGAGAAGTGAATCCCTGCTCCACTGGAGAGAAAGTTGAGGGCTGGGAGATGCTGAGATTGGAAGAGGGGGAGGCAGGAGAGGGGTCTTCAAGCCAAAGATGGACAAGGTGGGGAGGAAAGGAAAGATGGGCTAAATAGGAAACTCCTTGAGGGCAGGGATTACATTTACTCACTCGAACTCTGTCAAGCACTTAATAATAATAATAATGGCATTTGTTGAGCAATTACTATGTGCTAGGCACTGTACTATGTGTTGGGGTGAATACGAGCAAATCTGGTTGGATACAGTCCCTGTCCCATGTGGAGCTCCCAATTTTAATCACTATTTTGCAGATGAAATAAATGAGGCACAGATAAGTGAAGTGACTTGCCCAAGATCACACAGCAGACAAGTGGCAGAGCCAGGATTAGAACCCATGACTTTTTGACTCTCAGGCCCATGCTCTATCCAGTATGTCATGTAGGTTAGGGCAGTGGTTTACACACAGTAGGTACTCAATACGTACTCTTGGCTGGTGGATGTAAAGGCTAAAGTAACTGGGATACTCTGCTCCGGAAAAGAATCACGAGGCCACGCGGAATCACACAGCAGACAAGTGGCAGAGCCGGGATTAGAACTCATGACTTTTTTACTCTCAGGCCTATGCTCTATCCAGTATGCCATGTAGCTTAGGGCAGTGGTTTACACACAGTAGGTACTCAATAGGTACTGTTGGCTGGTGGATGTAAAGGCTAAAGTAACTGGGATACTCTGCTCCGGAAAAGAAGCACGAGGTCACGCGGAAAACACCAAAAGACACCGTCACCGATGGGTAGACCCGAAGGCCGGGAGGAAAACCAGCTCTGCCTCTGGCCCCTTCCCCTCAGCCCCTCAGCCACACCTCAGGCTGGCCGCTGGGTCCGCAGAGGCTCTGTTGTTGGGTCATTTTCCAGGCTCGGGAAGACGGGACATCTGGATCCTCTTCTGTGAGAGATGGGTGGAGGCCGCCCCTCCAGCGAATATGGATCTAGTCATTCTGGCCCGTCCTGCTCTCCCCTTCCCCCCAGCCCATGGAGCCACCATCCTGGCAGGACACACGGCAGGGCTGCCACTTCAAAACAGAGACCTCTTTGGCTGCCAGCTCGACTGCCGCCGTTCAGTGATCTGAAGCCAGGAAACTGCGGCTAGGAGAAACGAGCCCGTTGACCATTCTCTTGGGGTGCTGGGTTTTGGGGGGCTCCGGGGCTCTCCTGAACCGAGAAGAAGGTGACCCGCCCGAGAAGAGACCTACTAGTTCGATGCCTCAGAGGGCGGTGCAGAGACAGGAGGGAGAGGAGAGGCAAACTTGGCCCCCCGCTCCTCGTTAGCAACAGCATGTGGGTTAAAAGCAATTATATACGATTGCTCTGGGTGAAGCAGAACGGACTGAGTTATAGCCTCCCTGGGGTCCTTCGTGCAAGCACACGCAGAAAGCAAGTCGCAGGAAAACAACCAAATCAAAATACCGTCACACTCGATTTATAAGAACGGGGCTAAAGACAGTCATCAGGAATTTGTGGATAATGATTCAGGGCCTGTGGAAACTGTCATATAAGGTTTCAGCAAGAATATGACTAAGGCGTTGTTGACTCCAAACTGAATCGCAGTTGCCTTGTTGGAAACCTCGGCAGAGGGAAAAGCTTGGAAAGAAATCAGAGAGTGCTTCTTTTTCGTGGGGGGAGAGGGGGCGAGAGGCTGTGACGGTGCTGGGACCCCGGTAAGATGTGGGGATTAATGGGAGGAGGTAGGGTATGTTGCCTATGTGGGATTTTCATGTTCATCCAAACCAGAGTTGGGGACGTTATTCCGACTTCCATCACAAGCCGGAGAATATGGAGGCTATTCCCTTTAGATTCCACTGACTGTAGTTCTTTGGAAATGGATGCCCCTTCCATTCTATCTTTCATCTTCTGAGCATGGGACAAGGATTTATTCATTCATTCATTCATATATATTGAGTGCTTACGTGTGCAGAGCATTCTGCTAAGCGCTTGGGAGAGTACAATACAACAATAAATAGTCACATTCCCTGCTCACAATAAGCTAACAGTTTAGAGTTGGAGAGACAGACATCAATATGATAAATAAAATTACAGATGGTAGAAAAAGCAGCAGTCTTGGGAGCCAGAGGATCTGGGTTCAAGTCTCACCTCTGCTAGTAGTCTGCAGTGTGACCTTAGTCAAGTCACTAGACTTCACTAGCTCTTAGTTTCCTCACCTGTAAAAAGAGGATGAAGTGCCTGAGCTCCCTCTCCTAAGACTGTGAGCCTCATATGGGACAGGGACTAAGTCCGACCTTCTTTTTTTATGGTATTTGTTAGGTGCTTACTATGTGCCAGGCATTGTACTAAGTGCTGGGGTAGATACAAGCTAATCTGGTTGGACACGGTCCCTGTCCCATGTAAAGCTCACAGTCTTAATCCCCATTTTACAGATCAGGTAACTAAGGCACAGAAAAGTGAAGTGACTTGCCCTAGGCCACACAGCAGACAAATGGGGGGACCAGGATTAGAAACCAGGTCCTTCTGACTCCCGGCCCGTGCTCTATAATAATAATAATAATGATAGCATTTATTAAGCACTTACTATGTGCAAAACACTGTTCTAAGTGCTGGAGAGGTTACAAGGTGATCAGGTTGTCCCACGGGGGGCTCACAGTCTTAGTCCCCATTTTACAGATGAGGTAACTGAGGCACAGAGAAGTTAAGTGACTTGCCCAAAGTCACACAGCTGGCAATTGGTGGAGCTGGGATTTGAACCCATGACCTCTGACTCCAAAACCCAGGCTCTTTCCACTGAGCCATGCTGCTTCTCAGAAGCCTGGCCCTGAGCCTGCACATTTTGGAAGAGAAAATTTTGACCAGAATTTAGAGGCATTTCTAGTTCTGGCTGGTGGAAGCTAGGACCCAGGCTGAACCTTTGGATTCTCCTGTTTGTTTATCGTTGGCAGACGATCATTCCGTAATTTGTTTTGTTTAAAGAAAGAATGACTCCGCAGGCTCCTGGGATATCCAGCCAGGATCCCGGGACTTCCATCCAGGCTTCTTCCATGCCTCACCCATGTGACAGAAAAACCAATGGAACAGAAATGCAGTAGATCGGAACGCCGTGGATCGTGTTTCCTTTCAAACTCCTCCTGGCATTCAAGTGGGGGAGCAAACATGGAGACTGGCTGGATTCCGGGGAGCCCCTCTGTGAAACCCCCCTGGCTTGGAGCTGTTCAGTCAATCAATTCATCAATCAATCAGTGGGATTTATTGAGCGCTTCTGTGTGCCGGGCATTGTACTGAGTGCTTGCAATAGAGTTGATAGACGTGATCCCCGCTCTCAGGAAGCCAACAGTCTATTCAGTCTCTCAATCAAGGATAATAAGCTCCTTGTGGGCAGGGAATGTGCCTGTTTATTGTCATATTGTACTCTCCCAAACACTTAGTACAGTGCTTTGCACACAGAAAGCGCTCAATAAATATGATTGAATGAATTTTTGATTGGGGGCCTACAAATGCAAAGCACTGGGCTAAGCGCTCTGGAGAGGGTAACAGAACCAAGCAAGTGTTCTCTGCCCGCTGGAAGCTTACAATCTAATGGAGTGGACAGGCAGACAAATAAACATGGGCAACAGTGGAAAGGGGCTTTAAAACACTCTTTGGATTTAAAGCACTCAATCAGCTCTCCCGCTTCTACCTTACCTCACTTATCTCCTACAGCCCAGACAACACACTTCACTCGTGTTGCATCAGCTTGCTTGCTGTACCCCGATCTCACCAATCTCACCACTGACCCCTTTTCCACATCCTCCCCGTAGCCTGGAAGTCCCCCCGTCCCAGATATGCCAGACCACCTTCAAAGCCTTATTAAGGTCACATCTCCTCGAGGAGGCCTTCCCCGAAGCCCTGTTTTCCCCATCTCACTCTCCCTTTTGTACTGTCTGTACACTTGGATCTGTGACCTTTGGGAATTTGATATTCACCACACCCTCAACCCTACAGTCAATCAATCAGTAAGTCAATGGTATTCACTGAGTACTTGCTATGTGCAGAGCACTGTACTAAGCACTTGGGGGAGTAACATACAACAGAATTAGCAGACACATTCCCTGCCCATAACGAGCGCAGCTCAGAGAGGGAGACAGACATTAATATGAATAAATAATTTAAAATGTGTGATTTAAGGGTGTGTGTATAAATGCTGCGGGATTGGGATTTGAGGTTCATCCATTGAGGTGCCAGAGAGCAGGGTTAGAGGAAATACTTGAGAAGCAGCATGGCCTAGTGAAAAGAGCACAGGTTCTAATTCTAGCTACACCACTTTTCTGCTGTGTGACCTTGGACAAACTACTTATAATAATAATGGCATTTACTAAGTGCTTACTATGTGCAAAGCACTGTTCTAAGCACTGGGGAGTTTACAAGGTGATCAGGTTGTCCCACGTGGGGCTCACAGTCTTAATCCTCATTTTACAGATGAGGTAACTGAGGCCCAGAGAAGTTAAGTGACTTGCCCAAAGTCACACAGCTGACAAGTGGTGGAGCCGGGATTTGAACCAATGACCTCTGACTCCAAAGCCCGTGCTCTTTCCACTGAGCCACGCTACTTCCCATACTTCACTTCTCTGTGCCTCAGTTACCTCTTCTGTAAAATAGTGGATTAAGACTGTGCATCTCATCTGGGACATGGGTGATATGCAACCTGATTTGCTTGTATTTACTCCAGTGCAAAGCACTTAACAAATGCTATTTAAAATAAAATCTAAGTTTATGTCTCAGGGATCTTCCTGCCTCCAAAATAGATCCTACTAAGGAAAATGTAGACTTTGAGTAAGATTTGGGCTTGCGCGTGGAGGTGTCAAGCCAAAGACAGGACATAATGGAATTCTGTTGTCAGCCAACTCTTCCAAGCGAAAGTTACCTGATTCTGTCCTCAATCAATTGTATTTATTGAGTGCTTGCTGTTGCAGGGCAGTATACTGAGCGCTTGGGAGAGTACAATACAATAGTTGGTAGACATGTTCCCTGCTCACAATGAGCTTATAGTCTAGATGGGGAGACAGACATTAAAATCAACGTATGGATATGTACATGAATGCAGTGGGGCTGAGGGTGGGATGAATAGAGGGAATAAATCCAAGTACAAGGGTGATGCTGAATGGATAGGGCCTAGGGGAAATGAGATCTTGGTAGAAGAAGGCCTCTTTTTATGGTATTTGTTAAGCACTTACTACTTTCCAGGCACTGTTCTAAGCACTGGGATAGATACAAGGTAATAGGGTTGGATGCGGTTCCCATCCCACAAGGGGCTCACGGTCTCAATCCCCATTTAACTGATGAAGTAACAGGTCCAGAGAAGTAAAGTGACTTGACCAAGGTCATGCAGCAAACAAGTAGTGGAGCCAGGATTAGAAGGACTCCCGCACCTGTGCTGTCTCCACTAGGCCATACTGCTTCTCCTCTTGGACGGGACGTGGTTTTTATAAGACTTTGAAGATGAGGAGAGTGGTGGTCTCCTCCCCATCCTCCCCACCCTACCTCCTTCCCCTCCCCACAGCACCTGTATATATGTTTGTACAGACTTATTACTCTATTTATTTTACTTGTACATATTTACTATTCTATTTATTTTGTTAATGATGTGCATCTAGCTTTACTTCTATTTATTCTGACGACATGACACCTGTCCACATGTTTTGTCTTGTTGTCTGTCTCCCCCTTCTAGACTGTGAGCCCGTTGTTGGGTAGGGACCGTCTCTATATGTTGCCGACTTGTACTTCCCAAGTGCGGTGCTCTGCACACAGTTAGCACTGAATAAATGCGATTGAATGAATGAATAGCGAGGTGGAGATACAGTGAGTAGAATGGTGTTAAAAGAGCGAAGTGAAAGTGCTAGCCTAGCCTGAGCTGAAATCTGCCTCATTTAGGTGGCCTGGTTTCATCTCCACTGTGGACAGTTTTGAAATCCGGGCCCGTGCGGGGCTATCTGGGATATTTTCTCCTTAATCCAGAGCAGGGAATGATCCCCCTGCTAAGTCATTCCCTCAGCTTGGACTCCAGGTGTGGACTCCATTAGAATCACGAGGGCAGCCTGCAGAAGGTGCTACTGTTTTGCAGTTTATTGGCCTGTCTCCTCCCTGCTTCCCTTACAGAGACATCATGCCATGACCCTGGAGGCTCCTGGGATTTGCCCAGCCTGTTGGATGGGGCTAGTCCAACGTTGTGGAGCCTACAAAGGTAAAGAGTTTTCTCTTTCCCCTTCCACATTCTCCTGCGGTTCCACACACTGCCCAGCAGGAGAGGATATCGTTTGTTCAATCGTATTTATTGAGCGCTCACTGTGTGCAGAGCACTGTACTAAGCGAGCACCTACTTTAGTGTTAGAGCTGCAGCGTGGCCTAGTGGAAAGAGCACAGGCTTGGGAACCAGAGGACCTGGGTTCATTCATTCAGTCGTATTTATTGAGCGCTTACTGTGTGCAGAGCACTGTACTCAGCGCTTGGGAAGTACAAGTTGGCAACATATAGAGACGGTCCCTACCCAACAGCGGGCTCACAGTCTAGAAGGGGGAGCCAGACAACAAAACAAAACATATTAACAAAATAAAATAAATAGAATAAATATGTACAAATAAAATAAATCAGCTTCTCCACTTGTCTTCTGTGTCACCTTGGGTAAGTCACTTCACTTCTCTGGGTCTCAGTTACCTCATCTGTAAAATGGGGATTAAGATTGAGAACCCTATGTGGGGCAGGGATTGTGTCTGACCCAATTATTTTGTTTCTATCCCAGTCCTTAGAACAGTGCCTGGCGTGTAGGAAAGCACTTAATAATAATAATAATAATAATAATAATGGCATTTGTTAAGTGCTTACTGTGTGCAAAGCACTGTTCTAAGCACTGGGGGGGATACAAGGTGATCAGGTTGTCCCATGTGGGGCTCAAAGTCTTAATCCCCATTTTACAAATGAGGTAACTGAGGCTCAGAGAAGTTAAGTGACTTGCCCAAGGTCACACAGCAGACATGTGGCGTAGCCAAGATTCGAACCCATGACCTCTGACTCCCAAGTCCAGGCTCTTTCCACTGAGCCACACTTAACAAATACCGCAGTTGTTATTATTATTATCGTGAACATTATCAGAATCTCTCATTTAATAATTCAATAAGAAGCCATCTCTCCCCACTGCCTAAAGCAGCCCCCGCATTGCTCCCACCTTCAGTGGGATTGAATCAGTCACTCAATCAGTGGTATTTACTGAGCACTTATTGTGTACAGAACACTGCACTAAGGGCTTGGAAGAGTACAATACAGCAGAGTTGATAGGCACAATCCCTGCTCACAGAGAGTTTACAATCTGTGGGGTGAGACATACGATAAAATAAATTACAAATAGGGGAGTCTGGGACTACTGATACTGGCTCCTCCACTTGTCTGCAGTGTGACCTTGGGCAAGTCACTTAACGTCTCTGTGTCTGCTTCCTCATCTATAAAACGGAGTTTAAGACTGTAAACCCCATATGGGACGGGAACTGTGTCCAACCCAATTATTTTGTATCTACCTCAGCACTTAGTGTAGTGTTTGGCATGGAGTAAGCATTTAACAAATATCGCAGTTATTATTATTATTCTTTATATGTCTAATAAATTTTCTTTGCAAACAGGGCTAGTTGGATATGGTGGTCATTTTTACACACGGGTTTGTCCTGCTGTGGTTGGATTATGGGAGAGAGGCCTGCATTCATAATTGTAGTTGATCATCCTCCCCATTAATGGAGTGTACCCCCAACTCCTCCTGAGGACTCCAGTCCATCAACAAGTCATTGGTGGTGGCCAAAGGCATTTCCTGATATCTAGACTCCATTTTCCCTCTCCTCCTTTCTAGTCCCACCAGCTATGCTGAACAAGTCCTTGCCCTCTTTGATGTTGAGGCCTTGCAAATATTTGCAGACCTCCGCCGTCGACTCCACTGTCATTTGGCCAAGATGTCCACATTTAGCTCCTTTCATATTCCCCCTTCAATCAATCGCCCTGGCATGCTCATCGTCCAGTTGTTTTACTCTGGGTTCTTTCCAGTAGGTCTCCCCTTAATAATAATAATAATAATAATAATAATAATAACTGTGGTATTTGTTAAGAGCTCAGTATGTGCCAGGCAGTTTACTAAACTTTGGGGTGGCTATAGCTATAATTCTATTTGTTCTGATTATTTTAACACCTGTCTCCATGTTTTGTTTTGTTTTCTCTCTCCCCCTTCTAGACTGTGAGCCCATTGTTGGGTAGGGACCGACTCTATATGTTGCCGACTTGTACTTCCCAAGTGCTTAGTACAGTGCTGTGCACACAGTAAGTGCTCAATAAATGCGATTGAATGAATGAGTGAATGAATGAATATGAGCAAATCGAGTTGGACCCAGGTCTGTCCCATGTGGGGCTCACAGTCTTCATCCCCATTTTGCAGGTGAGGTAACTGAAGCACAGAGACATGAAGTGACTTGCCCAAGGTCACACAGCAGGAAAGTGGCAGAACAGGGATTAGAACCCAGGTCCTCTGACTCCCAGGCTGTGCTCTGTCCACTATCAACTCCCTGAGTTGATGCAGGGGGCTCATAGACTCAGCTGGGGAGTTGGGTAGAATCGTCTCCCCTTTGCCGCTCTGTGTTGCTATACAAGATTGCTTGTATCTGTGTGGGGAAAGAAGCGTGGCTTGATGATGATGAAAATGATCAATATGGTATTTGTTAAGCGCTTACTACATGTCAAGCACTGTTCTAAACTCTAAATTCTAAATTCTAAATTCTGAGATACAAGATAATCAGGTCAGATACAGTCCCTGTCTCTCACAGGGTTCACAGGCTAAGTAGAAACAGGTCTTGAGTCCCCATTTTACAGATGAGGTAACTGAAGCTCAGAGAAGTTGAGTGACTTGCCCCACTTGAGCCGGGCATGTGGTGGAGCTGGGATTAGAATTTGCCGGGATTAGGATTAGTCAGGTACTCTGATTCCCAGGCTTGTGCTTTTTCACTAGGCCACAAGGATGAGTGTATTGATAATCAATCAATCGTATTTATTGAGCGCTTACTGTGTGCAGAGCACTGTACTAAGTGCTTGGGAAGTACAAGTTGGCAACATATAGAGACAGTCCCTACCCAACAGTGGGCTCACAGTCTAAAAGCAATTACTACTTATCAAACACTGTTGTAGATTTAAAATAATCCAGGCTGGACACAGTTCCTGCCCAACACGGGGCTCACAATCACAGAAGGAGGAGGGATAGCAGATATTGAATCCCCATTTTACAGATTGGGATACTGAGGCCCAGAGAAGTTGAGTGACTTGCCCAGGGTCACACGGCGGCAAAATGGTGGAGCCGGGATTGGAACCCAGGTCTTCTGACTCCTAGGCCTGTGCTCTTTCCCCATAATAATAACAACAGTATTTGTTAAGCACTTCCTATGCGCTAAGCACTGTTCTACTGGGGTAGATACAAGGTAATCAGGTTGTCCCACATGGGGCTCACAGTCTTAATCACCATTTTATAGATGAGGGAACTGAGGCACAGAGAAGTGAAGTGACTTGCCCAAAGTCACACAGTAAACAGGATTAGAACTCACAATCTCTGACTCCCAAGCCCGGGCTCTTGTCACTAAGCCACTGGCCATGGTGCGTTCCTACACTGATTTTACACAGGTTCAGGCCGTGCCAAAGTACAGCAGTGTTATCTGGCAAGAACACAGAGTGGAATTACCTTTGAGAAATAAGGAACTCCCTCTTAAAGCTTACCCTTGGACCATACTGAGCCCAGATATCCCATCCGGATTTGTCCCTTGGGAGTTGAGTTGGGACTGGCTTCAAGCATGGCTCACTGGAAAGAGCCCGGGCTTTGGAGTCAGAGGTCATGGGTTCGAATCCCGGCTCCACCACATGTCTGCTGTGTGACCTTGGGCAAGTCACTTAACTTCTCTGAGCCTCAGTTCCCTCATCTGTAAATGGGGATTAAGACTGTGAGCCCTGCGTGGGACAACCTGATCACCTTGTATTCGCCCCCAGTGCTTAGAACAGTGCTCTGCACATAGTAAGCTCTTAATAAATACCATTATTATTATTTACCCTCCCTGAGCCAGGGAAAATTTAGCCACCCTCCGTGTTTCAAACAATGTAGTATTGGTAGTACTAGTAGTAGTAGTGGGAAAGAATAAGGGCCCGGGAGTCAGAAGGACCTGGGTTCTAATCCCAGCTCTGCCACAAGTCTGCTGTGTAATCCTGGGCAGCTCACTTAACTTCTCTCTGCCTCAGTAACCTCACCTGTAAAATGGGGATTACTCCTGTGAGGCCCTTGTAGGAAAACTGTGTCCGACCTGATTAGCTTGTATGCTTAGTTATAGTGCCTGGCAGACATACCATAAAAAATTAAAAGAAAATAGTAAAAGTAGTAGTAGTAGTAGTAGTAGTAGTAGTAGTAGTAGTAGTAGTAGTAGTAGTATAAGTAGTAGTTATTAAGAATCCACTTCATTGTTGCATTGTACTGAGCTTTGCTCCAACCATCAATTAATGGTATTGAGCGCTTGCTGTGTTCAGGACACTTATTAAGCAAGTGGAATCATCCGGTGGTATTTATTCAACCCTTACTATGTGCAGAACACTGTACTAAGCACTTGGGAGAGCACAATGCTCCTTGTCCCTGCTGCCACTGAAGTTATCAGCTCAAAAATTCTTCTCCAGCAGCATCAAGGAAGGCTCTGTTAGGCCTCTCCCACCCTCTGAATTGGGGGAGGAAAGACAGTCAGAATTCCAGACCTGAACTCTCCCCACTCCCCACTTCTGCCTTTCCACGCCTCAGCCGGAACCACCATTTCCACCCCCTGCATGGTCGCCTACTAATAAGGGGGAGCTGCTATTGCTGCCACGTAGGGCAACGAGGAAAGGGAGGAAGAGGAAGGAAGGACTTCTGGTTACAGACCATATGCAATAAGACATAGTGAATAGGCTCTGCCACTTGTCTGCTGTGTGACCCTGGTCAAGTCACGTCTCTTCTCTGTTCCTCAGTTACCGCATCTGTAAAATGGGTATTGAGACTGTGAGCCCCACCTGGCACAGGGACTGTGCCCAATTCGATTTGCTTGTATCCTCCCCAGAACTTAGTACAGTGCCTGGCACATAGTAAGTACTTAACAAATATCACCATCATCATCATCATTATCATCAAAGAGTGTGTGAATTCCTGGCCAGGCTCCTGTCTGGGTCCAAAATCCCACAGTGCAATGCAAGGATATCTGGTGGACGCCTCTGTGCGTACTCAATACAGGCTCTCGGTAAATCTGAGAACATGAGGAAGGGATGAGATGGGCTAGTGCGGTCTCCGCCTGGAAAATCTGATGAAGATTTGGCGAACGGGGGATGAGAAGATTTTTCAAATCTTCCCAAACCACTTGGGGCTTAAGGGATGGACTGCCTCCAGTGAAGTCTCTCACGTCACTTATCTCTTCTCTCTTTCACCCCTAAGTCCTTTACCCTGAGGACACTGAGTTCCCATCAACCTTCGCTCCAGCCCGGGGAAGGACTTGACCATTGGAAACTGTGTGAGCCATCCACGGCTCTCCCTGTTCCAGACCCCTGGGGCCTAGCCAGGCCGCAAGAATGCCGACTTACTCTCAGGACACCAGGGCTCCCATCAACCCTGCTGCAACTAGGGAGGACTTCCAATGGTGGCATGAAGCCTCAACTCAGGAACATTGAGAAGGTCACCACCGTAATCTCGACTATGCCTTGTGGGACTGTTGGTCTGACCTCTAAATGGATAGAACATCACCATCAGTGGTATTTATTGAGCGCTTATTATGTGCGGATACACGTCTAAGTGCTTAATGTGAGCAGAAATGAGGGAAGGTGAGAGAGCTGAACCTCCCAATCCCTATTCACAAAGTGTTTATCTCAGAACTTCTGTTTCTCCAGTAAGTTCAGAACGTTTGTTTTTCTAGCTTCAGTGGAAAGTCCCAAAGTGTGTCATAACAAAAGTAAACAAACCTTCTTATTAACTTGGCCTGTTCCCTTCTGGACTGCTGCCAGTGAATCCATTCAGTCGTATTTTTTAAGTGCTTACTGTGTGCACAGCACTGTAGTAAGCGCTTTGGAGAGTATAATAAAACAATAAACCGACACATTCCTTGCCCACAGTGAGCTTATAGCCTAGAGGGGAAGAGATGGACATTAATATAAGTAAATAAATGAGAGATATGGACATAAGTGCTAAGGGGCTGTGAGGGGGGATGAAAAAAGGAGCAAGTCAGGGTGACACGCAGATGGGAGTGGGAGAAGAGGAAAGTGGGGGGTTAGTCAGGGATGGCCCCTTGGAGGAGATGTGTTTTCAGTAAAGCTTTGAAGGAGGGGCAGAGTAATTGTCTGTCAGATTGGAGGAGGGATAGCGTTCCAGACCAGAGGCAAGACGTGGGCCAGGGGTTGACAGTGAGATAGATGATATCTAGGAACAGTGAGAAGGATAGCATTAGAGGAGCAAAGTGTGTGAATAGCAGTAGTAGGAGAATAGCAAGGTGAGATAGGAGGGGGAAAGGTATTTGAGTGCTTTAAAGCCAATGGTGAGGAGTTTTTGTTGGACGTGGAGGTGGGTGGGCAAACACTGGATTTCTTGAGGAGCAGGGAAAGAAGTCCTGAGTTTTTTTATAGAAAAATCCAGACATTCACCAGAAAGCATTCAATAAATACGGTTGAATGAATGAAGGAAATGGAAAAAGTCAAACCTCATACTAAACAATTGGACCTAGCCAAGCAAATAAATACCTCAGTTTTTACCAACCACTCCCATCCTGTTTCCAGAAGGTATATAAGTAATGAAATATATGAGAGCATAAATCTCTCTTAGTTATCAATCAGTGGTATTTATTGAGCACTTCCTATGTGCAGAGCACTGTATTAAGCACTTGTCTTAAGCTGTTGAGTCCTTTGTGACCCTTAACGATTCCATGGACACATCTCTCTTAGAATACCCCATCTCCATTTGTTCTGGTAGTGTATCCATAAAGTTTTCTTGGTAAAAATACTGAAGCCGTTGACCATTGCCACCTTCTGCAAAGTAAACTCAAGTCTCCACCCTCGACTCTTTCCCATGCCACTGCTGCCCAGCACAGGTGAGTTTTGACTTGTAGCAGATTACCTTCTCGCTAGCCACTGCCTAAGTTAGGAATAGAATGAGTGCGCCTCTGCTTGACTCTCCCTCCCAGAGCCGAGACTGGTAGAAGACCAGAAACTCTCCAGGTGCCGTCCTGAGAGGAAACTAAACACTTGGGTGAGTGCAATACAACAGATAATAGCAGACAAGTTCCCTGTCCATAAAGAGCATACATTCTAGAGGACAATTATCTTTATAAATCACTGTCTCCCGGAAAGACGGGTCTGTATCTGGAGAGGGGATTCAGCTAAAGGATTCAACTGGGGGATGCATGTGAGAAATGGTATGTAATGTCCTCGAGGTCCTCGATGTCAGATGCAGCAGCAGAGAGATCGAAATGAATCAATTAATCAATTAATGATATATATTGAGTGCTTACTATGTTCAGAGAGCTCTACTGAGCACTTGGGAGAATACAATAGAGCAGAATTAGCAGACATGATCCCTGCCTATAAATGAGCTTACATTCTATTCATTCATTCAATCGTATTTATTGAGCATTTACTGTATGCAGAGCGCTGTACTAAGCACTTGGAAAGCACAATTCAGCAACAGGACTTCTGTTCCTAGAGGGAATCACCTTGGAATAGAACCTTTTGAACTTTGGACATTACTGGCGAGTTGGAAGAGAGCAGGCTCAGTGGAGTGAGTCCATAGCCAGACCAAAGAGGGTTGTGAAGAGTTGTTGTGGAGGAAATTAAGGTAACAGGTCCCTAATCCTGTGGCTAGATTTGGGGAGCAGGGAGATGGAGCGATAGCTTGAGGGGCCAGGGGGTTGAGAGAGGGCGCTCAATAAATACTACTGATTGACTAAATTTGAGGGCTTTGGAGATAACCGTGGGTAAGTCACTTCACTTCTCTGGGCCTCAGCAACCTCATCTGTAAAATGGGGATTAAGATTGTGAACCCCATGTGGGACAGGGTCTCGGTCCAACCCGATTTGCTTGAATCCACCCCAGCACTTAGTACAGCGCCTAGCACATAGTAAGCACTTAACAAATACCCTTATTATTATTATTAAACAGGGAGGAGTATGGTGTTGTCATCTGTGCTAGGAAAGTTAGGTGGAGGAGAGGATTTGGGAGGGAAGATGAGTTTAGTTTCAGAGACGCTCATTGTGGACAGGGAATGTGTCTGTTTTTGTAATATTGCACTGTCCCAAGCACTTAGTACAGTGTTGTGCACACCGTAAGTGCTCAATAAATATGATTTAATGAATCAATGAATTAAATGTTGGACAGGCATCCATATAGAAATGTGCAGGAGATAGAAGCAAGTCAGAAGAGGAGAGAGATGTGTTAGCTTTTTTTAATGGTATTTGTTAAATACTTGCTATATGTCAGGTCCTTCTGACTCCCACGGCCATGCTCTATCCACTAGGCAAAGTTGCTTCCCTGCTTCTTCCTTCTGCTAGCGAGAAAGACTTAGGAGGTAGCTGAAACTGTGGGAGCAGATGTGTTCGCCAAGGGCGATATGAGTTGTTAGAGCTATGCAGAGCAGATAGGGGGCCAAAGTGGATTTCTCTACTGCACAAATCTAGAAATTCCACCTGCCTTAAGTAGTATACTTTGCAGACTACTAAAAGGCAGGGCAGCTAAAAACCAGAAACTCCTCAGGGACCTGCCATCCAAAAATATTTTTCTAGCTCCCTTTCCATATGCCTTTTATAAAAGGACTGGATCTAATAACAGTGTTAATAATTGCGGTATTTCACAAGTGCTATGTACCAGACACTGGGATAAATGCAAAATACTAATAATAATTGTGGTATTTGTTAAGTGCTTACTATGTGCCAGGCATTGTACTAAGCACTGGGATGGATACAAGCAAATCAGGTTGGACAGAATCCCTGTCCCACATGGGGTTCACAGTTTTAATTCCCATTTTACAGATGAGGGAAGTGAGACACAGAGAAGTTAAGTGACTGGCCCAAGGTCATGCAGCAGACAAGTGGAGGAGCCAGGATTAGAACTCAGTTTCTTCCGACTCCTAGGCCTGGGCTCTATCCACTAGGTCATGATGCTTCTCCAAAATAATCAGGTCAGACACAGTTCCTATCCTACTTAATAATAATAATAATAATGGCATTTGTTATGCACTTACTATGTGTAAAGCACTGTTCTAAGCGCTGGGGGGGACACAAGGTGATCAGGTTGTCCCACGGGGAGCTCACAGTCTTAATCCCCATTTTACAGATGAGGTAACTGAGGCACAGAGAAGTTGAGTGACTTGCCCAAAGTCGCACAACTGACAAGTGGCAGATCTGGGATTAGAACCCATGACCTCTGGCTCCCAAGCCCATGCTCTTTCCACTGAGCCACGCTGCTTCTCTTGGGGCTCACGGTATAAAAGGGAGGGAAAACAGGCATTTCATTCCCATTTTACTGATGAGGGGACTGAGGCCCAGGTCAGAGTAGGATCAGAGCAAGGATGAGAACCCAAATCCTTGGACTGCCCGGACTGTGCTCTTCCACTAGACTTCCCGAACTGAGGTCTTATGCCAAATCCTACTTAGTTTCAGCCCTGCAGGTTTCTAGGAGGTGGAGAGAGGCAGAGTAAGCTTTTCCCTTCACCCCATCTCTCCTTCCAGCTCCACCTTGGTCCCCTTGATTGCCCTAGGCCCGGAATGCCCCTCAGGAGGCAGGAGAGCTATTTTTAATCTGGGAAAGCTAAACCAGCTCAGAAGCTGGATTAGCAATGGCAGATCCCCTGAACTATGGGTATGTAAAGTCAGGATGAACAGCTGCATGGATGTTCCCGGGCTCTTGAACTAACACCCTCGATGAGCAGACATGGCTTCGTGGATTCCCCCATTGATGCCCATCTGCTAGTGCGGCTTGGTGCCTGCTTTGAAGCTGGTCAGATCGTTGCTTTTGGGCATATGGTCCCCCAACCCCCCTGGCCTCCACCCCCGTCCCAGGCAGTTCTGGGTAAAAGTAGACCCCTGTGCAACGCGGCCCGTGGAAACTCTTCAAGACCACCCTCGTCAGGGGGTTTGGACCCCGCTCCGGGTTTCTTGTTCCCTCTACCCCACACCTGTTCACACTTATGCACCAGGAGAAGGGGGAGAGAAAGACTAGGGAGAGAATCTATGGAATCCATGGGAAGGGGGAGGGGGCTTGTCCCGTGGCAGCTGAGGTATGGGCTGCATATCATTTCCAAAAGGGGGAAATCAGATGGAAAGAACAGCTCACAACCCCCTGTGCCATGGGAGACACACCCAGGCTGGAAACCCTGGGAGAAAAGTAGTACAAGCCCAACGAAGACCAAAGACCCCAGTCAGGTACATTTGCCCAGATGCAGCATGGCCTAGGGGCTAGAGCCGGCTCCACCATTTGTCTTCGCTATGACCTTGGGCAAGTCACTTCACTTCTCTGGACCTCAGTTCCCTCATCTGTAAAATGGGGGTTAAGACTGTGGGACATGGACTGTTCCCAACCTGATTACCTTGTATCCCCAGAGCTTAATATAGTATCTGGCTATATTACCTGTATATATGTATATATGTTTATATGTATTTATTACTCTATTTATTTTACTTGTACATATCTATTCTATTTATTTTATTTTGTTAAAATGTTTTGTTTTGTTCTCTGTCTCCCCCTTCTAGACTGTGAGCCCACTGTTGGGTAGGGACCGTCTCTATGTGTTGCCAACTTGTACTTCCCAAGCGCTTAGTACAGTGCTCTGCACACAGTAAGCGCTCAATAAATAAGATTGATTGATTGATTGATTGATCTGGCACTTAGTAAGCACTCAACAAATACCATAAAAAAATTCCCAAAAAACAAGACTAAAGACAGGTACATATAACCTAGAAAGTAGGCCTAGAAGATTCATGGAACTTTAGTGGTAGCAATAGTAAGAATATTTATTAAGTGCTTACTTTGTGGAGAGCAATGTACTAAAGTACTACAAGCGAGAATGATACATAAATCCAAGATGCAAAGACAAGGAACAGGTTCCTTAAAGACGATGCCCTTGTGTTTTCCCTTCTGGGATGGCGTTTCAGAGGCTACTGTAGCTCTGATAATGCCAACACCCCTGTTTCGGTGTTATTGGGACTATTCCCTGAGGCCATTATTCTGAATGCCGGGTTTTCGCCTATGGCTGATGTTCAAATCCACGGGTTACCACTGGCTCTTGGATGCTCAAACTCCACAGTCATCCACATCCCATAGATGCTAGGGATGGGAAAAATGGGGACATTTCATTCTAAATTCATTCATTCATTCGATCATATTTATTGAGCACTTACCGCATGCAAAGTACTGTATGAAGTGCTTGGAAGAGTACAATGTAACAATAAACAGACACATTCCCTGCCCACAATGAGCTTACAGTCTGAATTGTCATCAGACCCCACAGCAGGGATGAGAGGGAATTGTTTAGCAGTGGTCTGTGTTCTAGAGAAGCAGCATGGCATAATGGAAAGACCACAGGCTTGGGAGGGTGGGAGTGAGAGGACCTGGGTTCTAATCCCAGCTCTGTCATCTGTCGGCTGCGTGACGTTGGAAAAGTCACTTCACTTCTCTATGCTTCTGTTACCTCATCTATAAAATTGAGATTCATTCATTCATTCAATTGTATTTATTGAGTGCTTACTGTGTGCAGAGCACTGTACTAAGCACTTGGGAAGTACAAATCGGCAACATATAGAGAGGGTCCCTACCCAACAAGGGGCTCACAATCTAGAAGGGGGAGACAAACAACAAAACAAAACAAGGAATTAAGACTGTGAGCCCAATGTGGGACTGTCTCCAACCCGATTATCTTGTAACTACCCCAGTGCCTAGTACAGTGCTTGGCATATAGTAAAGGCTTAACAAATGTCACAATTATTATTATTATTATTGAATAAATGTATAGATTGAGTATTAAGTATATGCACATGTTTACACATACTAAAGAAGGGATCAATCAGCCAAACAATCCGTTTTTATTGAACGTTACTGTGTGCACAGCACTGTACTAAGCGTTCAGGAGAACACAATATAAGAGAGTTGATAGACCTGTTCCCTGCCCACAATGAGGATCATTAACTAACCTGTACTGAGCATCCTCTGATAATAAGATTTCAACATTCTGTGCTCTGACTCTGAGCTTCTGCAGCTCGTACTTTCAACTGCCTCCCCTCTAGTTAGACTGTGAGCCCCATGTGGGACAGGGATTGCGTCCAATCTGATTAATTTGTATCTACCCCAGTGGTTAGAACAGGGCTTGGCACAGAGCAAGGGCTTAACAGATACAGCAATAATAATCATCATAATCATAATCTGTCAGGGGTGTTGGTACTAGGGAATTCCTTCATTTGTTCAGTTGTATTTACTGAATTTACTGAGTGCTTACTATGCGCAGAGCTCTGTACTAAGCACTTGGGAAAGTACAAAACAACAGTAAACAGATTCATTCCCTGCCCACAGTGACCTTATAGTCTAGCAGACTAGTTTACAGTCTAAAGGGAATGGACTGAAGTGCTCCACTTCCCCTGTCTTTGAGGCTGAGAGGCTCTGGTGGTGCTGGGAGCAGACCCATCCTCTGATCGTTCACTTCCAGTCAATAGTATTTATTGAGACTTTACTGCATGCAGAGCACTGTACTAAGCACTTGGGAGAGTATAATATAACAATATAACAGACGCATTCGCTGCCCTCAATGAGCTTAAAATCTATATAATGCTTATCTGTTATCCTGGGTAAAAGGGGAGGCAGAAGTGTAGGTGTGATTGGTTGTGTGGCTTAGAAGCAACATGGCTTAGTGGATAGACCACAGACCTGAGAGTCAGAAGGACCTGGGTTCTAATCCCAGCTCCACCACATTTCTGCTGTATGTCCTTGGGCAAGCTGCTTCACTTCTCTGTGCCTCAGTTACCTCATCTGTAAAATGGGGATGAAGACTGTGAGCCCCATATGGGACAACCTGATAACGCTGTATCTATCCCAGCACTTAGAACAGTTCTTGGCATATAGTAAGAGCTTAACAAATACCATCATTATTATTCTCTGGACTTCAGTGATCTCATCTGTTCTAATGGAGGTTGAGTGAGCCCCATATGTAACAGGGACTGTGTCCAACCTGATTAACTTGTATCTACCCCAGCACTTATAACGGTGTTTGGCACATAGCTCATAACAAGTACCATTATTATCATTTCAGATGGACACGGTCCTGTAGAATCAGCTCTCTGCTTCTTCTCTTCCACCTGTACCCTTCCAGGACTGCCACCTTTCTTCCCCCAAATGGCTCCTCCCCAACTGCTTGGCCTTGCTTCCTCCCGTCTCAGGATTTCCTGTTGATAAACCATGATCAAAGTACAGATAATTTATAAGGCCTATGATCTAACCCCATTAATCTTCCTTCAGGGAGGTGTGGGAAAGGGCATTCCTTTGGAGTGAATCTCCTCTTCTTCTAGCCACTTCTTGGCTGGCTACCTCCCCATATCCTCTGAGTCTGGAGTGAGCTTGAGAGTGTGCCACAGGGTTAGAGTTAAGTGACAGTAAGAGGGAGAGGAAGACTCTGTCATTCTCTAGTATGTAGCAGCGTGTGAAGTAGCGTGGTCTAGTGGAAAAGAACACAGGCTTTGGAGTCAGGGAACCTAGTTTCTCTCTGTGGCTCTACCACCTGTTTGCTGTGTGGCCTTGGGCAAGTCACTTAACTTCCCTGTGCCTCAGTTTCCTCATCTGTAAAATGGGAATTCCAAACCTGTTCTCCCACCTACTTAGACTTTGAGTCCCAGCTGGGACAGGGACTGTGTCTTACCTGATTATCTTGCATCTACCCCAGCACTTAGTACAGTGCCCGACTCATAGTTAAGGGCTTAACAAATAGCACAAGTATTATTATTATCATTATTATTGTTATTATTATTTTCATCATTATTAGGAGAGAGGCAAAAGAACCTCTATTAGTCCCACTGAGAAGAGGGGCTTAGCCCAGGTTTTGGATGTGGCAAGAGCCTAAAAATTTATTTTAATGAGAAAAGTGTAAATCAACTGAGATTCCAGTCTCCATGCCCAAAATGCCCCCTCCCCAGAGGTCTGAGGACTCCAGCTGTCTCAGCAGAAGCACTCTGATATTTTCTTGACCTAAACATGAGTGCAATATTGGAAATCCCCAAGGCTGTCCATCTATTTTTCCTTCTACCCTAGGCACCCTTCCCATCTCCCTCGTGCTCTGATTTGGGTTTCACTCATATGCCGGATATACATGAGGCAGTGAAACAACATGGCAGAGTGAGGAACGATCAAATCACGGGAGTAGAAGCGACATCTGATTTCATTCTTTTCTCTACCAGAGGAACATGTGTGGCTAAGGAAGGTTGCTATAGCCTGGAAAAAGTTGGTGAGGGCCAGGAATTTGTTTCGTCTCCTTAGTGAGAATGAGATCCACAGCAGTGGAGCAAATCTGGGCCAGTGTGCCCCAGTAATAATATTAATAATAATGATAACAATAGTGGTATGTGTTAGGCACTTACCATGTTCCAGGCACTGTACTAAGCACTGGCGTGGATATAAGCAAACTGGGCCAGACATAGTCCCTGTCTCACATGGGGCTCACAATCTTAATCCCCATTTAACAGATGAGGAAACTGAGGCATGGGGCAGTTAAGAGACCTGTCCAAGGTCTCACAGCAGACAAGTGGCAGAGCCGGGAATTAAAACCCAGGTCCTTCTGACTCTCAGATCTGTGCCCTGTCCACTAGGCCATGATGTTTCTCTGTGCGCCAGTTTTCCCAAAGCCACGATGATGTCCTCTTTGCCTGGGTCATGGGCAAGTCGCTGGACTCCTACATGCCCATTTCTGGGGACTGTTGAGGAGTAAGAAGGAAAACCCCAGTGGGCCAATAAGCTGGCTGAGCTCAGTTTGCTGAGCCAAGCAGCAGGTGGTCCTGTCATCCAGGCTTCATCTGTGCCTCTGGGACAGCTGGGATCCCTACAATCTCTTCTGCACCTCTCCAGGAAGCCTTTGAAGTGTGGCCAGGACATGTAATAAGTATGTTTTATGGTGCATCAAACACAGCCTCGTTGGTGTTTAATATTTATTGTTTCTTTTATGAAGACAACTGGGGACTTTACCCCCCTGGCATATCAGTGAAGGCCTGGAATTTTGAGCATTGCAATACAATGAGTTTGATTCTTCCATTCTCCTCTCCCTTCCATCACTGGGCAGGGTTCATTCATTCATCCTTTCACTCATATTTATCGAGCATTTACTGTGTGCAGAGCACTGTACTAAGTGCTTGGGAGAGTACAATACAACAATAAACAGACACATTCCCTGCCCACAACAGATTTACAGTCTGGAGTGGAGGAGACAGACATCAACACAAATAAATGACAGGTAGATACATAAGTTCTGTGGGGCTGTGAGTGGGGAAGAGCAAAGGGAGCAAGTCAGAGCGATGCAGAAGGAAGTCGGAGATGAGGAAAGAGGGAGTTTTGTTTGGAAAGACCTCTTCGAGATGTGCCCTCAACAAAGCTTTGAAGGTGAGCAGAGTCTATCGAATTTGAGGAGGGAGAGCATTCCAGGCCGGAGGCAGGACGTGGTTCATTCATTCATTCATTCATTCAATCGTATTTATTGAGTACTGACTGTGTGCAGAGCACTGTACTAAGCGCTTGGGAAGTACAAGTTGGCAACATATAGAGACGGTCCCTACCCAACAACAGGCGTTCCATGAGGAGTGAATCCAGACGGGCCTGATTGCTCAGCTAACTGTAGGAAGGGGGCCTACATGGTCCCTTAGTTGGAGGGGAGATCAAAGCATCTAAGCACTAAAGACCCAAGTGAATAGGGGACATAAAGGCATAGGGAAAAGAGAGATTAGGTAGGGAAGACTTCTTGGAGAAGTCCTGGGGCTGGAGAGAGTGGTGATCTGTCAGATTTGGAGGGGGAGGAAGTTCCAAGCCAGAGAGAGGATATGGGCTAGAGGTAATAATAATAATAATGGTGGCATTTATTAAGTGCTTACTATGTGCAAAGCACTGTTCTAAGCGCTGGGGAGGTTACAAGGTGATCAGGTTGTCCCACGTGGGGCTCACAGTCTTAATCCCCATTTTACAGATGAGGTAACTGAGGCACAGAGAAGTTAAGTGACTTGCCCAAAGTCACACAGCTGACAATTGACAGAGCCAGGGTTTGAGCCAGGGTTTGAACCCATGACCTCTGACTCCAAAGCCCGTGCTCTTTTCCACTGAGCCACACTGTTTCTCTGGGCGGTCTGAGTGGTCAGTCATGGAAACAAGCCAGTAGAGGAGCTGAGCCTGTGGCCTTCAGTCATTTGGTCTTCCGAATTCTTAGGAACTTTTCTGGGGGAATGTTTTCCTCCATAGAGTTTGAGGTAGGGTGGCGAGAGAGAGAAGAGATTGAAGGACAGTGGGTAGGTTGGCGATAGAGCAGCCAAGTGTGAGGGCTGCCTTGTGATAGGAGATTTTGAGGAGGATAAACCGAGTCCTGGTCAGTTTTCTGGTTAAACCTGTAAACCAGCTCACAAAAGAGGGTCAAAAATGGACCCTCACTACCTCAAGTGGTAGAATCAATGTAATCAACATTCCTTACTACAGCAAAGCTATTTCTGACTTTGAAAAGGTGGCTCTTTTTAAGGCCCTTTGATGTGATGATAATAATAATAATGATAGTATTTGTTCAATGCTTGCTATGCGCCAAGTACTGTTCTAAGTGCTGGACCTAGTACCTTACCCCACAGGGACAGGGACTGTCTGACCTGAAAATTCTGCATCTATCCCAGCTTTATTGCAGTGTTTGGCCTACAGGAAGCACTTAAGAAGAACCACTCATTTCCATTATATCTGTTATTTATTATTATTTGTTGCCAACCTGTACTTCCCAAGTGCTTAGTACAGTGCTCTGCACACAGTAAGCACTCAATAAATACGATTGATGATGATGATGATTATTTCCCTCTCCCACATATGGCTCACAGTCTTAATCCCCATTTTGCAGATGAGGTAAAAAGGAGACGTTAAGTGAGTTGCCCAAGGCCAAACAGTAAACAAGTGGTAGAGCCAAAATCAGAACCCAGATCCTCTGACTCCTGGGCCTGTGTTCTTTCCACTAGGCCTCGCTGCTTCCCAGAGAAAATGATCTACAGTAGGGAAAACAATGTAGCCCATAGCTGGTTAATCCATGAGTATTACACTGCTTGTGGTACTCTGTTGGAACTGTATAAACAGGGCTCCTGACCTCCTGGAGCTTACAATCCCCGAAATAATTATCTCCTTCACAATGGACTGGAGAAGGTCAAAGAGCTTCTCCCCATGGTCCAGCCTAATTCAATCAGGTAGCCATCATTTCCTGGCTGCTTAGAAATAAACAAAGATATTTTAACAGGGCTAGAAGCCATGTGGAGGGAGCCCAGCTGGAGGGTTGAGGAAGGGTGCAGTGTTGGCTTCCCCTGCTGTCTCTCCTCAGCTGAGACCACTCCCTCCGCACGAGGATGATGGCATCCAGGGTGGGCAGGGCTGGAGAGAGCTGTGTGAAGGAGAAATGGAGGAGGGGGGGAAAGAGATAAAGAGGAAAGAAGCAGAGGTGAGAAGGGAACAGAGAAACAGAGGGACAAGGTTCAGTGTTGTTGATTTCTTCTGCACACGCCTCCTCTGACCAGCCGGAAGAACACGTGACCGAATGGAAAGAGCACAGGCCTGGGTGTGAATCAGTGAACATGGGTTCTCATCCCAGTCTGCTGTGTGACCTTGGGCAAGCTACTTCACTTCTCTGTTTCTCAGTTACCTCATCCATAAAATGAGGATCAAGACTGTGAGCCCCATGTGGGACAGGGACTGAATCCAACGTGTTTACCTCGTAACTATCCCAGTGCTTAGAACAGTGCTTGGCACACAGTAAGGGCATATTAAATACCACAATTATCACTATTATTACTATGAACACAAGGCCTGAGTCCAAGGTTCTGCCTTAACTTTGGCAGGGGTTTCAGCCCTGGGTGGACCAGCCAGATGTCCCCTGGGGCAGTCAGGACCGCAACTCCCAAGGGAGAGGGAAGGGGAGGGTGTGGCAGGAGAATGCCTGAACCTGAAGCTGCTAAGAAATTCTACCACCTGAAACACCCTGGATTAGGTTTCTTCTGAAGCAAACTGTGGGCAGGGAACATATCTGCCAACTCTGTTGACTGATTGATTGATCGATCGATTGATTTCCTTTACTCCCACTCCCTTCTGTGTTACCCTTGCACCTGGATTGATTTTTCAGCCCACAGCATTTATGGCCACCTCCATAATTTATTAATTTGTATTAATGCTGTCTCTCACTCTAGACTGTATGCTCCTTGTGGGGAGGGAACTTGTCTATCAATTCTGTTGTACTGTACTCTCCCAAACACTTAGTACAATGCTCTGCACATAGTAAGTGCTCAATAAGTACAAATGATCGATAGATTGGGAAGGATGGCTTCACCTACCTAATCTGAAGAGCAGTTAATTATTCGATCAGTCATATTTACTGAACGCTTCCTGTGTGTAAAGCACTGTACTAAGCACTTGGGAGAGTACAATACACCAGAATTAGTAGACATGGGCTGAAGCAATCCAAGTGTAAGGACAATATAGAAGGGAGAGGGCATAGAAGAAATCAATCCATCAATAGTATTTATTGAGCACTTACTGTGTGCAAAGCACCATACTAAGCACTTGATAGAGTTCCACTTAGCAGAGTTGGTAGACAATGTTCCCTGCCCAGAACGAGCTTACAGTGTACAAGAATGAGGGCTTGGTGGGGAAGACCTCCCCAGACACATCTACCCAGACAGATCCAACTCCCAAACCATTTTTATGGTCCAGGAACTGCGGAAGATAGGGCATTCTGGGCAAAAACCGAATTTGGGGTCCCCTTTGGCTAGGTAAATAAAAGCCACGCAGGTTTTATTAGGTTCTTTATTTGCAAAGGTCATTCTCTGTCATTTGAAGAATGGAGACCTTATAAAAGCAAATACATCCCCCGTCTTTAATCTGTCTCTCCTTTGGAGTGCGGACCCCTGTTCCTTAGCCTGATTTATAGGATTGGTCAATTGTGAGTTAATGAAGGGGATAAAATGTTTTCTGGAATGCTGGGGTAATCGACAAATAGCAGAGAAGGGCCACTGGCCCCTGGCCAAAACGGGAACTTAATCCCCTACCAAGTCCAGAGCTATTGTAGAGTCGCAGTGAAGTGGGAGCTGAAAGAAACCAATTACATCATGCCATTTGTTTCCTTCCATTGGGACAAATGTGTTCTCTCCCACAAGCCTATTTGAACACTAATTATCCTATCTGAAAAAAAAAAGGTAGCAAGGAATTTCTCCCAGTCCTGGAAGGCATATGCGGTTTCAAGTGTGGTTTAAGCAGTTTAATCCCTGTTTTTGACAACCTTTGACTGCTTTGACTGATGCATTCGCCTGAGTTTTTGTTGGGCTGAGGCATTGCCAATGTCTTCACTTGCAAAACAGCCCCATTCTGTTTTGCTTCCAACCCTGTCCTGGATTTCCCCACTGGTTGTGGCGCTCACTAATTCGGCAGCGAGGATTACACCCCAGAATTGGAAAATGAGTCTTTAATTGCCGCTCCTAGCCAAAGGGCTATTTTCATGAGAAAAAGGAAGCCTACTGAATTGGCCTTCAGCTTCATGGGAAAAGGCTCGGGCTGTGGGATAGGCAATCTTTAAAGGCTGCCAGCATCCTAGACCCTCCCTTAATTAATTAATTATAGTATTTGTTAAGCTCTTACTATGTGCCAGGCACTGAACTAAGTGCTGGGGTGGATACAAGTAAATCATGTTGGACACGGTCCCTTGTCCCATGTGGGGCTCACAGTCTCAATCCCCATTTTACGGATGAGGTAACCGAGGCACAGAGAAATGAAGAGGTTTGCCCAAGGCCATACAACAGACAAGTGGCAGAGCCGAAATTATAACTCGTGACCTTCTGATTCCCAAGCCCGTGCTCTATCCACTATACCATGCTGCTTCTTGATGGGCTTCGACTTGCCAATTCCAACTTCAGAAAGGGATTGGTTCCCCAGGGGACTTAATGCACCTACACAGAACAGGTTCCTTCTGCCGCTTCCTGCTGGTCTAACAACCCAAACAGGTACACAACAGGTGTGGCCTAGTGTATAGAGCACAAGCCTGGAAGTCAGAAGGTCACGAGTTCTAATTTTTGGCTCTGCCACTCGTCTGCTGTGTGACCTCAGGCAAGTCATTTCACTTTCCCTAGGCCTCAGTTATCTCATCTGGAAAGTGGGGATTAAGAGGGTGAGCCCCATGTGGGACAGAGACTGCGTTCAACCTGATTAACTTGTATCTAGCCCAGTGCTTAGAACGGTGCTTGGCACATAGTAAGTACTTAATTATTATTATTGTTATCTTGGGCAAATCACTTCACTTCTCTGTGCCTTAGTCCCCATTTGTACAGTATAATTTGTAAAATGAAATGAAGTTGCAAGTCCATGTGGGACATAGATCAGGTCCAACCTCTTGTATCTATCCCAGTGCTTAGTACAGTGCCTAGCACATATGAGTGCTTAATGAATATCCTTAAACATATTAAAAGTAAATAAAAATATTAAAAATACAGTCAGTGGTACTGACTGTGAGCTCTTTGTGGGCAGGGAATGTGTCTGTTCATTGTTGTATTGTACTCTCCCAAGTGCTTAGTACAGTGTTCTGCATACAGTAAGTGCTCGATAAATATGATTGACTGACTGTTAGTCACGGGAACCAAAATGGCCAGCCTAATGATTATGGCAAAGATTTCCATCTCTCTTTATGTGTGCTTTCCATACTCTTGCAGTGTTCATCTAGTGTTTTCTTTAGCAGGATGTCTCCCAGGCTCTTCTGGACATGACTGCCTCTATGCCTCTCCAAACTGATCAATCATTGGCCTTTTCCATAAAACGGCTGAAAAAGTAGATCCCACCGCCTCTCTCAGTCACTCTCTCTGGCACCCCAAAACCATCTGGAGATCATTTATTCGATGATTTATCAGCCCCCCACCAGTTCCTGTCCCATCTCCAGTCCAAACCCCTTGAAAGGGCCAAATCCACTGCCTTTGCTTTCTCTCCACCAACTCTTTTTTCAATCGCTGCATTAATGATCACTGTGGTATTTGTTAAGCACTTGCTATGTGCCAAACACTGAATCATGTACTGGGATAGGTAAAAGGTAATAGTGTTGGACACAATCCTTGCCCCACAAGGGGCTCATAGGCTATATAGAAGGGTGAGCAGGTATTGAATCCCCATTTTATAGATGAGGAAACTGAGACACAGAGAAGTTAAGCGACTGGCCCTTGGTCCCACAGCAGGCAAATTGTCTAGTCGGAATTAGAACCCAGGACCTCTTTCTCCCTGTCCGGTACCATTTCCACTAGGCCACACTGCTCCTTTTGCTGGGTGTTGCCCTCTCACTCTCCGAAGACTGAATGCTCCAAAGTCACTGATGACCTCATTACAGGCAGGCTAATGGTTTCTTTTCTGTCCTTAATGTCCATGGCCACAAAGCCCCCTTTGATGTCACAAGCTACCTTGTTGTATTTAAAATGCTACCTGATCTTGGTTTTGCCTCTTTGGTTCTCTCCTGATTTTCTTCCTATCTTGCTCACTGCTCCTTCTCTGTTTCATTGTTATTATTATTATTATTATATTTATTAGCATTTACCATTTGCCAAGCACCATAATAAGTACTGGTATAGAAGCGCTTAGTTCAGTGCTCTGCACACAGTAAGTGCTCAATAAATACTATTGAAGGAATGATTACAAGATAATCAGATTGGACACCATCTCTGTATCATATGCCCATATGGAACTTACAGTCTAAGAACTAGTATTTCATCCCCACTTTACAGGTGAGGAAACTGAGGCCCAGAGAAGCAAAGTGACTTGCCTAAGATCAAACAGCGGACAAGTGGTGGAGCTGGGATTAGAAGTTTGGAATTCATCATGATCCCGAGAGCGATGGTCTTGTCCCCCGATGCACTTTGCCACCCTTGTCATCCTCGCTCGGATGACGAATGCCTTCCTTCATCTACCCCTCGTCCCCCTCTCCATCCCCCCAATCTTACTTCCTTCCCTTACCCACAGCACCTGTATATATGTATATATGTTTGTACACATTTATTACTCTATTTATTTATTTATTTATTTTACTTGTACATATCTATTCTATTTATTTTATTTTGTTAGTATGTTTGGTTTTGTTCTCTGTCTCCCCGTTTTAGACAGTGAGCCCACTGTTGGGTAGGGACTGTCTCTATATGTTGCCAACTTGTACTTCCCAAGCGCTTAGTACAGTGCTCAGCACACAGTAAGCGCTCAATAAATACGATTGATGATGATGATGATGATGATGATGACGGAGAGTATGTTGGGAAAACTGAAGCATGTAGGGAATGTGGGGGTGTCTACCCTGACCCTGATACCAGGGATCCTCCTCTGCCCAGCATCCCCCCAACCCCCAAACACACCCGCACATTTACACACACTAAACATTGACATGCTCAGACAGCCCTGTAAAACACGATTGGACGTGTTCAAATACAGACGGGCAAATCTAGAGATGAAAAGAGGAGTGTGAATCGATGCTTGTCAAATTCTCCCCGACCTGAGTGAGATTCCCATCTCTTTTTCTCAGAGCTTTCATCTTCTGGCTTTTATCTTCTTTTAAAGACTTCAGGGGTTAACCGGTCTTCTGAGTCCAGGACTTCCCTGGTTTCTCTTAGCACTAGGCATCTCGGCCCTCTTCTTTCTTCCCAGTCTGCAATGATCATAAGAGCATGGGCCTGCAAGTCAGAGGACCTGGGTTCTAATTCTGGCTCTGCCACTCACCTGCCCTGGGACCTTGGGCAAGATACCATTATTATTATTCTCTGTGCCTCATTTTCCTCATCTGAAAAATTGGGAATGAGACTGTGAGCTCCACGTGGGACAAGGACCGTGTTCCACCTGATTAGCTTGTAGCTACTCCAGTGTTTAGTAGAGTGACTGAATATAAATATCAATATTTATTATTATTATTATTATTATTATTATTAATGCCCGTGGTAGACACAATCCCTGCCGAGAGGGAATTTAAAAGCAGTGTGGCTTAGTGGAAAGAGCACAGGCTTGGGAGTCAAGGGTCATGAGTTCTACTTCCGGCTTCACCACTTGTCAGCTGTGTGACTGTGGGCAAGTCACTAAACTTCTCTGTGCCTCAGTTACCTCATCTGTAAAATGGGGATTAAGTCTGGGAGCCCCACATGGGACAATCTGATTTCCTTGTATCTACTCCAGTGCTTAGAACAGTGCTTGGCACAGAATAAACGCTTAACATCATCAATCGTATTTATTTAGTGCTTACTGTGTGCAGAGCACTGTACTAAGCACTTGGGAAGTACAAGTTGGCAACATATAGAGACAGTCCCTACCCACCAGTAGGTAATACTATTATTATTATTATTTGAAATTCCCCCACTCCAGGCTGTTCTGCCTTATGCCCTCAGAACTGATTACAATGATGATGATGATGGAAGTATTTACTTGATAAATGTGTGCAAGCACTGTCATAAGCATTGGAATAGATGAAAGATAATCAGATGTAACACATTGTAAATAAGAGGAAACTGAGACCCAGAGAAATTGTCAGGGATAAGTAGAAAGAGGGAACTCACACCTGTTGTGTGACCTTCTATAAATCACTTAACTTCTCTGGGCCTCAGTTATCTCATCTGTAAAATGGGGATTTAGAGGGTCAGCCCCATGTGGGGTAGAGACTGTGTCCAACCTGATTAACTTGTATCTATCACAGTGCTTAGAACAGTAATTGGCACATAGTAAATGCTTAACAATTGCCATAAGTATATTTTGGGATGAAAATTCAGACTCCCTGTGCAAACCTGAATGGAAGGGAGAGGTCCTTGGAGAAAACACTCTTTAAATCCAGGGAAAGCTTCACCAGAAGTTATTTACTATGTGCTAAGCCCTCTACTAAGCTCTGGGGTAGAAAAATGATATGCAGATTGGGAAATGAGTCTGTGAGTCCCTGTGGGTCAGGGTCTGTGTCCATACTGAAAGCTCACCTCCTCCAGGAGGCCTTCCCAGACTGAGTCCCCTCCTTCCTCTCCCATTCCCCCTCCCCATCCCCCTGCCTTACCTCTTTCCCCTCCCCAAAGCACCTGTATACATGTATATATGTTTGTACATATTTATTACTCTATTTATTTTACTTGTACATGTTTATTCTATTTATTTTATTTGGTTTATATGTTTTGTTTTGTTGTCTTTCCCCCCCTTCTAGACTGTGAGCCCGTTGTTGGGTAGGGACCGTCTCTATATGTTGCAAACTTGTACTTCCCAAGAGCTTAGTACAGTGCTCTGCACACAGTAAGCGCTCAATAAATATGATTGAATGAACAAATGAATGAATACCGATTTGCTTGTACCCACCCCAGCACTTAGTGCAGTGCCTAGCGCATAGTAAGTGCTTAACAAATACCACAATTCTTCTTATTATTATTATAATACATCCCTTTTCCACATGGTGTTCACAGTTTAAATACAAGTAGCAGGATTTAATCCCCATTTAACAGACGAGGTAACTGAGGCCCTGAAAAGTTAAATGCCTTGCCCAGCAGCGTGCCTCAGTGGAAAGAGCACGGGCTTGGGAGTCAGAGGTCATGGGTTCGATTCCCGGCTCTGCCACTTGTCAGCTGTGTGACCTGGGGCAAGCCACTTAACTTCTCTGTGCCTCAGTTACCTCATCTGTAAAATGGAGATTAAGATTGTGAGCCCCATGTGGGACAACCTGATCACCTTGTATCCCCCCCCCCAGTGCTTAGAACAGTGCTTTGAGCATAGAAAGCGCTTAACAAATACCATAAAAAAAGTCACATAGCAAGTAAGTGGGGATCAGGGATCAGAATCCAGGTCCTCTGCCTCCCAGGCAGGGGATCATTCCACTAGACCACGCTGTTTCCCTTTGTCAGGTTTCAGCCTCTGGATTCTCTCCTGGGCTTGCTGGGACCTGTTCTCTCCTTTGTATCATAAGGAAGATTTTCCCACGTGACCCCTTGGGTCTAGAAAGAAATGCCTAGGGGCTTCCCACCGGGCCACCACAATTCCCCAGCAGCAACCAAGAGTGGAAGCAGGGGTTTTCCCGAAATGCAGTGCCTTCACTCTGACTCTGACATCCAGGAAAGAAGAGCCAGGCGCCAAGAGTCGGGAAACGAGAGCTGGGAGCAGAGAGTTGTCCTCGGGGGCCACGCTTCCTTTCAGTCAGGTTTTCCCACACCTTATATCTGCATGGCTGGGATGTGTCACTGTGCAAGCTAGGAGTTCTTAGGTGTGGTATATGCATTATTCCCTGGAGTAGCTCCTCCCTTTTCTCCCTGGATGGTTTCTCAGATCCAGAATAATAATGACGGTCTTTGTTAAGCACTGACTATACTAGCACTGGGGCAGATAATAATAATAATAATGGCATTTGTTAAGCACTTACTATGTGCAAAGCACTGTTCAGGACACAAAGTGATCAGGTTGTCCCACGTGGGGCTCACAGTCTTAATCCCCATTTTTACAGATGAGGTAACTGAGGCCCAGAGAAGTTAAGCGACTTGCCCAAAGTCACATAAGTGACAATTGGCGGAGTTGGGACGTGAACCTATGACCTCTGACTCCCAAGCCTGTGTTCTTTCCACTGAGCCATGCAGATAACTTCAGGCAAGACACAATTCCACTCCCACAAGGAGTTCACTGTCTAAGAGGGAGGGAGAACAGGTATCGAATCCCCATTTTACATATGAGGAAACTAGGGCACAGAGAAGGTAAGTGACTTGTCCAAGTTCACCTAGAAGGAAACTGGCAGAGCCAAGATCCTCTGATTCCCAGGCCTGTGCAGTATCCACGAGGCTATACTACTTCTCATGATGAAGAACAGAGAAGAAGCGTGGCCTAGTGGATCCAGCATGGGCCTGGGAATCAGAAGAACCTGGAATCTAACCCCAGCTCTGCCGCTGGTATGCCATATGACCCCGGGCAAGTCACTTCACTTCTCTGTGCCTCTGTTCCCTCATCTGTAAAATGGGGATGAAAACTGTGAGCCCCCTGTGGTACAGGGACTATGCCCCACCTGATTATCTTATATCTACCCCAGTGCAAGGCACATAGTAAGTGCCTAACAAATAGCATTAAAAAAACCTGGATTCTAATCCTGACTGCAATTTGTCTGCTGGGTGACAATTGGGCAAGTGACTTAATTTCTCTGGGCCTCAGTTACCTCATCTGAAAAAGAGTGTGAGCCCCACGTGGGACATGGACTGTGTCCAATCTTTATAATAATAATAATGGTATTTGTTAAGCGCTTACTTTGTGCCAAGCACTGTTCTAAGCACTGGAGTAGATACAAGGTAATCAGGTTGTCTCCCGTGGGGCTCACACTTTTCATCCCCATTTTTACAGATGAGGTAACTGAGGCTCAGAGAAGTGAAGTGGCTTGCCCAAGGTCACACAGCAGACAAGTGGCAGAGCCGGAATTAGAACCCACATCCTCTGACTTCCAAGCCTGTGCTCTTTCCACTAAGCCACCCCTACCTCTGTGCTCGGTTCAGTGCCTTAAACATAGTAAGCGTTTAACAAATATCATAAAAAAAAATTTTTGAATGAAGGTTAGAGCTGTGAAATGTGGGGGTCCTAGCAGCAGCTGTTCCCATATGAATTGATGCTTTATCATGCCAGGAGAGTTTGCGTATGCTGATGAAGCTCAGATCTATGTCATATAGGGCTCCCCATAATGGAAAGGTCTAACTGAAGCATCAAAGTCAATTCACCTGTGCTGGGCAGCAGCAGCATGGGAAAGAGTCAACGGCAGATGATCAAGTGATCAAAACATTCAACAAAGATAATATTCAGAGATTCAAGCTTTTACTGTGCAGAAGAAGGCAATGGTAAACCACTTCCATATCTTTACCAAGAAAACTCTATGGATACGCATACCAGAATGACCTTAAGACAGAAGATGGGACGTTTTGAAGAGGGTGTGTCCATTCATTTGTTCATTCAATAGTATGTTTTGAGCGCTCATTGTGTGCGAAGCACTGTATTAAGCACTTGGGAAAGTACAGTATAACAACAAACAGACAAATTCCTGCCCACAGCGAGCTCACAGTCTAGAGGGGGAGACAGACACTAATACAAATAGATAAATAAATTACAGATACATACATATGTGCTGCAGGGATCAGAGGGAGGATATGGAGTCGCTTTGGGTTGGAAATGACTCCATGGCATTTGAAGAAGAAGAAGCAGCAGCTGATGTACTGACCCAAAGGGCAGCAGGAATGAAAGCAGAGGTTCTCCTTGAGAGGGAACTTTGGTCAGACCCCGAGTCCCAGAGACGTGTCAAACCCTGCATCAGATGCCACAAGTGCCTGCTTGTAGGTAGGGCAATCAGTCGTGCTCTTTCGTACCAGACTGTCCAGTTTCCAGGTGGCCGACTTCCAATTGGAACAAGGTGATAATATGTCCTCTATTTCGTTTCCAACAGACGCTAGTATGTCCACCATTTTGTTTTTGGTATCACCAGCCAAGGCTCTGTCACCAATTTCCACAGCTCAGACACAGAGTCAGACTTCACGCTAAACTGGGAGTGGCACTCAAGGGCTCTGAGCCAGAAGCAGTGTGGCCTAATAATAATAATAATAATAATGGTATTTGTTAAGTACTTACTATTGGCAAAGCACTGTTCTAAGCTCTGGGGGGATACAAGGTGATCAGGTTGTCCCACGTGGTGCTCACAGTCTTAATCCCCATTTTACAGATGAGGGAACTGAGGCACAGAGAAGTTAAGTGACTTGCCCAAAGTCACACAGCTGACAATTGGTGGAGCCAGGATTAGAACCCATGACCTCTGACTCCAAAGCCTGTGCTCTTTCCACTGAGCCACGCTGCATCTAGTGAGAAGCAGCCTAGCCTAACAGATAGAGCACAGGCCTGGGAGTTGGAAGGACCTGGGTTCTAATCCCTACTCTACCACTTGTCTTTGGTATGACCTTGGGCAAGTCACTTCTCTGTGTCTCAGTTACCTCATCTGGAAAATTGGGAGTAAGACTGTGAGCCCCATGTGGGACAGGGACTGTGTCCCTCCTGATTTGCTTAGTAGAGTGTTTGGAACATAATAAGTGCTTAATAAATACCATAAAAAAATTGAGGATTCAGAGATTCCCTGGAGAAACACTGTAGGTTCACATGGAGTCTGTTTATAGGACCTCTGGCACTACGGTTCGTCTTCTACATCTCCTTCCTTTGGAGTTTCTCTACATACGAGCTTCTGGCCTCATCATGCTGGTGCTAGCCTTGCTCAGGAATGAATTTGTTATGGTATTTGTTAAGTCCCACTATGTGTCAACCACTATTTAAGTGCTGAGGTAGATACAGGGCTATCAGGTTGGACAGAGTCCCTGTGCAGCATGGGGTTTACAGACTAAGGAGGAGGGAGACAGCTGAGGAAAGGAGCCCAGCTAGACTTTAGATCAGGGAGTAGAAAGGAACTCCAGAGTCAGAGCAGGATATGGCTTTGCAACGTAAGGAAGCAGAGAGGCCTAGTAGAAATAATGTTGATTTGAAAGTCACAGCACCTGGGTTCTGCTACTTTCCTGCCCTGTGACACTGGGCAAGTCACTCAACTGTTCTAGGCTTTAGTTTCCTTACCTGATAAGATACTTGTTCTCTTTCCCCCTTAGACTGTGAGCCCTATGGGACAGGGATTCTGCCTAATAATAATAATGATAGTATTTGTTAAGCACTTACTATGTGCCAAGCACTGTTCTAAGCACTGGGATAGATACAAGGTAATCAGGTTGTCCCAAGTGGGGCTCACAGCCTTAATCCCCATTTTACAGATGAGGTAACTGGGGCACAGAGAAGTTACATGACTTGCCCATAGTCATACAGTGAAAAGTGGCCGAGCCAGGATTAGAACCCAAGTTCTTCTGATGCCCAGGCCCGGCTCTATCCACTAGGCCACCCTGTTTCCCTGTTACAACTGGTTGATGAGGGAGGGTGGGACAACCCTTCATCAAAGACATTTTGATTTGATTTTTCCCAGTTCTGAACTTGAGGGCCCAATGACAGGAGAGTAGATAGGCCAGAAGCAGAAAGTGATTCCCGGGGGCTGGTTTGGTGAGGTTGGCCTTCAGAAGTCACTGATCAAACACTGACATTCCTAAAAAAGGCTTCATTGGCTTTTGGTCTCAACCCTAGATTCCTCGCATCTCCCATGCCCTCTGAGCCTGTCTGAGGGGGCCCAGGCTTTGTTCGGAGATCACGGTGAAAACCTTCATTCACCAGAAAGCTTGTTTGTGATTCCAGCAATTAGGAGGCTTGAAAGCTGTTTTCAATTTCCCCACCCCGCTCTGCCTCCCCCTTGCTGAGCCACAGGTGTGCCTCAAAGGAATGAAGCTCAGGTGTGCCAGATGTGTTTTTCTGATTAACCCTGTGCACCCACCAGCACTAAACCTTTTTTTTGTATGGTATTTATTAAGCACCTACCCCAGTTCTAAGCACTGGGGTAGATACGAGATAATAAGGTTGGATACAGTCCCTGTACCACATAGTGTTCACGGTCTAAGGCAGAGGGAGGAAGACATAATCCCCATTTTACAGATGAGATAACTGAACCATAGAGAAGTTAAGTGATTTACCCAAGGTCACAGCAGATGGGTAATGGATCAGTGCTCTTTTCACCATGCAGCTTGAGGATTTGCTGTCAACCTCTCCTGGATTTGCTCTGAGAGAGAGAAAAAGAAAATGAAAGGTGCTATCCAGGCAAGCGATGGCCAAATAAATCCCACTTTTTTCTAAGTCTTTGAAGAAACTCCAGCAAAAGTGAAAGGTACTGTGCCTATTTATTGTTCATTTTTGTATGTTTACTGTTGTACCCTCCCAAGTGCTTAGTACAGTGCTTTCAGCACAATAAGAGCTCAATAAATACAAATGAATAAATGACTGAATTTGCATCCTCGCTCTACCTTGGGCAAGTCACTTAACTTCTCTGTGCCTCAATTTTCCTCATCTGTAAAATGGGGATTAAGATTGTGAGCCCCATGTGGGACAACCAGATTACTCTGTATCTATCCCAATACTTAGAACAGTGCTTGGCATGCAGTAAATGTTTAACAATTGGGCATGTCACTCCCCTCCTCAAAAATCTCCAGTGGTTGCCTGTCAACCTACGAATCAAGCAAAAACTCCTCACTCTCGGCTTCAAGGCTGTCCATCACCTCGCCCCCTCCTACCTCACCTCCTTTCTTTCCTTCTACAGCCCAGCCCACGCCCTCCGCTCCTCTGCCACTAACCTCCTCACTGTGCCTCGTTCTCACCTGTCCCACCATCGACCCCCGGCCCACGTCCTCCCCCTGGCCTGGAATGCCCTCCCTCCGCACATCCGCCAAGCTAGCTCTCTTCCTCCCTTCAAAGTCCTACTGAGAGCTCACCTCCTCCAAGAGGCCTTCCCAGACTGAGCCCCCTTTTTCCTTTCCTCCTCCCCATCCCCCCAACCCTACTCCTTTCCCCTCCCCACAGCACTTGTATATATCTGTACAGATTTATTACTCTATTTATTTTACTTGTACATATCTACTACTCTATTTTGTTAATGATGTACATATAGCTGTAATTCTATTTATTCTGATGGTTTTGACACCAGTCTACATGCTTTGTTGTCAGTCTCCCCATTCTAGACTGTGAGCCCATTGTTGGGTAGGGACCGTCTCTATATGTTGCCAACTTGTACTTCCCAAGCGCTTAGTACCGTGCTCTGCACACAGTAAGCACTTAATAAATACAATTGAATGAATGAATGAACAAATACCATAATTATTACTTATTATTATTATTATGGCTCAGCAGTGCTGCAGTTCTAGATTGGGCCTCAGAGGTTCTAACTATTCAGATAAGAAAGCCAGCTTCAGGGCCTAGTCTCGGCCTTTTTTCAGTGGTATTTATTAAGCGCTTTCTTTGTGCAGAGCACTGTGCTTAGCGATTGAAGGAGTATGATACAGCAGAGTTGATAAACACAGCCCCTGTCCACAAGGTACTGACAGTCTAGAGGGGGAAACTCACAATATAAATAAATTATGAATCGAGGCAGTGTGGTCTATTCATTCATTCATTCATATTTATTGAGCTTACTGTGTGCAGAGCACCATACTAAGCACTTGGGAAGTACAAGTTGGCAACATACAGAGATGGTCCCTACCCAACAACTGGCTCACAGTCTAGAAGGGGGAGACAGACAACAAAGCAAAACACGTGGACAGGTGTCAAGTCATCAGAACAAATAAAGCTAGATGTACATCATTAACAAAATGAATAGTAAATATGTACAAGTAAAATAAATAGAGTAATAAATCTGTACAAACATATATACAGGTGCTGTGGGGAGGGGAAGGAGGTAGGGAGGGGGGATGGGGAGGAGGAGAGGAAAAAGGGGGCTCAGTCTGGTCTAGTGGATAGAGCACTGGCCTGAGAGTCAGAAAGACCTGGGTTCTAATCCCCATTCCATCACTTGTCTGCTGTGTGACCATGGACAAATCATTTCACCTCTCTGTGCCTCAGTTACCTCATCTGTAAAATGGGGGTTAAGATTATGAGCCCCATGTGGGATTCGGACTATGTCCAAGCTGATGAGCTTAGTACAGTGCCTGGCACATAGTGAGCTCTTAACAAATACCACTTAAAAAAAATAAGTGCTATGGAGCTGAGGTTGGAGTGAATATCAAGTGGTTAAGGGGTACAGATTGAAGTACAAGGATAACACAGAAGGGAAGAGGAGGTGGACAAAAGCGGGGGTTTAATCAGGAAAGGTCCCTTGAAGGAGATGTGATTTTAATAAGGCTTTGAAGGTGGGGAGAGGGGTAGTATGTCGTATGTGGAGGAGAAGGGAGTTCCAGGTCAGAGGGAGGATATGGGAAAAGGATCAGTGGTGATGGAGATGAGATTGAGGCACGGTGAGTAAGTGTGTGGTCTAGACTACAGTAGGCAATCAGTGACGTAAGGTAGGAGGGGAAGAGCTGATTGAATGTTTTAAAGCTGATGGTAAGTAGGGTTTTTTGATGCTAAAATCAGATTCCAGAGAGCCCGGTGGGATGAGGGGGTGGAAGGGAGTCAGAGGCAGGGGTCCTACGGCATTCATTCATTCAATCGTATTTTTTCAACGTTTACTGTGTGCAAAGCACTGTACTGAGTGCTTGGGAGAGTTCAATATAACAATAAAGAGATACATTCCCTGCCCATAATAATAATAATGGCATTTATTAAGCACTTACTATGTGCAAAGCACTGTTCTAAGTGCTGGGGAGGTTACACAGTGATCACGTTGTCCCACATGGGGCTCACATTCTTAATCCCCATTTTACAAATGAGGTAACTGAGGCTCAGAGAAGTGAAGTGACTTGCCCAAAGTCACACAGCTGCCAAGTGGCAGAGTCAGGATTTGAACCCATGACCTCTGATTCCAAAGCCCATGCTCTTTCCCCTGAGCCACACTGCTTCCCACAGGGCACGGTCTTCCAATGCAGGCCAAAAGGGCCCATTTTGTGCTAAAAGGCTATTGCCCATTCCAACTTCAGGGATGGTAGGGAGACCTTGAGCTCTGCCTGTCCTTCAAGCCTGAAAGCGCCCCTGGAACCAAACACACTCTTCTCCCCCTCCCGCCCTTTGTCTCCTCTTCCCTCTCAGCCGTGAAACTCGACCCGTGTTCTTCGCTGCCTCTTGGTCTCGCAGGGCCTGCCTGGAGAACATCTGTTCCAGCCCCAGCTGCTGAAGCTCTCCCTTGATCTGACGTGTCTCCATGACACGGGCGCTAGACCCCGATAGGATTACCTCTTCTAATTCCTCCGACGGATCTTGTTCTCCCCCTGGCAAGTTCTCACAGCCATAGATAGAGAGCCAGATATTGAGAGCGGATGGAATGGCAGAAAGAGGCGGGGAAGCAAAGCCCGCCACTGGTCTGCTGTGTGACCTCAGGTAAGTCACTTTACTTCTCTGTGCCTCAGTCACCTCATCTGTAAAATGGAGATTAAATCCTATTCCCTCTTACTTAGACCGTGAGACACATGTGGGACAGGGACCGTGCCCAACCTTATTACGCAGTATGCCGTACTAGTGGATAGAGCTGGTGCCTGAGGGTCAGAAGGGCATGGGTTCTAATCCCAATCAATCAATCAATCAATCGTATTTATTGAGCGCTTACTATGTGCAGAGCACTGTACTAAGCGCTTGGGAAGTACAAATTGGCATCACATAGAGACAGTCCCTACCCAACAGTGGGCTCACAGTCTAAAAGGGGGAGACAGAGAACAGAACCAAACATACCAACAAAATAAAATAAGTAGGATAGAAATGTACAAGTAAAATAAATAAATAGAGTAATAAATATGTACAACCATATATACATATATACAGGTGCTGTGGGGAAGGGAAGGAGGTAAGACGGGGGGATGGAGAGGGGGACGAGGGGGAGAGGAAAGAAGGGGCTCAGTCTGGGAAGGCCTCCTGGAGGAGGTGAGCTCTCAGCAGGGCCTTGAAGGGAGGAAGAGAGCTAGCTTGGCGGATGGGCAGAGGGAGGGCATTCCAGGCCCGGGGGATGACGTGGGCCAATCCCAGAACTGCCACTTGTCTACTGTGTAATCTTGGACTTCCCAAGCACTTAGTACAGTGTTCTGCACACAGTAAGCTCTCAATAAATATGATTGAATGAATGAAAAATGAATGAGCCTCAGTTAACTCATCTGTAGAATGAGGATTTAGAGTGTGAGCCCCATGTGGGACAGGGACTGTGTCCAACCCAATTTACTTGGATCCACCCCATCATTACTACAGTGCCTGGCACATAGTAAGCCCTTAACAAATACCATTATTATTATTATTACTATTACCTACCTCAATAATTAGAATAATTGTGGTACTTGTTAGGCGATTGCAATATGCTATGCATTATTCTAAGCTCTGGGGTAGGTACAAATTAATTTGGTTGGACATAGTCCCATGTCCCACATGGGACTAACAATCTAAATAGGAGGGAATAAGATTTAATCACCATTTTACAGATGAGATAACCAAGGCCTAAAGAAGTTGAGTGACTTACCCAAGATCATACAGCAGTCACATGGCAGAGGCAGGGTTAGAACCCAGGTCCTCTGACTTCCAGAGGACCTTTCTGCTGGGCCTCACTGCTTTTCTATGTGCTTAGTACCCCAGTGCTTAATACCCCAGTACTTAGTACAGTGCTTGGCACATAGTAAACCCTTAACAAGTACCATACTTATTTTTTATTAAATAACAATAGCAAATTAACAAGTACTATAATTATTATTATTGGTGGTAGTAGTAGTAGTAGTAGCAAAGCCCTCTTATCTCCTTAAATGTGTCCCCAAGTTGTCATCAGCCAGTGGCTCAACAGCAGATCCTTGAACCTGGAACCTCCTACTGGCATTTTGAAGAGCGGACTCTTCCATCCGTCCACTTGCCCCTGAATTTAGCCCTCATTTCGGTTTGCTGAGCAATGTCATATTTGGCTAGCGTTGTGCTGGGTCGCTCTCCCACGTTTAACGGAATCTCCCCCTTATCTCAATGCTCTGGAAGAGTTCTGTCATTCCTAACTCTGCTACTTTGACAAACCCATTATAAGTCCTCTTGTTCTAATGCTCCAAATTCTTGGCCTCGGAGAGCAGAGCGATAGGGAGAGTGGAATGTGTTCCTATGGAAACCAAAGATAGACACGGCCAATCTCTTCACCGATACCCACTTGCTTGGGTGCTTCTCCCAGCCTGATCAGGATCCACCAGGTTCTCTCTTCTGCAAACACAAAGTCCATTATTCTGCTGGCATTCTCGCTAAAAGCCAAACACTTTAATGGGGAAGGACCCTTGGGTGGTAAGCGAATGGGTGAACAGTTGAATGGATAATAATAATAATATTAATAATTATGGTAGTTGCAGAGTGCTTACTGTGAGCCAAGCACAGTTCTAAGTGCTAGGGTAGATCCAAGATAATCAGGTTGTCCCACGTGGACCTCAGTCTTAATCCCCATTTCACAGATGAGGTAACCGAGGCACGGAGAAGTGGCTTGGCCAAGTTCACACAGCAGACGATTGGCAGAGCCAGGATTAGAACACACATTCTCTGACTCGCAAGCCCATGCTCTTTTCACTAAGCCACACTGGTGAGTGGTTCCAAACAATCAATTGTATTTATTGAGTGCTTATTGTGTACAGAACACTGTTCTAAGTGCTCAGGAGAGTACAATAAATTAAGAAGACACAATCCCTCCCCTTAAATTGGTAGGCATGTTCCCTGCTCACAGCTGAATTGTATGGTAAAAGCAACCCACTATTATTCTGTATTGACAATCAACTTATCAATGGTATTTTTTGAACAGTGACTGTGCACAGAGCTCTGTACTAAGTGCTTGGGAAACTATAATACAATAGAATTGGTTCACACAATCCCTGCCCACAAGGGGAACAGCGTAGCCTCATGGAAAGAGCAAGAGCCTGGTAGTCAAAGGACCTGGGTTCTGATTCCGGCTTCGCCACTGACCTGCTGTGTGAACTTGGGCAACTCACCTAACTTCTCTGTGCCTCAGTTCCTTCATCAGCAAAATGGGGATTCAATACCAGTTGTCAGTCAGTCAGTTGTATTTACTGAGCATTTATTGTGTGCAAAGCACTGTACTAAGCGATTGGGAGAGTACCACACAACAATATAATAGATTCCCTGCCCACAGCAAGCTTACAGTCTAAATGGAGAGACAGACATTAATATGAATAAATAAAATTACAGATACGTACCCAAGTAGTGTGGGGATGGAAGGGAGGATCAATAAAGGGAGCAAGTCAAGGTCAGACAGAAGGGAGTGAGAAAAGTGGAAAGGAGGATTTGGGGAAAGCCTCTTGGAGAAGGTGGGCCTTCAATAAAGCTTTGAAGGTGGGGAGAGTAATTGTATGTCAGATATGAAGAGGGAAGCAGTGTGACTCAGTAGAAAGAGCCCGGGCTTTGGAGTCAGAGGTCATGGGTTCAAATCCCAGCTCCACCAATTGTCAGTTGTGTGGCTTTGGGCAAGTTATTCAACTTCTCTGTGCCTCAGTTACCTCATCTGTAAAATGGGGATTAAGACTGTGAGCCCCACGTGGGACAACCTGATTACCCTGTAACCTCCCCAGCGCTTAGAACAGTGCTTTGCACATAGTAAGCACTTAATAAATGCCATCAATATTATTATTATTATTTTTCCAGACCAGAGGCAAGACGTATTCAAAGGGGTCGGCAGCATTCTCCCTCCTACTTAGAATATGAGCCCATGTGGAGCCTGATTATCTTGTAACTACCACAAGGCTTAGCACAGTGCTTGGCACACAGAGAGCGCTTAACAAATACCACAATTATTGAGGAACTTGAGGTGCAGGGGGTAGAAGCAATTATGCAGATAATCCAGGGACCATTTGCCTGGAAGTTTGCTGTCAGCTACCCAGAATCCCACTTTCACTACCAAGATCACAAAATGACCTTTGTCAAGACGACCCAATAATTCAAACCATCTGACTTGAATGGATGGGGTGGGCCCAAGACCTGTCTCTGTGATCAGTTAGCTCACTGAGGTCACAAAATGATTGACATAATGGTTAGACTCCTGCCCTACTGTATTGACTAAGCAGGAAATCATCTTACTTGGATTGCCACCCCTCCTCATCTCTCCTCACCTTCGTATTTTTACCCCAATTTTTTCCCAGGAAACCTTCCCAGATTAATTCCCCCTGGCTTCAGTTTCTATTTTCTCCAGCCACCTTAAATAAACCTCTGTAAATTAGAGGTCAGTTTGTGTCTGTTACGTGTGCAGCGACGAATCTCTTAGTTTCCTGCTTCCATCACCTGGGTTCTAAACCCGGCTCTTCTGCTTGCCTGCTGTGTGAACTTGGACAAGTCACTTAACTTCTCTGAGCCTCAGCTTCCTCATCTCTAAAATGGAGATTCCATACCTGTTCTCTGTCCCTCTTGGAATCCCATGTGGGAAGGGGCTGTGACTATCTAACTCTATGGCTTTTCTACCCCAAGCAAATCAGGCTGGACACAGTCCCTGACCTAAGTGGGACTCACAGTCTCAATCCCTACTTTACACATGAGGTAACCGAGGCAAACTGAATAATAATAATAGGTAATAATAATAGTATAGTGACTTGCCTTAGGTCACATACCAGACATGTGGCAGAGTCAGGATTAGAACCCATGACCTTTTAACTCCAAGGCCCATGTTCTATTCACTACGCCATTATTCCGGTGCTTAGAACAATAGCTGACACATAGTAAGTGCTTAACAAGCACCGTAACTGTTATTATTATTATTGCATATTTGGCAGAGGCAGAGAGCCTTTAAATTGATTCTGGAACCCAAAATGTCCTCAGGGCAAAGATAAATATTCATTCAATCGTATTTATTGAGCGCTTACTGTGTGCAGAGCACTGTACTAAATGCTTGGGAAATACAAGTCGGCAACATATAGACACAGTCCCTACCCAACAACGGGCTTACAGTCTAGAATGGGGAGATAGACAACAAAACAAAACATGTAGACAGGTGTCAAAATCATCAGAACAAATAGAATAGAATATACAACCGCTAAAATGTATATTTCTACGGTTGAGATAGGCTTGAGCTGGGCTTTTATGTTCTTGATTCTCAGTCACTTTCTGCTTTCATTGTCTTTCCCTCTTCTCCAAGGTGACAGATAAACAACCCTACTTGTTCTATGGCACAGTATGTTTCTGGAAGGGCTGGAGGGGGAATTCTGAATGTTGGGCAAGATCCCATTGTGTTAACCTTTGGCCTCCTTTCCCTATTTGAATATATTGGCATCCCCACATTGTTAATGGATTAGTATCTGTCTCCCCATCTAAACTGTAAACTCATTATGGGCAGGAAAGTGTCCACTAGCTCTGTTGTATTATACTCTCCCAAGGGCTTAGTACAGTGATCCGCATGTTGTAAGCACTCAATAAAGTGCTTACTTTACTGAGAAGCAGCATGGCCCGCTGGATAGAGCATGGGCCCGGGAATCAGAAGGACCTGTGTTCTAATCCTGACTTCACCGCTCGTCTGCTTTGTGACCTCCCAATTTTAAGGACCATGCTCTTTCCATTAGGCCATTGTGAGCTGGCGATTCTATGAGAAGCTACAATTCTTTATTCCAAGTCCAGCAAGTCCCAACATCTGAACCCCAAGCCCAGTTTACCACCCTTGGACTGGCTTCTGACTGAAAGAGTGTTCAAATTGATTTATAGAACTTTTAAAGATCATGACAGCTAACAGCACCCTTTTTTAGAACCTCTGCACCCCATTAAACGGAGACATTGGAAACAGATTGTAGTTCCAGAAAATTCACTTCGGAGAGGAAAAGGTGAGGTGACCGGCCCCTCTACCCCTCCCACTCCCCCCCAGCCCCCAAGACCCTGCAGGCAGCAAACATATACAGCCTTCAACAGTGCGGTACTTGGGCTCGTTTCTCTCCAGAGGGTCAGAACGGCCACGGTTCATATCCAACGGTGGAGATTGATGATCCCCCTGGCCGTGTTATTAACCTCTGCCTTTGACAGCAGCCTAGGGGAATCAGTCAAAGAGAGTCTCCTAAGAGAGTCTCCGTGACTGTCAGAGGACATGTGTCAGGTCCTATTGCCCTTTACAACCAGGAAAGGGGCTAGTCGCTGAGAAGCAGTGTGGCAAAATCATTAGAGCCCAGGCCTGGGAGTGGACCTGGGTTCTAATCCCAGCTCTGCCAAGTCTGCTTGGGTAAGTTACTTCACTTCTCTGGGCCTCAGTTACCTCATCTGTAAAATGGGGAATACTATTGTGTATGGGATAGGAACTGTGTCCAGTCCGATTAACTTGTATCTCTCCCAGTGCTTAGTACAATGCCTGGTACATAGTAAGCTCTTAACAAATACCACAGTTATTATCATTATTATCATCATGGTAAATCTCCAGTAAGTCCAGAATGGGGAGTCAGAGTTGGAAGATATGTTACCTGCACAGAAAAGCAGTCTGTAATTTCTTCCCGGCTTTTCCCTGTGATGCCACCTGTGTTCGGGATCTGGGAAGGTCATCGGGTTTAGCCCCCTGCTTGTGGGCCAGTGAACGACCAAATTATCCAGGAAAGACAGCCAGGACAGGGAACTGTGTCCGAAGCAGGAGGCTTCAGCGAAAAGGACGTGTGTTCAGCTTGGATAATTGAGGAAAAGGTGACGTAAACATCCTGGATAATTGAAGTGTTCATTGGATTCTTGGGACATGGAGCTGGGCGAGCTGTGGACAGTTTCCCCAAGCCTCCTGAAGAAATACTGATGCAAATAAATGTGTTTAAAATAAACACCATGGACTCTGAGAGGGAAGACACTCAGACTTTTTTCCACTAGGCCATACAGATGACCCTGTCGCTTGCCTGCTCTGTGACCTATGCCAAGTCACTTAACTTCTCTGGACCTCAGTTTACTTACCTGGAAAATGAGAATTAAATCCTGTTCTCCATAGAGAAGCAGTGTGGCTTAGGGCAAAGAGTTTGGGCTTGGGAGTCAGAGGTTGTGGGTTCTAATCCCGGCTCCGCCACTAATCAGCTGTGTGATTTTGGGCAAGTCACTTAACTTCTCTGGGCCTCTCTTACCTCATCTATAAAATGGGGATTAAGACTGTGAGCCCCACATGGGACAACCTGATCACCTTGTATCTACCCCAGCGCTAAGAACAGTGCTTGGCACATAGTAAGTGCTTAATAAATACCATCATCATCATGATCTTCCTTAGACTGAGAGCTCCCTGTGGGAAAGGGACTTTTTCTGATCTGTTTATGCTTCCTCTTTCCCAGTTTTTAGTATAACGCACATAGTATTTGAGCATCTGGCATTTGCCCCATCCTCAGTCTCACAGCACTTACATATATATTTCTAAATTGTATGTTGTAAACTTTGTAAATAATTATATAATTATTTAAATTATTATATGCTATGAATTAATTATTTATATTAATGTCTGTCTTGCCCTCTCAGGGTTGCACCTGGATAGTTTCCAGTACTCTACCAGTCTCGACTATGGGAGGGAAAGTCAGGCAGAGGCATACCGATTCCATTCCTAGCTTGGGCAGTGGCTAGCAAATGGAAGGCAATCTGCTATAATCAAAACTCACCCGTGCTGGGCAGCAGAGGCATGGGAAAAAGTCGAGGGTGGAGACTCAGATTTACTGCACAGAAGGAGGCAATGGTAAACTGCTTCCGTATTTTCACCAAGAAAATTCTGTGGATCTACTACTAGAATGATTGCAGATGGAGGTGGGACATTCTGGGAGAGGTGTGTCTATGGTGTTGCTATGGGTTGGACACAACGTGACAGCAAAAAGACAACAACAACGTCTGTCTCCCCCTCTAGACTGTAAACTTGCAGGGAACATTATACCAACTCTGTTGTACTGTACCCTTCTAAGCACTTAGTACAATGTTCTGCACACATAAAGTGCTCAATTAGTACCACTGATTAATAGTAATTACTTAACAAATACCACCATTATTATAGAGTAATGGTGGCAATAGCATCTATTAAGCACTTACCATATGCAGATTACTAAGCATGTGCACTGTATTAAGGTCCCTGATCCTCAAAGGGCTCACAGTCTAATAATTAAAAGCAGGAGAGGGAATAAGGAGAGATTTTTTAAAAATCGCTAAGAGAACATGAAGACAAAACAAAGATCAGTGGTGTGCTGAGGTTATCCTGGCAGTTCAGAGTAGGCAATCACCACCGTGGCCACAGTGACCACTGCAGCAGCAGTTGCTATACTCTGAGAAAGGTACTGTGGAAGTGGTGCCTGGTTGTGGCTGTTTTTCTTCGTCCCACTGGGCTGGTGCAGGGCAGGCTGCGATGGAGGTTCCATGGTGACCTGGAAGAGAACCGGTGAGGCAGCATGGTGGTCCAGTAGAGGAGGACATGAGGACAGTAGGTACACAGCCGTCTTCAGGAAAGAAAGGTGCAATGGATGCCCAGGTCTGGTGGAGGGAACACCAGAGGTCATCACTCAATCGATCGTCTTTATTACACACGTTTTATGTGCAGAGCACTGTACTAAGCCCTTGGGAGAATACAATACAACAGAATTAGCAGGCACATTCCCTGCTCACAGTCTAGCTTACAGTCTAGAAGGAGGTCATCTGCTCCAGACTCCTGCCTCCAGGCCGGTAAACATGAGAAGCAGCTTGGCCCAGGGGAAAGACCGTGAGCCTGGGAGTCAGAGGACGAGGGTTTTAATCCTGGATCGACCACTTGTCTGTTGTGTGACCTTAGGAAAGTCACTTCACTTCTCTGGGCCTCAGTTTCCTCATCGGCAAAATGAGGAATAAGACTGTGAGCCCTATGTAGAACAGGGTTTGTGTCCAACCTGATTCGTTTGGATTGATTAGTTTGTATCTATCCCAGCACTTAGTACGGAGCCTGGGCCATAGTAAGCACATAACAAATACCACAGCTATTACAATCATAAATACAGCCATATGGGAATCACTCTCAGAAATTCCATTGTTTCAGACCCCAAGTAGCTTGGCCACTGGCTGAGGAGACAAAGGCCTATAGATTGTTGACATGCCATTGGCTATTGTCCACAGAAATGGGGCAGAGACCAGTGGGAACACCAGTCTTCCTTCAATCTCCCACCCCTTTGTTGGGTTTGACTCCTTTTTGAGGAGTCCCTCATAGGAGAAGTTATTCTCATGCCCATTTTACAGATGAAGGATTTGAGTCCCAAGGTCCATGCTGGAAGCCTCCCTGTCCACCGAGCTCCTGAGGCTAGTGGATGCCCAAGGCCAATGGCAGGACTCGATAGCTGGCAGGCATCAAGCTGGCCTGGACAGGATACCAAGTCTGAGATCCTCAGACCACAGAGAGCAAAATGGACTGGGACCCTCAAACTACGAGACGGGAGAGTTTGTGTATGTTGATGAAGCTTAGAGCTACGCCACTGAGAGATACTCATCAGGGTTACTCATAATGGAAATGTCTAAGCTGAAGCATCAGATAAAGTTGATTTTCCTTGCTGGGCAGCAGTGGCATAGGAGAGAGTCAAAGGAGGATGATCAATTGATTAAAATATCGATCAAAAACAATGGCAGAGACTCAAATTTTTACTGTGCAGAAGAAGGCAGTGGTGAGCCCCTTCCAGTTTTTTTTTATCAAGAAAACTCTATGGACATATATAGCAGAATGACTACAGATTAAGATAGGATGTTCTGGAGAAAATATGTCCAGAAATTCTCCTTAAATCAGAAACGACTTGATGGCATTTGACACACAGTAGTAGTAGTAATAATAATGATGGCATTTATTAAGCACTTACTATGTGCAAAGCACTGTTCTAAGCACTGGGGAGGTTACAAGAGGGGCTCACGGGGGGCTCACAGTCTTAATCCCCATTTTACAGATGAGATGACTGAGGCCCAGAGAAGTGAAGTGACTTGCCCAAAGTCACACAGCTGACAATTGGTGGAGATTTGAATCTATGACCTCCGACTCCAAAGCCTGTGCTCTTGCCACTGAGCCATGCTGCTTCTCTAGTAGTAGTAGAAATTATTATTAACAATTATCAATAGTGATTATACTGTTTTTATTAAGCACTAACTATGTGCTAAACATTGGAGTAAATACAAAAATCATCGGGACAGATACAGTCTTTGTCCCACATGGGCCTCACATTCTACGTAGGAGTGAGGAAAGGGATTGAATTTCCATTTTGCAGATGAGGTAACTAAGGCACAGGGAAGTGAAGTGACTTGCCCAAGGTCACAAAGAGGCAAGTAGCAGAGCCCGGATTAGAAGCCAAGGCCTTCTCACTCCCAAATCCAGGTTCTTTCCACTAGGCACCCTGTCTCTCATTCTAAGTCTACAGATGAAGAAATTGAGGATCAGGGTGGTTAATTCTATGGACCAAAAAAGACTTCCTTTAAGAATCATGTCTACCAACTGTATAATAATAATTACGATGATTATATAATTATTATTATGATCATTATTCTAATCATAGTGGTATTTATTAAACACTTACTATGCACCAAACACCGTTCTGAACACTGGGGTAGATACAAGCTAATTAGGTTGGACACAGTCCATGTCCCACATGGAGCTCACAGTCTCAATCCCCATTTTACAGATGAGGGAACTGAGGCACAGAGAAGTTAAATGACTTGTCTGAGGTCACGCGGCAGACAAGTGGTGGATTCAAGATAATCAGTTTGGACAAAGACCCTGTCCCACCTGGGGCTCACAGTCTAAGTAGGAAGAAGTGCAACCTGTACTCTCCCAAATGTTGAGTGCAGAGCTATTGATTGATTGATTAATTGATCAGAAACCATGGCTCTTGGACCTCTGACCCTCTGTGACCACCAGAAAGTAGCCATTGAGCTTCACTGACACAATCAATCAATCAGTGCTATTTATCAAGCACTTACTATATCAGAGCACTGTTCTAAGAGCTTGGGAGTGTATAATATAAGAGAATGAGCAGAAACTTTCCTTTCCCATAATGAGCTTACAGTCTAGAGGAGGAGACAGACATTAATATGAATACATAATCTATTATAAATAATTTAAAGATATGTATACAAGTGCAGTGAGGTTGCTGGTGAACCAGGGCTGTGGGTTAGTGGTACGAGAGCGATGAAAGGATAGGGGAGCGAGTGAGTTGAGTTCAGTAGAGAAGGTGGTGTTGAGAGCATCTATTTGCTCATCAAAAGTGAATAGATTGGGTACGGAGGCTAGATGGGGTGTGATGCATATATTGATGTCCGTTTGTATTGATGCCTGTCTCTCCATCTCTAGACTATGAGCTCGTTGTGGTCAGGGATTGTCTCTCTTTATTGCTGTATTGTATTTTCCCAAGCGCTTAGTACAGTGCTCTGCACTCAGTAAGTGCTCAATAAATACGATTGAATGAATGAACGAATGATGCCATTGATTGATCAATCAATAAATGAATGAATCAATCAAGGCCTCTTTTCAACAAGGAGCAAGTAGGTCTGCTCAGAGCTGGGGCGATGAATTGCCGTGTGGTTGGAGAAGACCTGTCATCATCATCAATGGTGTTTATTAGGAGCTTACCATGCACAGAGCACTGTACTAAGCGTTTTGGAGAGTACATTGCAACGGAGTTCATAGACATGTCCCCTGCCCTATCACAGGGAGCCAGCCCAGCTGCTCTTTTCTCTGACACATTGCTGCTCTCCTTCCACCCAGGACAGAGAGTCTATTAGGAGATGAGCGAACGCCAGAAACTTCCCAGCGCAAAACGGAACCCGGACAGGATGCCGGCAGGCCTAGATCGGGAATCACAGGCAGCCAACTAAGTATTGTTACAAGTGGTTTTTTTTAGTGTGGAAATGATCCAGGGGTAATAAAATCCCCATAAAAAATGTCAAGATGACTGATTACTGTAAAGGGCTGGCTTTTTATTGCTGAAGCTCGGAATGAAAAAAGAAAAAGAAAAGAAATGTAAAAGAAATGTCATATTTGCTTAACTTTAGTCTTTAAATTTATCCTCACCTCGCTGCACATTTAGATAATTCAAAGAAAGGTTGGAGGCAGAAGGGATTAATTTAAGGTCATTAGATGTCGAGTCCAGCCGTGACTGTCCATGTATGCTAACTAGCAGTCCGAAACCCATCGAATGGAAAGGTCGAGGCGTGTGGGAAGAGAGTATGAATCTGACTAGCACGTGGAGATTGTCGTGTCGCCCCATGGACTGAGAGTCAGGAGACCAGGGTTCCAGTCCTAACTCTGCCCCTTGCCTGCTGGATGATCTTGTTTAAGTTGCTCGACTTCTCCGTGCCTCAGTTTCCTCACCTGTAAAATGGGGACAGCATATCTGTTCTCCCTTTCTCTTGGACTGTGAGCCTCTGTGGAACAGGAGACTGGATCCAAATTATCTTGTACTGATCATGGTGTTTATCACAGTGCAGGGCACCGAGTAAACACTTAATGGATATCTCTAATACTACCACTGCCATTGCCCTCATTAGAGCTACATCAACCAAAAGTTGAAGTGCAGAAAAGATTAGGGCTGTTTAGGGTTCTTATGACTCCAAATAGAACCAGTTTCAGACTCTGGTGGGGCTGAGAAACAATTGGCAGGAGCCTTGGAGGTTAAAGTTCGCATTTTCCGATTTATCCCTGAAGCATGTCTGCCCTGGCTAACAGAGGGCACTGAGCAGGGGGCTCCTCTGAATGTCCAGCCTGGGCCCAGTGTTCTGCCCAATCACCTTCCCTGGGATGTATCTCAATCAATTAATAAATCGTACTTATTGAGTGCTTACTGTGTGCATAGCACCATACTAAGCGCTTGGGAGAGTACACTATAACAAAGTTGATAGATACATTCCCTGCCCACAATAAACTTTATGGCCTCTGCCCTGCAAATAAGGGAAAATGACCTCTCCGAACCACTCAGCTGTGACTCAGGTTACAGCTCACCCCCATCTCACAAATGAGGCAAGAGTGTCAATCAATCAATCGCATTTATTGAGCACTTACGGTGTGCAGAACATTGTACTAAGTGCTTGGGAGAGTAGAGTATAGTGGAGTTGGTAGACATTTTCCCTGACCACAGTGAGTTTACAGCCTAACTGGTGAAGACAGACATTAATGTAAATAAATGAATAAATGACCGATAGGTACAAAAATGTGGTAGGGCTGAGGGAGGTGTGAATAAATGGAACGAAACCAAGTGCAAGGGTGATGTAGAAGAGAGTGGGACAAGAGGAAAGGAGGGCCTAGTCAGGGAAGGCTTCTTGAAGGAGATGTGCTTTCAATAAGGCTTTGAGAGTGTTGAGAGTGATCGTCTGTCGGATATGAAGAAGTAGGGCATTCCAGGGTTGCACTCTGAAGGTGTAGCCAACAAAGTAACAACTCGACTCTTAGCTAAGCCCAAACTGGCTGACAGGGCAAAATGTAAAGGCCAAATAAAACCGCAGTGGCTACGCGGGTCAGCAGGGCCCTGGCTTCACACTTTCCTTTCTCCCCAAGAAAAGCGAGACTGTCCAGCATTGCAGCTCCACAAACATAACATTCGAAGTTAAAAGTGGGAGCATTATCAGCTCTCTGAATCCTCTGGGGGATTGGATTCTTTCTTAACTGGCTAGTCTAAGATGTGTTTTGTTTTTCCTTAAAAAGAAATCTTGGGGGAAAAAAAGGAAGAAAAATCATTCTTAAAAGTGGTTTGTCAACTTTGGAACCGGGGAGAGCCTGAATTTTCCTGGAAAATCCATTAAAACCCTCTGGCCCAAAGCGATAGCAGCTAGCGTTGTCGGGAATAACTGCATTTTATTTAGACTAGCATATTACATTGAGGGCCAGGATTTTGCCAGTGGCCCAGACCTAGGAAGCATGGATGTATTCCTGGCTATAAAATGGTTGTTACATTTATTGTGTCTCAACCGAGTTTAGTCCTTCTGGCAGTAAATTGTTCTTTTCTCCACACATAGTCGCCCCAACTCTGAGGAAACAGCCAGGCTAGCCACTTTTTGCTCTATAGGAGTGTCCCACAAATCAGCTGGGATGAGTTCCCTGAAAACATGGCTGTTCATTCAGTCGTATTTACTAAGAGCTTATTGTGTGCAAAGCACTGTACTAAGCGGATTTATCTTGGGGTTGTACTGTGGGGGACATTTTCCCATCTATTTACATGAAATTTGTAGGATCCTGTTTCAACTAGCCCCAACCTGATGACCAGGTGATATAGGAAAGTAAAAAAAAATTATAATAATAATAAGAATGCTCCATTAACCCCTTCCTGGCTTTCCTCTGCAATTCCCCTAGCTTGTGCCTAAGGATGTAGTATGAACCCCACATCCCCACAGCACATATGTGTATATCTGTAATTTATTTAATTTATTTATATACTTATTTATTTATTTATTTATTTGTGTACATTGGTGCCTGTCTCCCCCTCTTGACTATGGGCTCGTTGTGGGCAGGGAATGTGTCTGTTTGTTGCTGTAGCATACCCTCCCCAGCAGTTAGTACAGTGCTTCACACATAGTAAGCGCTTAATAAATACATTTGAATGAACGAATGAATGAATGAATTTCCTATCCCATCATTTCATATAATAATTTTGGTATTTGTTAAGCGCTTACTATCTGCAAAGCTCTGTTCTAAGCACTGGGAGGATACAAGGTGATCAGGTTGTCCCATGTGGGGCTAACAATCTTAATCTCCACTTTACAGGTGAGGTAACTGAGGCAAAGAGAAGCGAAGTGACTTGCCCAAAGTCACACAGCTGACAAGTGGCAGAGCCAGGATTTGAACCCATGACCTCTGACTCCCAAGCCCGTGCTCTTTCCACTGAGCCACGCTGCATTCCCATTGTAACTCTCGTTAGTCCAACAAGATTTTGGATTTGAAGGAGCTGACTAAGAGGTTTCAGGAGGAGGGAGAGATGGAGCTTCTCAGAGATTGATGTCTGAATTGACCAGCAGTCTTTGGCATGGGAATAATAATAATAATAATAATAATAATAATAATAATAATAATAATAATTGTAAGTGCTTACTATGCACCAAGCACTGTATTAAGCACTGGGGTAGATTCAAGATTATCATAGTCCCTGTTCTACATAGGGCTTCTCATCTACATAGGAGGAATGTTGGGGTGGAAGAGAACAGGTGTGAACCCTCCTCCCTTTATCCTAAGCTTCGGGCAAACTGCCGGCAGACTACCTTTGTGGGGAACGGGAAAGGAGGTCCTAAGAAAGCCACAAAAGAATGTAAGGAACACAAGCTGTCCCCAACTCAGCCAGAGATAAAGCGACAGAACTTCCCAAGGATCGGAGACCTTGCTTGTCTAATGCTCACCTGTGTAATCCTTTCCGATTATAATAATAACGGTGGCATTTGTTAGGCACTTACTGTGTACCAAGCGCTTTACTTAGAGCTGAGGTTGTTCTAATACAAGTGGATTACAGTGCTTGGTACAGAGTGAATGCTTGAAAAACATTATTGCTACAGCTACTGGCAGAGCCAAGCTCATAAAGGAGTTAGATGGAGAGCAACATTTCAAAACAGTAAGCTCTTAATGGGCAGGTAACATGCCTATCGACTCTGTTATATTTAGTTGCCTCATCTATAAAATGGGGATTAAGACTGTGAGCCCCAGGTGGAACAACCTGATTACCTTGTATCTACCCCAGCACTTAGAACAGAGCTCGGCACATAGTAAGCGCTTAACAAAGAGGAGAGGAAAAAAGAGTCTCAGTCTGGTAAGGCCTCCTGGAGGAGGTGAGCTCTCAGTAGGGCTTTGTAGGGGGGAAGAGAGCCAGTTTGGCGGATATACATCTCCCAGGGTGATAAAAGTGAAACTGATACAAGTCATATGAGGCATGGTGAAGTGGATAGAGCACAGGCATGGGAGTAAGAAAGTCATGGGTTCTAGACCTGGCTCTGCCAGTTGTCTGCTGTGTAACTTTGGGCAAATCACTTCACTTCTCTGTGCCTCAGTTACCTCACGTGCGAAATGGGGATTAACACTGTAAGCCTCAGGTGGGACAGGGACGGTGTTCAACTTGATTACCTTGTATCAACCCCAGTGCTTAGGGAGGTGCTTGGCACAAAGTAAGCTCTTAACAAATGCAATTATTATTATTAATATTACTAAATACCAAACTCTGCTCTCATTATAACGCTTGTGCCCTGCTGTTAGGTTTGGGGAGCTGCTAAGCAAACTGTCAGCTCTACAACAGGAGCAGGAAAGAGAGGAGCAGGCTGATTGTGGAGCTAGCTCTCCGGATTAGGGTTTCATAAACAGCTTACACAGGATGGGCTGATATTTATTTCCAGTTCTTTGGAGTGACTCATGCCCTTTCGGCTTCAACTCTAGCTTATGCAGTCTGAGAGGGCTTGTGAAAATAAAGCGAGCCATCCAAAGGAGGACTCAGGCATGCTACCCTCTCTGGCAACTGGCGAGAGTTATAGCTGGTTGCATTAAACGGAATCGACAAATGGCCACTTTCTCACCCTCCCGGGGCACGGAATGTTTTTCTGTCCGGTGAGTAGGGAAGAAAACTGATTTCACTCATTCTGCATTTGCATCATGTTGAACTTGTATCTACTCTAGCATTTAATGCAGTGGTTGGCAAAGGGAACGCACTTAAAAAGTAAGTTTGGTAGTTCTTATGTGAATCCCTTGGTAAGAGTGGTTGCTGGGATGGGGGTGCAGGTCTGTATTTGCAAGGTTGCAATAAGCCCAACCTTTCAATTAACTCCGCTGAGTTCAGACACCCCCTCTGCCCCCGCCCCCTCCACACACAAACACCCTTCTCCCCTGCCCAACTCTGAGTCGCAGCACATGTATGAAGTGGGGCTGATTCTGGACACTTCCTGCCGGAGCTTAGTAAGGTCAAATTTAGGCCAGGGGTTTTAGGCCTTGTGTTTTGTCCATTTGCCTGATTTTGATGGTCACAAATGGCCAGGGTTAAACTCCAAGGGTTTGTAAGTTGGAATAAGATGCGGGGAGGCCCAGGAGGTACAAATGCGCTCTGGTGTCCCTTGACCAGCCATCCTGACTGTCCACACCGGACCACCAGTGGTGTCCACTCTGCATGCTGTATGGTGTCTCCTCTAAGTGGGTGGGGGTGGGGGTAGCCATGCCCAGCATTGCAGGGAGAAGGGCACCCACAATGAAGAGATGGCTGCCGTCATGTTCCAAGGCCTTCCCTGTCTAAGCCCTCATTTCCTTTCCTCCCACTCCCTCAGCGTGGTCTAGTGGCTTGATTCTGGGCCTAGGAGTCAGAAGGGGCTGAGTTCTAATCCCAGCTTCGCCACTTGTCTGCTGTGTGACCTTGGGCAAATCACTTCATGTCTCCACGCCTCAGTTCCCTCATCTGTAAAATGGGGATTAAGACTGTGAGCCCTATGTGGGACATGGACTGTGTCTAACCCAATTAGCTTGTATCTACCCCAGTGCTTAGAACAGTGCCAGATACATACTGCTTAACAAACACCACAAATGTTATCATTATTATTATTGAACATGAATTTGCTCCCTTTATTCACCCCTCCTTTAGCCATACAGCCCTTATGTACAGATCTGTGATTTATTTTTAATGCCTATCTCCCCCTCTAGACTGTCAGTTCCTTTTGGGCAGGGGACATGTCTACCAAATCTGTTGTACTGTACTCTCCCAAGCGCTTAGTCAGTCAGTCAGTTGACTGTATTTATTGAGCATTTACTGCATGCAGAGCACTGTAGTAAGCACTTGTAAGAATGTAATATAACAATAAACAGAGCACATTCCCTGCCCACAATGAGCTCACAGTCTAGAGGGGGAGACAGACATTAATATAAATGAATAAATGACAGATCTGTGTATATGTTCTTTGGGGCTGGGATGGGGGATGAATAAAGAGAGCGGGAGAAGAGGAAAGGAGGGCTTAGTCTAGGAAGACTTCTTAGAGGAGATGTACAGAGTGCTCTGCACACATTAAGTGCTCAATAAATATCATTGATTCATTGGTTGATTGCTCATGGCCTATAAGACTCACCCACTTAGGAGCCCGCTTCTATGTCAGTTGGCTATGCCAACCTGGCTATGCCAGCCACCCCAGATCTAGAGGTGGTAGGAATAGAGCTGGAACTGCATGTGCAGAGAACAGGTACCCAAACCCTGACCCAGATCGCTGGGATGACCCAGCGTCATCAGCGGCATCTAGTGGCTAGAGGACAGGCCTGGGAGTCAGAAGGACCTGGGTTCTCATCCCGACATTGCCACTTGTCTGCTG